>NC_091369.1:11758568-11803568 GCF_038502225.1 Cherax quadricarinatus
CGCAAGGAAATAAAGATACGTGCATACTGAATGAAATTATATATGTACAAAGTGAATGAAAGTAGGTATTATAAAGATTTTCCGGCCATCTTTTGTGTTCATGAGATAGGAATGCGATGACTAGGAATCCTACCAGAGTGCAAAACTTTTTAACTCGTGTGAGTGGAAGGTGGTACCTAGTTTGATTTGTCTAACCTACTACCTATTTAAGAGGAAATAAAGACACTAGTAGCAGAGAATCCTTTTAATAGGTGACTGAATCTTATCTCCTTTCCATCTTACATAGACATTACATTTGATAAACGTTGTGCCAACATAATTTTTTTCCAGGAAGAGGGGGGTGAGGGAGATGGAAGAGGTGGTAGGAAAAAAAAAGGGAAGATGGGAAATGGTAAAGAGGGTGAGGAAAAGAGGAGCTGGGAGATCCAAGATAGCGGTCGGTTCGTTGAGCAGTCAACCATTAGACTGTCTTAGCAACAGTGAAATACTGTCTGTTATTAAGAGAATTAGCTGCCTTCACACCTTGTAGTGTCTGGTTGTGGTACTCGTGGTAAGTTGTAAAACTGCAGGTCAGTGCGTAAGCCACTGGGCCAGCTGGTTACTTCTCTATAACCTGGAGTTTACCTGGAGAGGGTTTCGGAGGTCAACGCCCCCGCGGCCCGGTCTGAGACCAGGCCTCATGGTGGATCAGGGTCTGATCAACCAGGCTGTGGTGTATAAATATACCTAGTTGGATGAATCTTATTGTAGCCAGCTGGCTTAGTGGCTTACACACTTGCCTCCAGTTTTACTACTCACTTGCCATGAGTTCTAACCCCACCCGTGCTCTGGTTGTGGTAGTTCAGCATGCACTATGAAATCATCACATCGGGGCCAGGAACTGACACTCGACCCCTGCAATCACATATAGGTAAAACAAAAGATTACGCAAGTCATGAATGGTAAACACAGGTGTTAAATAGTAAACACAGATCTTAACTGGGTAAATAGTTGTATCCTGGGATATTAATATAAGGTGCATAACCTGCACGAGTATCAATAAAGACACGAGCCATCTGGACACGTACGGTAAACACAATATAAGAGATACATACCTCTCGGTATACATAATCCACCCATGGATATTATAGAACTCTTCTTGTGTAGTAATGTGGTTCATGTTCAATATGGATGCAGTCTTAATGTTTTAGAATTAGAATGAAACTTAGTGTTCAAAGTCATATTCTTTATTTCAGCATGATAGTGTTTGTACAGAGATAGTGTTTGTACAGAGATAGTGTTTGTACAGAGATAGTGTTTGTACAGAGATAGTGTTTGTACAGAGATAGTGTTTGTACAGAGATAGTGTTTGTACAGAGATAGTGTTTGTACAGAGATAGTGTTTGTACAGAGATAGTGTTTGTACAGAGATAGTGTTTGTACAGAGATAGTGTTTGTACAGAGATAGTGTTTGTACAGAGATAGTGTTTGTACAGAGATAGTGTTTGTACAGAGATAGTGTTTGTACAGAGATAGTGTTTGTACAGAGATAGTGTTTGTACAGAGATAGTGTTTGTACAGAGATAGTGTTTGTACAGAGATAGTGTTTGTACAGAGATGGGTGACATTTACTGTGCATGCAGAAAGCCCCATAATATGCAGAGCATTTATAATATTAATAATTTTAGATGGGGTTCGCTTCTGTTGCAAACTGTGGGGACCCAATAGCCTCGGAGAGGTAGAATAAAAAGGCCTCGAGGAAAAATATTTGGGTTTCTCCCTAAGGCTGTTAGAATATTCCACTTCTCTTACTACCCCATCTTTTGACTTACATTTTTCTAAATTACATATTAAACACATTTCACGCATGTGTAAAACTAAAATGATTTAAGGTTAGGATTGAAGGCTGTCGACTACACAAGCGTCATTAAACTTGCATGTAACCTTTTCACTACCAGTCAACAATAGTTTAATCCCTCAGGTAAGGATTAAAGTAAACTCGGCATATATACATGCACTAAGAGACATGCACCTCTCGGTGTATATACCCTTCCGTATAATGATTTAAAATGAGATAAGCTGATATATTGATATTTATGATTAATAAAGCAAAATGTCACGGAAATACAAAAAAATACCTGCTTGATGCTATTGTAATGTGTCGTAATGCATCAGTTAAAGAAGTTTACATTGTGTAGCAACATTATTCAAACAAACTTAAATCAAACATAATGATTCACTTATATATATGTATATATCTCACTGTAATTCCCAAGATGTAGTTAAGGCATCATGTTGCTGGAGGTCTGTGTTAAGGAATCATGTTGCTGGAGGTCTGTGTTAAGGAATCATGTTGCTGGAGGTCTGTGTTAAGGCATCATGTTGCTGGAGGTCTGTGTTAAGGAATCATGTTGGTGGAGGCCTGTGTTAAGGAATCATGTTGCTGGAGGCCTGTGTTAAGGAATCATGTTGCTGGAGGTCTGTGTTAAGGCATCATGTTGCTGGAGGTCTGTGTTAAGGAATCATGTTGGTGGAGGCCTGTGTTAAGGAATCATGTTGCTGGAGGCCTGTGTTAAAGCATCATGTTGCTGGAGGCCTGTGTTAAGGCATCATGTTGCTGGAGGCCTGTGTTAAGGCATCATGTTGCTGGAGGCCTGTGTTAAGGAATCATGTTGCTGGAGGCCTGTGTTAAGGAATCATGTTGCTGGAGGCCTGTGTTAAGGCATCATGTTGCTGGAGGCCTGTGTTAAGGAATCATGTTGCTGGAGGCCTGTGTTAAGGCATCATGTTGCTGGAGGCCTGTGTTAAGGAATCATGTTGCTGGAGGCCTGTGTTAAGGCATCATGTTGCTGGAGGCCTGTGTTAAGGAATCATGTTGCTGGAGGCCTGTGTTAAAGAATCATGTTGCTGGAGGCCTGTGTTAAGGCATCATGTTGCTGGAGGCCTGTGTTAAGAAGGAATCATGTTGCTGGAGGCCTGTGTTAAGGAATCATGTTGCTGGAGGCCTGTGTTAAGAAGGAATCATGTTGCTGGAGGTCTGTGTTAAGGAATCATGTTGCTGGAGGCCTGTATTAAGAAGGAATCATGTTGCTGGAGGCCTGTGTTAAGGAATCATGTTGCTGGAGGCCTGTGTTAAGAAAGAATCATGTTGCTGGAGGCCTGTGTTAAGAAAGAATCATGTTGCTGGAGGCCTGTGTTAAGAAATCATGTTGCTGGAGGCCTGTGTTAAGAAATCATGTTGCTGGAGGCCTGTGTTAAGAAGGAATCATGTTGCTGGAGGCCTGTGTTAAGGAATCATGTTGCTGGAGGCCTGTGTTAAGGAATCATGTTGCTGGAGGTCTGTGTTAAGAAGGAATCATGTTGCTGGAGGTCTGTGTTAAGAAGGAATTATGTTGCTGGAGGCCTGTGTTAAGAAAGAATCATGTTGCCGGAGGTCTGTGTTAAGGAATCATGTTGCTGGAGGTCTGTGTTAAGAAGGAATCATGTTGCTGGAGGCCTGTGTTAAGAAGGAATCATGTTGCTGGAGGCCTGTGTTAAGGAATCATATTGCTGGAGGCCTGTGTTAAGGAATCATGTTGCTGGAGGTCTGTGTTAAGAAGGAATCATGTTGCTGGAGGCCTATATGAGAAGGAATCATGTTGCTGGAGGCCTATGTTAAGAAGGAATCATGTTGCTGGAGGCCTGTGTTAAGGAATCATGTTGCTGGAGGCCTGTGTTAAGGAATCATGTTGCTGGAGGCCTGTGTTAAGGAATCATGTTGCTGGAGGCCTGTGTTAAGGAATCATGTTGCTGGAGGCCTGTGTTAAGAAGGAATCTATATTAGTTTGTCGTGAATCCCTCCCTCAGTTGGTTCAAGTTTGTGTCTACTTTCAGACGTAAGCATGTTACTTTCAGAGCTTGGACTATTAAGAATGTGTAGTGATGCTTAGAGCAAGTAGTGAAGATGGAGAGTCGAGAATATTAACCCCCATTCTTTGCTGTGGATCCTACAAGCTTGAGGCAAACTGTTCAGCTTGTACGATGGAAGCCCAGATAATACATTTTACATTTCTCTGTACTGGATTACCTTGCGACATATTTTTTCTTACTATCCCTTCAAGGGATCGCCACACTCTTTGCGGCCCCTTTAAGTAAAGGGTGGTAAAGGGCTCTTGATTCAAAGAACTGAGACCTTTCATCTCTTTCGTAGATCAAGCTTTATTACCTTCTATTTTCCAAGGCTGTTTTCGATAGTGTTGTAAATGTAAACACTCCATCTGTTGCTTGCTGGCTTTCCTTCCTCCCTCCCTCCTTCCCTCCCTCCCTCCCTCCCTCCCTCCCTCCCTCCCTCCCTCCCTCCCTCCCTCCCTCCCTCCCTCCCTCCCTCCATCCCTCCCTCCCTCCATCCCTCCCTCCATCCGCTCTAACTTTACCCATTCTCCCTTCTTCCTTTCTTTGCTTCACCCTTTTACCTTCTCTACTTTTTCACTTTTTACTTTCTTTTATCTCATGTTTCTACTCCCTTTGCTTCCTTCTATCATTGCCTCTCTCTCGTCATTTTTCTCTTTCCTCTTCTTTTTCTTTTCTCTTCCTTCGTTTTTTTCCCATTTCTCTTTTTTACCCTCTCCCTCTTTCATTTCTTCTCCCTCTTTCCCCTTTACTTCTTCTCTTCATTCCTTCCCTTCTTTCTACTCGATCGTTCTCTCTTTTGTCCACTTTTTGACTCCCCTGTACCTCTCTTCAGCCACCCTCCCCCATTCTCTTACACACAATTGCAACAAACAGAGCACTCAACATTCAGCAGGTGGTGGTGGTGGTGGTAGTGTCAGGTATGCACTCAACATTCAGCAGGTGGTGGTGGTGTCAGGTATACACTTAACAACTCAGCACAGTCATCCACTATTACATTATATGTGCAGCAGCACAGCTGAAAGGTGAAATTCCCCGGAAGCCTCCAACTCTCAGAACTGTCTCGTTGTTCACGACCCGACTGCCACAACACCTCGCTCCTTCACGCAGAGTCCATAACACCTGCCTGCCGCCACCTCCTGCGCCTTCTCCTCCTCTTCCTTTTTATTTACCTCCTTTACCTCCAACTCCTCCGCCTTCACTTTTTCCTAAGCCCCTTCTCCACTCCTTTCAACTCTACCCCTTCTCTTCCATCCCCAACTCTTCCATCCTCACCTCTTCCGTCCCCGCCTCTTCCCACCACCAGTCAACCATTTGGACGAGTTTCCTTATACCTCCTGCTTCAACTGTCCACCTTACAATTAAAATAGGTATCTGTTAGCCTCCTGTTGTGGGTCGCATCCTGGGAAAAATGTGTAAGACACTCCAATACCTGCTGGGATGTTATATGCTGTGTAACACTCCAGTACCTGCTGGAATGTTATATACTGTGCAACACTCCAGTACCTGCTGGAATGTTATATACTGTGTAACACTCCAGTACCTGCTGGAATGTTATATACTGTGTAACACTCCAGTACCTGCTGGAATGTTATATACTGTGCAACACTCCAGTACCTGCTGGAGGTATTAGTGTTGGGTTAAAGGTGTACCTATTGAAGGAAAAAAAAAAGAAAAAAAAGAAAGTTCCGTGCCATTACATCCCTCCCCACCTTTCCTCCCCAACCAGTCCCTCCCCACCTTTCCTCCCCAACCAGTCCCTCCCCACCTTTCCTCCCCAACCAGTCCCTCCCCACCTTTCCTCCCCAACCAGTCCCTCCCCACCTAGTCCCTCCCCACCTTTCCTCCCCAACCAGTCCCTCCCCACCTTTCCTCCCAACCAGTCCCTCCCCACCTTTCCTCCCCAACCAGTCCCTCACCCCCCTTTCCTCCCAACCAGTCCCTCCCCACCTTTCCTCCCCAACCAGTCCCTCCCCACCTTTCCTCCCAAACCAGTCCCTCCCCACCTTTCCTCCCCAACCAGTCCCTCCCCACCTTTCCTCCCCAACCAGTCCCTCCCCACCTTTCCTCCCCAACCATTCCCTCTCCACCTTTCCTCCCCAACCAGTCCCTCCCCACCTTTCCTCCCCAACCAGTCCCTCCCCACCTTTCCTCCCCAACCAGTCCCTCCCCCGCCTTTCCTCCCCAACCATTCCCTCTCCCATCTTTCCTCCCCAACCAGTCCCTCTCCCACCTTTCCTCCCCAACCAGTCCCTCCCCACCTTTCCTCCCCAACCAGTCCCTCTCCCCCTTTCCTCCCCAACCAGTCCCTCCCCACCTTTCCTCCCCAACCAGTCCCTCTCCCTTCTCCAACCTTCCCTTTCCCCAACCAGTCACTCCCCACCTTTCCTCCCCAACCAGTCCCTCTCCCACCTTTCCTCCCCAACCAGTCCCTCTCCCACCTTTCCTCCCCAACCAGTCCCTCCCCACCTTTCCTCCCCAACCAGTCCCTCCCCACCTTTCCTCCCCAACCAGTCCCTCCCCACCTTTCCTCCCCAACCAGTCCCTCTCCACCTTTCCTCCCCAACCAGTCCCTCTCCCACCTTTCCTCCCCAACCAGTCCCTCTCCCACCTTTCCTCCCCAACCAGTCCCTCTCCCACCTTTCCTCCCCAACCTGTCCCTCCCCACCTTTCCTCCCCAACCAGTCCCTCTCCCACCTTTCCTCCCCAACCAGTCCCTCTCCCACCTTTCCTCCCCAACCAGTCCCTCCCCACCTTTCCTCCCCAACCAGTCCCTCCCCACCTTTCCTCCCCAACCAGTCCCTCTCCCACCTTTCCTCCCCAACCAGTCCCTCCCCACCTTTCCTCCCCAACCAGTCCCTCCCCACCTTTCCTCCCCAACCAGTCCCTCCCCACCTTTCCTCCCCAACCAGTCCCTCCCCACCTTTCCTCCCCAACCAGTCCCTCCCCACCTTTCCTCCCCAACCAGTCCCTCGCCACCTTTCCTCCCCAACCAGTCCCTCTCCCACCTTTCCTCCCCTTCCAGTCCCCCCCCCACCTTTCCTCCCCTTCCAGTCCCTCTCCCACCTTTCCTCCCCTACCAGTCCCTCTCCCACCTTTCCTCCCCAACCAGTCCCTCGCCGCCTCACGCGCCCCCCACAAAGCGTTGTACTGCTTCTCTAACTAGATATTCCTATGGAAATTGGTTCTGGCGGAGATGCTTTGAGGATGTATAAAATGCATGACACCCGTTCTACTGGGATCTCGTGTTGTTCTTTCTTTCTCTGTGTATGTTTGTGTGTGTGTGTGTGTGTGTGTGTGTGTGTGTGTGTGTGTGTGTGTGTGTGTGTGTGTGTGTGTGTGTCTTTTTCTCTTACGGCAGCGTTACTGCGCGCGCGCGCACACACACACACACACACACACACACACACACACACACACACACACACACACACACACACACACACACACACACACACACACACACACACACACACTCACACTCTCTCTCTCTCTCTCTCTCCCTCTCTCTCTCTACAGAGAAGTTGCATTTAACTTATGAGAATTTGTAATCCCTAACCATGAGTTTTCGCTTCATAATTTTTTTTAACCTACCTCTCTCTCTCTCTCTCTCTCTCTCTCTCTCTCTCTCTCTCTCTCTCTCGCTCGTACAGAGAGAGAGAGAGAATGAATGAGAATGAGAGAGAGAGTGAATGAGAGAATTTTTGTAGATGGCTGTGAGAATATCACCTTTAAGTAGGTGAGGTCAGAGAATAACAAGAAGAGTCATCACACTTCTGAAAGTGTAGTGTTTTATGCCACATATCACCACGTAACACAAGGTAACACCATATATAAAACATATCACGTAACACTATACAGTACTAGCACCATACAATAACATCTAACACCATATAATTCTTAACACGACATAAAACCATGTACCACCCAATGCCACATAATACTATCCACCACTATATAATACCACACGGCACCATATAATTGTACCCAATGCCATATAATACCATGCAACACTATATAATACCATGCAACACTATATAATACCATGCAACACTATATAATACCTTGCAACACTATATAATACCATGCAACACTATATATTACCATCCAACACCATATAATACCATCCAACACCATATAATACCATCCAACACCATATAATACCATCCAACACCATATAATACCATCCAACACTATATAATACCATCCGTCACCATATAATACCATCCAACACCATATAATACCATCCAACACCATATAATACTATCCAACACCATATAATACCATCCAACACTATATAATACCATCCAACATTATATAATACCATCCAACACCATATAATACCATCCAACACCATATAATACCATCCAACACTATATAATACCATCCAACACTATATAATACCATTCAACACCATATAATACCACCCAACACTATATAATACCATCCAACACCAAGGTATTAGACATGAAGGTATTATTCAGAAAGTACACCACATAACGCAGAAAACACTCGGTGGACAGTAAGGTTAGCGTTCACACACCTGATAAGCTGTATTGTACAGTTTTATGTTTTTAAGGCTATGACCCGTTTATTATTAACTTACCCTCATTTCCTTCCTTTCTGTCATTTTCTTCCTTCCCCCCCCCCCTCTCTCTCTCTCTCTCTCTCTCTCTCCCCGTTTCGTGGATCCTTGTTTCTCTCCCGTCCCCTTTTCTCTCCCGTTCCCCTTTCTCTCCCTTTCCTCTTTCTCTCCCTTTCCTCTTTCTCTCCCTTTCCTCTCTCTCCCTCCCTTTCCTCTTTCTCTCCCTTTCCTCTTTCTCTCCCTCCCTTTCCTCTTTCTCTCCCTCCCTTTCCTCTTTCTCTCCCTCCCTTTCCTCTTTCCTTCCTTTCCCTCCCTCCCTTCATCTTGCCTATCTTCTCTCCCACACTCAACGCTTAATTAGTACACAACGGGCGGTAATTAACGGGAGGTGAGGATGGCCACAAGCAATTGGCCTGACTTAACGCTCCCACTCTACTGAGTACACCATGTGGAGTACACTGACTTAGCTCTGATAGTGTACTGAGCACACCAGGCGCACTCTCTCACTGTACTCAGTGCACAAGGAGGAACATTTGATGAGCGCCACACTTGACGCACCTGTGTCTGGCGTACCTTCACTAGCAGTTTACCTGCTGTTACTTCCAGAGGTCATCCCCCCCCTTTCACCTGCGGCCAAGGCCCAGACCAGGTGGCCACTTTGCTGGTTTGATCGATCAAGCTGTTGGTACTTCCCTCCCAAAAGTCCAACGTATGCACCACAAACCAGCTGCTCAGGAAGTGATTTGAGGAATTTCCAGTTCTTCTTCAAGACAGCTGGGGATTTGTGAGTAATTCCCCTTATGCATGAAGGGTGTTGAAGGGTCGTTGTCCCTTTACACTTATTGAGTTGTCAGTGTACTCATTGCTTCCCTGCTTTTCTCCTGACGTATCCTGCACCGTCTGCTAAGCCTCTTGTTTTCATATGTAGTGATTTCAGTGGACAGGTTTGAGAGTAATCCCTCCAGAATCTTCCAGGTGTAGATTATAATGCATCTTTCTCGCCTGTGCTCTAGGGAGTTCAGTTGGAGGGATTTTAAGTGCTTGACTGCGTTTATACGAGTTGTGAAGGTTCTTTGTACATTTTTCAGTTCTGCCGTTTCACCTACCTTGATGGGAGCCGTAGTATACGTCACTGTTCCAGTCTAGAGAATGCCAATCACATGGAACCACACCAGAAAAGCCTGGCCCATGGCCGGGCTCCGAGAGTGGTAAGACTGGAAACTCATCAAAGGCATATCAAAGGCATCCAGGTCAGCATGGGTTCAGAACTAGTCGCTCGTGTATTTCACAATTGCCAAACCATGACGACATGGTCTTGGATACACTGGAAGACGAGCAAAATGCTGCTATAGTGTACACTAATTTTGCAAAATCCTTGAATAAGAACGACCATATTGCAGTTGCACACAAGACGCGTGCAAAAAATAAAAATTAGAAAATTCTGGCAGATGGATATTTAACTTCCTAACAGAACCCAAAGAGTAATAAACAGCAAAATCAGGGCATTCACTGAAGAGTTGTGTTCCTCAAAACAATATATTCTCCCCATTTCTCTCTCATTCTCAGATCTAACATAAACCATAACACTGTATCATCCTTAGCAGACGATACTAGAATTAGTATAGGAATGTCATCTGTAGAAGACGAAACGAACCTTCGTTATCATCTAGCAAGTTTTCCAGTGGGCTACTGACAACGGTGCTTTTCATTGAGTACAAACTTACAGGATTAATTAAGGAAATAAAAACAAGATCGGAGTACAAGACAGAATAAATTCACTCAGTAAAGCGCATCTCCAATGTGAGAGACCTGGGAATAATAATGTCAGAAGATCTCACACTGAAGGATCGCAACGTTGTTGTTATTGTAACTACAAGGAAAAGTATTGGTTGGATAATTACAAAATTCAACACAAGACATGCCACACCAATAATGACACTCTTCAGGTCATTCGTAGCATTTTTATTATTATTGTGGGGAAGCGCTAAACCCGTTTGGGTCATTCAGCAACTTGGGAATGAGAACTAATCAGGTTTAATTAAAAGAATTGCAAGTTAAATACATG
Source organism: Cherax quadricarinatus (assembly GCF_038502225.1). Taxonomy (NCBI): domain Eukaryota; kingdom Metazoa; phylum Arthropoda; class Malacostraca; order Decapoda; family Parastacidae; genus Cherax; species Cherax quadricarinatus. The sequence continues at coordinate 11,769,086 of NC_091369.1, forward strand.
TATCAAGAGCTTTTTACCAGCACGAAGACTCTTACTTTGTGTGTGTGTGTGTGTGTGTGTGTGTGTGTGTGTGTGTGTGTGTGTGTGTGTGTGTGTGTGTGTGTGTGTGTGTGTGTGTGTACGTACTCACCTAATTGTGGTTGTAGGAGTCGAGTCACAGCTCCTGGCCCCGCCTCTTTACTGATCGCTACTAGGTCCTCTCCCTGTGTGTGTGTGTGTGTGTGTACGCGCGCGCGCGCGTGTGTGTACTCACCTAATTGTGGTTGCAGGGGTCGAGTCACAGCTCCTGGACCCGCCTCTTCGCTGGTCGCTACTAGGTCACACTTCTTGCTCCATGAGCTTTATCATACTTCTTAAAGCTATGTATGGATCCTGCTTCCACTACATCACTTTCCGGACTATTCCACTTAATTTATTCAGGCGTTACTGTACCTTACGGGAATAGCGTTTCTCCAAGAATTTAATTAATAATAATAAAGAAAGGTGCTCACTGTTTTGATAATTAGAATATATTAAAGGTATCTTCGACACCTGTTATCTCTCCCTCCCCCCTCCTTCCCCCATTCTCTCCCTCTTCCCCTCTCTCTCACTCTCCTTCCCTCCCTCTTTCTCCCCTCTGCTTCCCCCCTCCGTCTCTTCTCTCTCTCTCTCTCTCTCTCTCTCTCTCTCACACACACACACACACACACACACACACACACACATACATACACACACACACACACACACACACACACACACACACACACACACACACACACACACACACACACACCTGCGCCTATATTTGCCTATCACTCGAGTATGAACTGGTTGTAGTGTTTTATCGTGAGTGAAGATGGTGTCTTCACTAGGTGGAGAGGCACTCTTGCTTCATTATGGTGCTTGTGTCTGTTGCTCTCACGTCGTGCTCAAGTGCTCACCCTGAGCACCGCCTTCACTCACACACTAGCCTTGTATCACTCACGCTGAGCACCGCCTTCACTCACCTGTCAATAAAGCAGTGTTTTCCCATGTTTTTTATTTTTGTAAAGGGAAATGCACAGCAAATTGTTACATATATTATTTATATATATATATATATATATATAATGTCGTGCCGAATAGGCAGAACTTGCGATCTTGGCTTAAATAGCAACGCTCATCTTGCCATATAGGACAAGTGAAAATTTGTGTATGCAATAATTTCGCCAAAAATCATTGTGAACCTAACGAAAAAAATATATTTCACTGTGTTTGTTTAGTATTAAATTATTGTAAACAAATCTAAAGTATATTTAGTTGGGTTAGGCTAAAATAAATTGCTCTTGTTATAATAAGGTTAGGTAAGTTTTCTAAGATTCTTTTGGTGCAAAATTAAAAATTTTTACATTAACATTAATGAAAAAATATATCTTTAAACGTGTAAGAGAAAATTTTAGAAAGGACATAATTTTAAATGAGTTCTTGCTAATTGACCAGTTTTACATATTCGGCACGACATTATATATATATATATATATATATATATATATATATATATATATATATATATATATATATATATATATATATATATATATATATATATACTATTTTCACACTCCTACGGGTTTGCCTCAAATTCTATATAATAATTTGCTGTGCATTTCCCGTCACAGAAATAAAAAGCAAGGTAAAACACTGTTTTATTGACAGGCTTGTAAATATATGAAATAAATCCACTCTACTATTATGTGTCAAAATGAATTTATATAAAAATGCTCTTGTTTTGGGTTTTATTCATTGTTGTGTTTTGTATATAGGAGTTTCGCTCTTGTGGCGTTATATTGTCCACAGTTTACGAGTTTTACTGGCCCGGTGGTGGCTAGTTTTTGTGGCATTGTTTTTCACGCCTCGCAAAAGCTGGAATTTACTGGCTTGACTTATTGAGTGTATTGGGAAATTTGTGGTGTGTACACACACACACACACACACACACACACACACACACACACACACACACACACACACACACACACACACACACACACACATTGGTTGTATATTTTGTATAAATATAAATAACTATCCTGTAAAAATTTAGTATCTAGAAAAACCGTTTATAATTTTAAGATATTTTCAGTTTTTTATTCTTATTTTTCTTCTCCATTTTCTTCCTTTTCTTCTACCTCATATTCCTTCTCCTGCTTCTTAAATTTTGTATTTCTCTAAATATCTTTGGGTTTTTGCATCTAACTCTTGATTCATCGTATAAATAACATGAATCATAAATTTGACCTTTATAACGATGATCTCTGTCCGCAGGTACGCTCACTAGGTGATGAACAGAGCCTCGGTAGGTAACCCCCAGTCGTAAGGTATCAGTTGCCTTCCGCATCTGTCTTATAATTGTGTGTGTGTGTTTGTGTGCTAGTAGTAACTGTTGTGTGTTAGCTACCATCTGTCAAAGGCTCTTGTCAAATAGAGAGAGGGATGGGAGGGATGGAAGTAGGTAGCAGGGACGAGGGTAAAATTTAGAGGAGGGGGAAGGGATGGTGAGTAGGTATTACTGGAGGGGAGGGGGTGACGGGGTACAGCAGGGGAACAGCAAACTGTGTTAAACTAAATAAATTAGATCATGGTATCTCCAGGGCTGGCAGAGGAGCGCCTGACCCCCTTCACTACTGTAATGTTTACGTCTTGAGGGGAGAAGAGTGGAAGAAGGGGTAGCTGGAGGCACTGGATACGATATGAGAGAAGAGGAGGAGGAGGAGGAGGACATGAGAGATATGGCCGGGCAGTGGGGGGGAGGAGAAAATGCATCAGGTAGCGCAAGCTTGTTTTGTGACAGCGTTTCACTCATTAGAACCATATACAGAGCGAAACATTTATCAATAAAACTTTGGATTGAAACGTATGCTGCCTAACCTGTGGTGAGAGTGGATATTTACCTGTATAGTTTTACTCTCGTATACTGATGCAAACATTGACGTGAATAAGCGTGTTGTGAAGGTTGTACATATTTACAGCAAACTAGCATAACAGCCTGTTTTGGTCTCTCTAAATTAATGTATTACAATATAGTTTATTAATCCTGCCCAACTTGTGGCTCTGGTGGCCTGGTGGTTAACGCTCTCGCTTCACACGGTGAGGGCCTGGGTTCGATTCCCAGCCAGAGTAGAAACATTGGACGTGTTTCTTTCCACCTGTTGTCTATGTTCCCCATCAGTAAAATGGGTACCTGGGTGTTAGTCGACTGGTGTGGGTCGCATCCTGGGACACCGACCTAAGGAGGCCTGGTCACAGACCGGGCCGCGGGGGCGTTGACCCCCGGAACTCCCTCCAGATAAATCTCTCCAGATAAACTTACTCTGGGCCAACCTGAATTTTGTGAGGAAACCCACATGGAGACAGAAACTGTAAAAAGACTTGTTTATTGTGATCTAAGTCTGGGGTCTTCATCAGTGGTGTTAGTTTCTTGATGTTCAGGTTGTTGTTTTTACATTGCAATAACGAGTACACATTTTGTGTGTGTAACGTGTTTTTAATAACACTGGTCGTCTCCCACCAAGGCAGGGTGACCCGAGAAAGGAACACTTGTCTCCATCGTTCACACTATCACTATCTTGCCAGAGGCTCGCAGATACGACAGTTCAGATGTCCATTCAAACAGCAGATAACCCAAACGCCGCCTCTAGAGGCAGGCACTGTACTGCCCACCTCCAGGACTCAAGTCCGGCTAACTGGTATGTGTGAGGTTATCCTCATAAATTCCAGTTCTCCTGTGTATGGGAGAGGAAATCCTGCGAGTTGGTATTTCCAAACTAATATTAACCCTAGTCCTGCTAGAATGAAGCTCAGGTTAAGAGATTTCGTTATCTGATTTACAAAACCCTTCCTATCTGATTACCGAGAACCATCCTATCTGATTACCGAGAACCATCCTATCTGATTACCGAGAACCATCCTATCTGATTACCGAGAACCATCCTATCTGATTACCGAGAACCATCCTATCTGATTACCGAGAACCATCCTATCTGATTACCGAGAACCATCCTATCTGATTACCGAGAACCATCCTATCTGATTGCCGAGAACCATCCTATCTGATTGACGAGAGCCATCCTATCTGATTACCGAGAACCATCCTATCTGATTACCGAGAACCATCCTATCTGATTACCGAGAACGAGAATCATCCTATCTGATTACCGAGAACCATCCTATCTGATTACCGAGAACCATCCTATCTGATTACCGAGAACCATCCTATCTGATTACCGAGAACCATCCTATCTGATTACCGAGAACCATCCTATCTGATTACCGAGAACCATCCTATCTGATTAACGAGAACCATCCTATCTTATTACCGAGAACCATCCTATCCGATTAACGAGAACCATCCTATCTGATTAACAAGACCATCCTGTGTTATGGAATATAACAGGAAAACACGGTAAGCTTTCAGACCACAGAGCAGGTGGGACTCGAACCTATGGCAGGGTTCTGGAGTTTGTAATCGTGATTTTACGATTTCGTGAATCCTTACAACAATTTTTTCTTCCCACCATTGTAACCTTCACAGGGAACAGAGTAGCAGCACACTTCTGATGTATCCAGTTTTATTTAATAAATGTAACGAATCTCCTCCAAACAAAAAACCATAATTAATTTTGTACGTTATCTAAAACTGTGCGAAATGTATAGACTGTGCGAAATATATAGAGCTGTAAGATGAACCAGACACAGGCACAACACGTGGGTATCTGTATTGTGGAGACATTTCGCCAACCTGTGGTTTAATCACTCCAATACAGAGAATGAAGTCAATTATTAGCGAAACGTCTCAATTTTAAAGATGTCCAACTTGTTCATTTACTTAATGGTTTTATGCACCATTAATGTGTAATTGATTTATTATGTTGTCGTATTGGAGAGTATACAGAGAACTTTCATTGGCCGTAACAACTCAAACATTACACTGGTCTACAGCTAAAATGTTTCGGAAATAAACCCAGTGAAAAGTAGAGGTGCAATGGGCACAGTAAGAGAACACTGTATCAACATCCGTGGCCCCAGACTATTCAACATCTTACCAGTAGATATCAGAAACACTGTTGGGGAAACTGGACAAGTATCTTCACCAGGTGTCAGACCAACCAGGCTGTGATGGATACGTGGGTCAGCGGGCCACCAGCAGCAACAGCCTGGTTAACCAGGCAAGCACCGGACGAGCCTTGGAGTAGAAAAACTCTGGGAACTCATCAAAGGTATTCTTTGCTAATTCTGGGTCACTGAATACGGAAAGGTTGCTTTAAATTGCAAATGAGCTCTGTTTATAAAAATACAAACTCAGGTCGATTGTTGTTATATTTGACCTGTGGAAGGAAGGAGGAGAGATGGACCACGGAATTAACAACAGGAAGACTCCACTGTCTCTCATACAACCATCACCATCCACCACCACCATCACCCACTATCGCCCACCACCATCAAGACCTCCTACCACCATCAACCACCACCACCATCAACCACCACCACCATCAACCACCACCACCACTACCAACCACCACCACTAGCACCGTCTACACCCTTCTGTCCTCCCATTTATTTCTTTCCTCTGCTCTCCCACCCGTGCCCCTGCCCTCTCACCTGCCCCTGGTGCCTCACTAGCAACAGTGTTGGTACAAACATGTCATGGCTGTATATTGAGAATAATTCAATTCACCTGCGACTTAACTAAACCATTTTTCATTTGCATTGAGTCGTAGTGGAGGCGAGAAGTGGTGAGAGGGAGGCGAGAGGCGGTGAGGAGAGGAGGTGAAAGGAATAGAGGGAAAACAGGGGACGAATGGAGGAAATATAAGAGTGGAGAGGAAGATAAACGACGTGGAAGAAGGGGTGCTGAGAGAAATAGGAGAGAGGAGGTGATTGGCGATTCGAAGACGAAGAAAAGTGAGAGGGCAGAGGAGCCAGAAGCAGTGAGAATAAGGAGTGGGAAACTTAATTGACGGAGGCGGAAGGGAAGGAGAGTGAGGAAGCATTTACGCATGTTGCATACCTACCCAAAGGAGTGGCAAATGGAGAGAGAGAGAGAGATAGCAGACAGAGAGAGACAAATATACAAAAAACAAACAAGCATCTATAAATGCATTGAACTCGTTTGAAACACGCCACCACTGAACACACACGAACCACCCCAATAACCTATTCCAACACAGCGAACAAAACAGTTCTCCATATTAAAACAAGTTGTGTAGAACACTCTCCTTACTAAAACAAAGGGCATAAAACACGATCCTTGTTGCAACAATCAGAGAGTATAAAATACCGTTTAATAAAACACATTAGAGTGCCTTGCATAAGCTTGTTTAATTAATAACCTCATAAAATAAAGGATAATGTATAATAGAATATAAATGTAGCGATAGACAGCTATAGAGGCGTGTTTATATTGTAGTTCAAAATGTATGTGCATATATATATATATATATATATATATATATATATATATATATATATATATATATATATATATATATATATATAATATATATATATATATATATATATAATATATATATATATATATATATATATATATATAATCGGTATCTGGGTGTTAGTCGACTGGTGTGGGTCGCATCCTGGGACAAAATTGACCTAATTTACCCGAAATACTCTGCATAAAAAGCGGCTTTATAAATAGTAGTATGTCATTGATGTCAGCTACGTCTGTATACCTTGTACATGTACTTGTAGAAATATATATACATATTATATATATATATATATATATATATATATATATATATATATATATATATATATATATATATATATATATATATATATATATATTGTGTGTACAAATAGTGCTCCTACTAATTTATTTTCTATCTTGGTCGTTAGGTAAGGGAAAGTATCCTGACTTTAAGTGGGATGGAGTATGATGCAGCTCAAATTTGTTGGAGTGGTTTATAAATGGTGTGGAATTAGGTAATGTAGGTGGAATGTAACTTGGAATTTGGTGGGGGTTGACCGAAATAGGTTGTGATTGGTTAAAATTAGATGTGAGTTTAGGTGTTTCGAAATGGGTTTAAATTTTGTGAAATGGGTTGAAGTGAAAAAGGTTGCTCTGCTAAATTTATTTTGTAAAGTTGGTTGAGATTTTGTGAAATATGTCGATGCTGTGTGAAGCACGGCGAAATTGTATGAAATAGGTCAAAAAATATGTTCACCTAAATTACCTTGAAATGTAAATCTTGTCCAAGTTGGTGGAGATAGAAACATCACCTCCGTCCCTTACTATTACCACTACCATCACCACCTCCGTCCCTTATTATTACCACTACCATCACCACCTCCGTCCCTTATTATTACCACTACCATCACCACCTCCGTCCCTTACTCTTACCACTACCATCACCACCTCCGTCCCTTATTATTACCACTACCATCACCACCTCCGTCCCTTACTATTACCACTACCATCACCACCTCCGTCCCTTACTATTACCACTACCATCACCACCTCCGTCCCTTACTATTACCACTACCATCACCACCTCCGTCCCTTATTATTACCACTACCATCACCACCTCCGTCCCTTACTATTACCACTACCATCACCTCCGTCCCTTATTATTACCACTACCATCACCACCTCCGTCCCTTACTATTACCACTACCATCACCACCTCCGTCCCTTACTCTTACCACTACCATCACCACCTCCGTCCCTTATTATTACCACTACCATCACCACCTCCGTCCCTTACTATTACCACTACCATCACCACCTCCGTCCCTTATTATTACCACTACCACCACCACCTCCGTCCCTTACTATTACCACTACCATCACCACCTCCGTCCCTTATTATTACCACTACCATCACCACCTCCGTCCCTTATTATTACCACTACCATCACCACCTCCGTCCCTTATTATTACCACTACCATCACCACCTCCGTCCCTTATTATTACCACTACCATCACCACCTCCGTCCCTTATTATTACCACTACCACCACCACCTCCGTCCCTTACTATTACCACTACCATCACCTCCGTCCCTTATTATTACCACTACCATCACCACCTCCGTCCCTTATTATTACCACTACCACCACCACCTCCGTCCCTTACTATTACCACTACCATCACCTCCGTCCCTTATTATTACCACTACCATCACCACCTCCTTCCCTTACTATTACCACTACCATCACCACCTCCGTCCCTTACTCTTACCACTACCATCACCACCTCCGTCCCTTATTATTACCACTACCATCACCACCTCCGTCCCTTACTATTACCACTACCATCACCACCTCCGTCCCTTATTATTACCACTACCACCACCACCTCCGTCCCTTACTATTACCACTACCATCACCACCTCCGTCCCTTATTATTACCACTACCATCACCACCTCCGTCCCTTATTATTACCACTACCATCACCACCTCCGTCCCTTATTATTACCACTACCATCACCACCTCCGTCCCTTATTATTACCACTACCATCACCACCTCCGTCCCTTATTATTACCACTACCATCACCACCTCCGTCCCTTACTATTACCACTACCATCACCTCCGTCCCTTATTATTACCACTACCATCACCACCCCCGTCCCTTATTATTACCACTACCATCACCACCTCCGTCCCTTACTATTACCACTACCATCACCACCTCCGTCCCTTACTATTACCACTACCATCACCACCTCCGTCCCTTACTATTACCACTACCATCACCACCTCCGTCCCTTATTATTACCACTACCATCACCACCTCCGTCCCTTACTATTACCACTACCATCACCTCCGTCCCTTATTATTACCACTACCATCACCACCTCCGTCCCTTACTATTACCACTACCATCACCACCTCCGTCCCTTACTCTTACCACTACCATCACCACCTCCGTCCCTTATTATTACCACTACCATCACCACCTCCGTCCCTTACTATTACCACTACCATCACCACCTCCGTCCCTTATTATTACCACTACCACCACCACCTCCGTCCCTTACTATTACCACTACCATCACCACCTCCGTCCCTTATTATTACCACTACCATCACCACCTCCGTCCCTTATTATTACCACTACCATCACCACCTCCGTCCCTTATTATTACCACTACCATCACCACCTCCGTCCCTTATTATTACCACTACCATCACCACCTCCGTCCCTTACTATTACCACTACCATCACCACCTCCGTCCCTTATTATTACCACTACCACCACCACCTCCGTCCCTTACTATTACCACTACCATCACCTACGTCCCTTACTATTACCACTACCATCACCTCCGTCCCTTACTATTACCACTACCATCACCTCCGTCCCTTACTATTACCACTACCATCACCTCCGTCCCTTACTCTTACCACTACCATCACCACCTCCGTCCCTTACTATTACCACTACCATCACCACCTCCGTCCCTTACTATTACCACTATCATCACCACCTCCGTCCGTTACTATTACCACTACCATCACCACCTCCGTCCCTTATTATTACCACTACCACCACCACCTCCGTCCCTTACTATTACCACTACCATCACCTACGTCCCTTACTATTACCACTACCATCACCTCCGTCCCTTACTATTACCACTACCATCACCTCCGTCCCTTACTATTACCACTACCATCACCTCCGTCCCTTACTCTTACCACTACCATCACCACCTCCGTCCCTTACTATTACCACTACCATCACCACCTCCGTCCCTTACTATTACCACTATCATCACCACCTCCGTCCGTTACTATTACCACTACCATCACCACCTCCGTCCCTTATTATTACCACTACCACCACCACCTCCGTCCCTTACTATTACCACTACCATCACCTACGTCCCTTACTATTACCACTACCATCACCTCCGTCCCTTACTCTTACCACTACCATCACCACCTCCGTCCCTTACTATTACCACTACCATCACCACCTCCGTCCCTTACTATTACCACTATCATCACCACCTCCGTCCGTTACTATTACCACTACCATCACCTCCGTCCCTTACTATTACCACTACCATCACCTCCGTCCCTTACTCTTACCACTACCATCACCACCTCCGTCCCTTACTATTACCACTACCATCACCACCTCCGTCCCTTACTATTACCACTATCATCACCACCTCCGTCCGTTACTATTACCACTACCATCACCACCTCCGTCCCTTATTATTACCACTACCACCACCACCTCCGTCCCTTACTATTACCACTACCATCACCTACGTCCCTTACTATTACCACTACCATCACCTCCGTCCCTTACTATTACCACTACCATCACCTCCGTCCCTTATTATTACCACTACCATCACCACCTCCGTCCCTTACTATTACCACTACCATCACCTCCGTCCCTTACTATTACCACTTCCATCACCTCCGTCCCTTACTATTACCACTACCATCACCACCTCCGTCCCTTACTATTACCACTACCATCACCACCTCCGTCCCTTACTATTACCACTACCATCACCACCTCCGTCCCTTACTATTACCACTACCATCACCACCTCCGTCCCTTACTATTACCACTACCACCACCACCTCCGTCCCTTACTATTACCACTACCACCACCTCCGTCCCTTACTATTACCACTACCATCACCTCCGTCCCTTACTATTACCACTACCATCACCACCTCCGTCCCTTACTATTACCACTACCATCACCACCTCTGTCCCTTACTATTACCACTACCACCACCACCTCCGTCCCTTACTATTACCACTATCATCACCACCTCCGTCCGTTACTATTACCACTACCATCACCACCTCCGTCCCTTACTATTACCACTACCATCACCTCCGTCCCTTACTATTACCACTACCATCACCTACGTCCCTTACTATTACCACTACCATCACCTCCGTCCCTTACTATTACCACTACCATCACCTCCGTCCCTTACTATTACCACTACCATCATCACCTCCGTCCCTTACTATTACCACTACCACCACCACCTCCGTCCCTTACTATTACCACTACCATCACCACCTCCGTCCCTTACTATTACCACTACCACCACCACCTCCGTCCCTTACTATTACCACTACCATCACCACCTCCGTCCCTTACTATTACCACTACCATCATCACCTCCGTCCCTTACTATTACCACTACCACCACCACCTCCGTCCCTTACTATTACCACTACCATCACCACCTCCGTCCCTTACTATTACCACTACCACCACCACCTCCGTCCCTTACTATTACCACTACCATCACCACCTCCGTCCCTTACTATTACCACTACCATCACCACCTCCGTCCCTTACTATTACCACTAACATCACCATCACCGTCCCTTACTATTACCACTAACATCACCATCACCGTCCCTTACTATTACCACTAACATCACCATCACCGTCCCCTACTATCATCACTACCACCATCATCACCACACCTTTCAATCACCACCACCACACTATACTATCAACACTATCACTACACCTTACCACCACTACACATTGTTATAACCACCATCATCACCACACCTTACTGTCACCACTATTACCTCCTCATTGTTACCAACACAACGCTTCCTTCACTCCTTCACTAATTGCTTTACATTGAATAATTAATAACATCATCTATACCAAATATATCCCCCCCCCACAACCCTCCCACCCCTCCCCCTCACCTCTACCTTCAACATACCAATATTCTCTCTCTCTCTTTCTCTCTCTCTCTCTCTCTCTCTCTCTCTCTCTCTCTCTCTCTCTCTCTCTCTCTCTCTCTCTCTCTCTCTCTCTCTCTCTCTCTCTCTCTCTCTCTCTCTCTCTCACACACACACACACACACACACACACACACACACACACACACACACACACACCTACCTACCTACCTGGTAAAGCACTTCAAGAAACTAGATAAAATGCAAAGGTTTGCAACAAGACTCGTCCCGGAGCTAAAGGGAATGTCCTACGAAGAAAGGTTAAGAGAAATCGGACTGACAACACTGGAGGACAGGAGGGTTAGGAAAGACATGACAACGACATATAAAATACTGCGAGGAATTGACAAAGAGGACAAAGGATGTTCCAGAGATGGGATACAGAAACAAGGGGTCACAACATCCTAACATACCTCAGATGAGTCAGAGGGATGTTAGGGAGTATTTCTTCAGTGATATTGGAGTAGTCTGGAAAGTGATGTAGTGGAGGCAGGAACCATACGTAGTTTTAAGACGAGGTTTGATAAAGTTCATGGAGCAGGGAGAGAGAGGACCCAGTAGCAACCAGTGAAGAGGCGGGGCCAGGAGCTATAAATCGATCCCTGCAACCACAATTAGGCGAGTACACACACACACACACACACACACACACACACACACACACACACACACACACACACACACACACACACACACACGCGCGCGCGCGCACTCAGGAGTTAAACTCAAACTGACATCACTGGAGGACATGATAACGACATATAAAATACTGAGAGGAATTGACAAGGTGGATAGGAACAGACTGTTTCAGAGATGTGACACAGCATGAAGGGATCACATATGGAAGTTGAAAACCTAGATAAGTCACAGGGATGTTAGGAAGTACTTCTTCAGTCACAGAGTTGTCAGGAAGTGGAAAAGTCTGGAGAGTTTTTGTAGTGGAGGCAGGATCCATACATAGCTTTAAGAAGAAGTATGATAAAGGTCACGGAGCAGGGAGAGTGGACCTAGTAGCGACCAGTGAAGAGGCAGGGCCAGGAGCTATTATTCGACCCCTGCAGCCACAATTAGGTGAATGCGTAAGCAAGCACGCGCAGCTTCTCTCCTGGAACTCTAAGGACACAATAATCCCCATTTCACTACATGATAAATGGTAGTGGAACAGTGATGACATAACCATTGCTATGTTGGCCGAGGATTGCTTCCCACCCCACAAGCAGAAGTGTTGCTGGGGAGGGTGAAAGTGTTACAAGAAATGTGTTGATTGGGGGAGAGGGTTTTTAGCGGGAAGGATGTTGTTGGTGGGAGAGTGTTGGTAGAAAGGAGAATATCTCGTGTAGTTTTATGAATGTTTTAATTCACAAATTGAAGTCATTATTGGTCCACAACAAAGTATACTATTACACAATATACTGGTATAACTTTGGTGTTAAGTGTTGCATTGTGCCCGCAGAAACCGGACTGAATATCCTGAACAAATGGTATGTTGATGTGACATGATGGTATGTGGGTGTAGAAATTGATAGACCTCTAAAAAGGAGGCTGGAGTCGAGAGTAACGAGGAGGCAAGAGTAACGAGGAGGCAAGAGTAACGAGGAGGCAAGAGTAACGAGGAGGCAAGAGTAACGAGGAGGCAAGAGTAACGAGGAGGCAAGAGTAAAGAAGAGGCAAGAGTAACGAGGCAAGAGTAACGAGGAGGCAAGAGTAACGAGGAGTCGAGAGTCAAAAGTAGACGTGCATGAGTTACATTTTGAGGAATACCATTATGCAGCACTGGATAGATAGATGGATAGGTAGACAGATGTGGTTACAATCTTCATTATTCTTATTTTAATTTATCTCTTTATCGTATGACAATTTCCTCTAATTTCCAACACCTGTTTCCCCCTTCCTCTCGTCCTATTTTCTGTTCTCCCTCTCCACTCCTTTCTTATCTTATCTCCCATCCATCATCTATTCCCTTCCTCTCTATCATCTTCCCTCTACTCTTATCGTTTCTCCGCTCCCCTTGTATCATCTCCCATCCTCTCTCCCCTTCCCGTCTATCATCACCCCTTCCCCCTCTATCAAGACCCCTCTCTCTTGCAATCTTCACCCACCCAGGTCTGCACATAACAGCTGTTCTAAATTTCTTTATTCAGGGCATCTTTTTCACCTGTCAGTCTACATCACCAGAGTAATTAAAAATATTTCATGCAGCAGATAGGTCAAAAATTATCACCTCTTTTAAATATTCAATTTTAGCAACAAGACTTATACCTGTTTTCACGGCTCGATCTTCGCTGCAAATACACCGAGAGATAAGCACTTCTTTCTGTGTATATACACTGAAACACACCTCTCACGGTGTATATATACATCGAAAGATAAACACACACACACACACACACACACACACACACCTCGCTGCTACCGTGCGTTGCACGACAGTCAACAGCAAGTGCATCAATACCTGACCACGGTACGACACTCGGCGTACTGGAGCGCATCATCCGCTGACACAAACAACACCAGCGGCTCATATTGGATTCTCAGGGTGATGGGCTGTCCCTGGTCAGCATTACAGAATAAATCTCAAAGTCCAGTTCTCCCGGACACACTGCAGTAGGAAAGGGGAGAATTGACGAGATGACAGAGAGAGAGAGAGAGATCGAGAGAGAGAGAGAGATCGAGAGAGAGATCGAGAGAGAGAGAGATCGAGAGAGAGAGATCGAGAGAGAGAGAGATCGAGAGAGAGAGAGATCGAGAGAGAGAGAGAGAGATCGAGAGAGAGAGAGAGAGAGATCGAGAGAGAGAGAGAGAGAGAGATCGAGAGAGAGAGAGAGCGAGAGAGAGAGACCGAGAGAGAGAGAGAGAGAGAGAGAGAGAGAGAGACCGAGAGAGAGAGAGAGACCGAGAGAGAGAGAGAGAGACCGAGAGAGAGAGAGACCGAGAGACCGAGAGAGAGAGACCGAGAGAGAGAGAGAGACCGAGAGAGACCGAGAGACCGAGAGAGAGAGAGACCGAGAGAGAGAGAGACCGAGAGAGAGACCGAGAGAGAGAGAGACCGAGAGAGAGAGAGACCGAGAGAGAGAGAGAGAGACCGAGAGAGAGAGAGAGACCGAGAGAGAGAGAGAGAGACCGAGAGAGAGAGAGAGACAGAGGGGAAGAGGGAGAGAGAGAGAGAGAGAGAGAGAGACCGAGAGAGAGAGAGACCGAGAGAGAGAGAGACCGAGAGAGAGAGAGACCGAGAGAGAGAGAGACCGAGAGAGAGAGAGACCGAGAGAGAGAGAGAGAGACCGAGAGAGAGAGACCGAGAGAGAGAGACAGAGACCGAGAGAGAGAGACCGAGAGAGAGAGAGAGAGAGAGAGAGAGAGACCGAGAGAGGAGAGAGAGACCGAGAGAGAGAGAGAGAGAGAGACCGAGAGAGACCGAGAGAGGAGAGAGAGACCGAGAGAGAGAGAGAGACCGAGAGAGAGAGACCGAGAGAGAGAGACCGAGAGAGAGAGACCGAGAGAGACAGAGAGAGACACAGAGAGAGAGAGAGAGACCGAGAGAGAGAGAGAGACCGAGAGAGAGAGAGACGGAGAGAGAGAGAGAGAGAGACCGAGAGAGAGAGAGAGACCGAGAGAGAGAGAGACAGAGAGAGACCGAGAGAGAGAGAGAGAGACCGAGAGAGAGAGAGAGAGACCGAGATAGAGAGAGAGAGACCGAGAGAGAGAGAATGAGAGACCGAGAGAGAGAGAATGAGAGACCGAGACCGAGAGATCGAGACCGAAGAAGCAAGCCAGTAGAGAACAGAGAAAGAATATCCTTGATATTTAGTGTCTAGGACTGTTACGCGAACTAGTATAGTGTGGAAACAATGCTACATGGTCCTAATCTCTAGTATCTAGAGAGGATTAGAGATAGCTGACATGTAGATTATCTGTCTCGACAGATATTCTCTATATGGACCGTGAAGGTCCCTTACCTGCCATTCCCATGTACTCTCGTGTGCTATAGTACTCTCGTACTCGTGTCACAATCTCCCATCATTAGATACTCTCGTACTCGTGTCACAATCTCCCATCATTAGAAAAGACAATATATCTGCAGCTTTAACTACAGAATACTCTTTCATTACCTTGCATCACACAACTAAACTAAAAATGTTTTAAAACATAAGATAAGTTGTAAATTTAAGTCTTCAGGTCAAGAAAAACAGTGTTAGCAAAATGTGGATTATCTAGACTCCACAGACGTTAAGGAGATTTTTCTTGTAAAGTAAGGAATTGTCCATGTATCAGTAGAGACTTAAACACCATGTATCAGAGACGTATACACCATGTATCAGTAGAGACGTATACACCATGTATCAGTAGAGACGTATACACCATGTATCAGTAGAGACGTATACACCATGTATCAGTAGAGACGTATACACCATGTATCAGTAGAGACGTATACACCATGTATCAGTAGAGACGTATACACCATGTATCAGTAGAGACGTATACCCCATGTATCAGTAGAGACGTATACACCATGTATCAGTAGAGACGTATACACCATGTATCAGTAGAGACGTATACCCCATGTATCAGTAGAGACGTATACACCATGTATCAGTAGAGACGTATACCCCATGTATCAGTAGAGACGTATACACCATGTATCAGTAGAGACGTATACACCATGTATCAGTAGAGACGTATACACCATGTATCAGTAGAGACGTATACCCCATGTATCAGTAGAGACGTATACACCATGTATCAGTAGAGACGTATACACCATGTATCAGTAGAGACGTATACACCATGTATCAGTAGAGACGTATACACCATGTATCAGTAGAGACGTATACACCATAAGAGTGATGTATGGCTCTCAGTGTATGTATGGAGTCAGTAGGATGTCTCCATTAACAACCATCTGTAAGGAGAAGAAATTCGAACTTAGGAATCTACATTCTATTTCTCTCTCTCTCTCTCTCTCTCTCTCTCTCTCTCTCTCTCTCTCTCTTATATATATATGTATATAATATATATATATATATAATATATATATATAATATATTATATATATATATATATATATATATATATATATATATATATATACTATATATATATATATATATATATACTATATATATGTCGTGCCGAATATGTAAAACCGGTCAATTAGCAAGAACTCATTTAAAATTAAGTTCTTTCTAAAAATTTTCTCTTATACGTTTAAAGATATATTTTTTTCATTAATGTTGTTATAAAAATTTATAACTTTGCACCAAAAGGAACTTAGAAAACTTACCTAACCTTATTATAACAAGAACAATTTATTTTAGCCTAACCCAACTACATATATTTTAGATTTGTTTACAATAATTTAATACTAAACAAACACAGTGAAATATATTTTTTTTCGTTAGGTTCAGAATGATTTTGGCGAAATTATTGCATACACAAATTTTCACTTGTCCTATATGGCAAGATGAACGTTGCTATTTAAGCCAAGATCGCAAGTTTTACATATTCGGCACATTATTATATATATATATATATATATATATATATATATATATATATATATATATATATATATATATATATATATATATATATATATATATATATATATATATATATATATATATATATATAAATTATATATATATATATATATAATATATATATAATATATATATAATATCAGTAACAACACTGCGCTAGCCAAGGACTCGAACCCATGTTGCTTTGTCCTGCCTCATGGTCCTTGGGTAGCGAGTACAACATCCGGTTCCGGTGGATGCGCTACTCTTAAGGATCGTATGGTCCAGTGGATTAGGGCGTCATGTGTTTTCGCCCACCATGAGGCAGGCCAAAGCAGCATGGGTTCGAGTCCTTGGCTAGTACAGTGTTGTTATTGATCAATAACACTCGTTCGTGGTCACAATAATGTAGAGACGAATAGGTAAAATTGGTCTATTAGCAAGAACTCATTTAAAATTAAGTCCTTTCTAAAATTTTCTATTAGAAATTTAAAGATGTATTTTTTTCATTTATGCTAATGTAAAAATTAATATATTTGTACCAAAGAACCTTAGAAAACTTACCTAATATTATTATAACAAGCACAATTTAATTTAGCCTAATCCAACTAAATATATTTAAGATAAGTTTACAATAATTTAATAATAAACACAATGAAATTTATTTTTTTGTTAGGCTCAGAATGATTTTTGCAAAATTATTGCATACACAAATTTTCACTTGCCTTATTGGGCACGACATTATATATATATATATATATATATATATATATATATATATATATATATATATATATATATATATATATATATATATATATATATAAACACTGATCTCTGGCTGAGGGAGACTCGAACCTACGAACCTTAGGAAAAGGTACGCAGTGCTTTACCAATCTACCCACACTGGACAATACCTTGGCGTGTAGCATGCGCTACACGTTTGATCCAAGGCAGCCAGCTTTCAGGGAAAAGGCTTACAGCTTTTCATCTCATCCCCTGTATGCAATAATTCCTTGCATATATATATATATATATATATATATATATATATATATATATATATATATATATATATATATATATATATATATATGCAAAACAACCATTGTGAAAGAATAGAGAAATTCCAAGCGGTTTCGTGACTACTCACATTATCACGGAACAATAAAAGTAATGCATCAAAGGAAGGCATATAAAGGATCTAGCCCACACCTCACTATCACATCCCACAACAAAGCAACACCTGACGCGCGACTCAAAAAAGAGAACACTGCAGCAGGCCCGCTGGCCCAACTAGACAGGTCCTTCACACAACCCACAAA
Organism: Cherax quadricarinatus; assembly: GCF_038502225.1. Classification (NCBI taxonomy): domain Eukaryota; kingdom Metazoa; phylum Arthropoda; class Malacostraca; order Decapoda; family Parastacidae; genus Cherax; species Cherax quadricarinatus. The sequence continues at coordinate 11,787,671 of NC_091369.1, forward strand.
CTATTCTACCCAAGAATTAAGAATTTTAAAATTTATTATTTTTTTTTCACTGTATTATTCTGAAATCACCTGTTTACTGTGATCTTATTGCGCATATATATATATATATATATATATATATATATATATATATATATATATATATATATATATATATATATATATATATAATTATATTATCGCTTGTGTGAGAGATAAGCGCCATTTATCTCTCTCACACACACACACACACACACACACACACACACACACACACACACACACACACACAAACACACAAACCTTCACGCTAAGCTAAACAACCATTTCACTATAACCTGCAGGACTTAACGTTTTTTATATTTACCTATAAAAACACCCTCTTTCCCCCTTCCGTCCCTCCTCATAAATACCGAATTTTCGGCCATCAACCAGAAGCATTCATAGGTAATGTCAGATGAGCTCATGGAATGTGGGAGAAGTGGAGATAGAGGGGTTAAAGGCAGAGGGGGGGGGTGATGAGGGAGGGATTTAGATGTAGGGAATGGAGGGCGTAAGGAAGGGATTAAAAGGAAGAAACGAGGGAGAGGGGTTAAAGAGAAGGAATTGGTTAATGGGGTTCTAAAGCCTGTCAACTGCACGAGGTTAGGTAAGGTTTGTCAGGAAACAGGACAAGTGTTTCCTGAGGCGGGTCTTAGTCATATGATGATCCGTCCCTGGAGCTTTTGGTCATCTGACCGAGGAGTTCCGCTGGCTTACTGGTCCACCCCTTTAAAAATTATGGTTATTATAACCATTTTTAACAAGTTACTACACGAGGGTTATTAACATTGCATGTCACTTCTTAACCACCAACAGGAATTAAACTATAATATCAGGCTATGTATACCAAAGGAGGGATACACTTCTTCGGTGTGTATACACCAGCAGACACGCCTCTCTGTGTAGGTGCTCTTCTGAAGAGAAAGGAGTGAGAGAGAGAGAGAGAGAGTTAAATAAAGTGAAGGAACACTGGAAGGGATTGAAGGTGGTGGAGTGAGTGAAGACAGGAATAGACCACGTTAGAGTAAGGTTGGTCAAGCAAGGCTTAATTGCAACACCATATGGTCAGTGCTGGCAGGGAGGGAGGAAGGCTGTTAGTGTTGTTGTCTTGGCCTGAGAAAGAGAAAGAGACAGATAAGGAATGAAATTAATGCTGCAGCTTCCATGGACATGTATGTGCTCGCATCATGGGTGACCTAATGTTTGAAGCATTGATTGCCGAGTAGACTAAAGCGTCTCGGAATTTGGGCGGACTTCCCGGGAGACGTGCTAGAATATCTGGAGTTCGATTTCCGGCCAGTCGCAGTATTATAAATATTATGAAATATATATATATATATATATATATATATATATATATATATATATATATATATATATATATATATATATATATATATATATATATATATATATATATAAATATATATATATGTGTGTGTGTGTGATGCAATAAACATATCAGGAGCTTGCAGTGTGGCAGAAATGAGTAGAAAGTCCAAGCAGATTAGGAGAGGAACGTTAGGATGAAGTTTTGGTCCGTCCTGGACCTTTGTCAAATGTCAAGTGAGCGAGAGAAAGCCAGGGAAGACCAGAAGACAGTAGTAGTAATAATACTGCCACTTCTACCACTGCTGTTGCTACTGCTTTTTCATATCCTTACAGTCCCATATTTCGCAATCCATTATTTCCACTCCCTACTTATACTGACTTGCCCTATGATTTAAGTAGCTGCTTGGCCTACTGCTCTTCTTTGTCCTTTTCTCTCTCAAATGGGACTTGACAATGATCCAGGATGGACTGAAACGTCATAAGGTTCCTCTCCTAAGTGCGGATTTTAGGTTGTTACAATCAGAGAATTGTGATGCTTTTATTTTCTCAGCACTAATACATAAACACTGGCAAGATGCTTGTGTTTTCATTTGTGTGTTCTCTTATTCTGCTTGGTTTATATTAGTTGTGTTTGTGAGGAGTTTGTGAGGATTCTTCTTGATTTATCATTGATTTTTTGTGGTTGTTGCCTCCTCCTCCTCCTCCCCTCTCCTTTGTATTTGTTTATGGCTTCCATCGTTGTTATTGTTTCCCTTTGTTTGTACTGTGCTCCATGCCGTCGACTGTATTCCTCTTCTCCTCTTCCCTTTCTTCTCAGCTTCTTCCTTTTTCAGTTTTATCTTCTATTTTACGCCTTGTCTTTGTTTTCTGCACTTCGTTACTTCTTCCCTCCTGCGTTATCCATAGTCCTTTCTTAATCCCCTCTTTCATCCTTGATTCCCCTATCCCCTTGTCCGGTCTTGCAGATTTTTCCGTTTATCTTACTTCCCACATCCGTCTCCTCTTTTTATTACTTTTCTTCTTCTCTCTCTCTCTCTCTCTCCCTCTCTCTCTCTCTCTCTCTCTCTCTCTCTCTCTCTCTCTCTCTCTCTCTCTCTCTCTCTCTCTCTCTCTCTCTCTCCCCTCCCTCCCTCCCTCCCTATTTCCTCCATGTTATTCCTTATTTACCACTTTATCGTCCTGCCTTCTTTTTCTTCTCGCTCTTTCCTCTATTCCCCCTGTTGATTTTTTTCTTATACCATTTTCTCCTTTGTCCCCTTTTCTTATGATTTATCTTCTATTCCTTTCGTCCTCTTCATATTCCCTCCATTCTCTCCATTCCCTGTTCTTTCTTTCTCCGCTTCCCTTTCAACTTGCATACTCTCCTCTTTCTTATTCCTGTCATCCCCATTTTTTTCTCCTGCTTCACACCTCTCTGCTCTCTCTCTCCTCCCTCCCTTCGTCTACTCTATCTTCCCTCACTACTACCATGTTTCCTCGCCCCACTCTTCCGTCTTCCATCCCTCCTGCTCTTCCATCTTCCTCCACTCCATTTTCTCTCACCACTCCTTAATCTTCCCTCCCTCCACGCTTCCATCTTCCCCTCTCTCTACTCCTCTTTATCTTTCTCCGCTTCTCCTTTTCACCTCTCTCCACTCCTTTTTCCCATCTCCCCACTCCTTTTTCCCATCTCCCCACTCCTTTTTCCCATCTCCCCACTCCTTTTTCCCTCTCTCCTCTCCTTTTCCCCTCCGCTCCTTCTTTTTTTCCCCCTCCGCTCCGTTTCCTCTCTCTCTCTCCGCTCCTCCATCTTCCCTCATCCTTTGAAAAATTGTTGGTTCGCAAATCCCTCAAACCTTAACCCCCACCTAGCCCTTGTCTCTCATCCCCCCTCCCTTCCCCTCCAGGCCCAGTCACCACATTGTCCTGGGAAGCAACAAGCTGCATACACACAATCCCTCCATTCCCAGTTTCCCTTTTCCCCTCCCTTTTCCCCTCCTCTTCTTCCCCTCCCCTTCTTCCCCCCCGGCCCACTAAGACCTCGACCACGAGCCCTTCTTCCAAAGCTTTTACTTTCATTACCCGTCGATTTTTTTTTTTTATATACGTTCCCGTTTTCTGTCTTTCGCTATTTTATTCCATAACTGCGGACTGTGTATTGGCTCTGTTGTTCAACAGTAGCTGCTGTTTGCAACTTCAGAAATTAATCCTGTTCTGCCGTTATTGTACTCTTTTTTTACGTATAAAATATTTTTTACCTTTTTCAAGGTTTTATTTTTACCATTTTGTCGAGTCCACATTCAGTTTTTAATGCATGGTATATACACAGAGGTGTATATACCATGTACATTGTTAAATCCCCTTCTTTTAGAGTATAAAGTAGTATTAATTTTAGTGTACAAGTGAATAGCTGCCTTGATCCATATAGTGTAATTAATAGGACTTTCCGTAATTTCCTGCATATAAGGCGCACCTGTTTTTCCCACAAAAAGTCTCGAAAAATTACCCGCGCTTTATATGCTCAAGGTCAGGGTCAAGGATAGGCTTTGGGTTACGCTTTAGCGTAAAGTAAGAGGGTAATTAACCCTTTAATATGATTACTGATTTACAGTCATGATACTTTTCTCGTGCGCCTTATATGCCGGAAAATACGGTATACCTCTAAAAGGAGAGGGAACCTTTATTTGGATCATTAATCACAGCTGATTAATTTAACACTGTGTTGCCGCAGAGTAGTGCTACAGAATGGTTGTACGAAGGTTCCCTCCCCCTCCCCCTCAAAGTTTTCGTTTATAACTTGAGAAGGCCTCATCCTATCGGCTTCAAATTTTCAACGTAGGTGTGCTGTAACTAGGGCAAGGTTTGTGTAACTATTGGCCTGTACAGGCATCCTATGATCAGTGTTATACAGGGTGTTTCATAGAGATGGATCCAGTTCTTTGGAATTGGGTCCATCTTTTTGAAGCACCCTGTATATGTATATATGCAATTTTTAGACATCGTTACCATGCAGTAACTTGAGAAAGCCTCTTCTGGTCGGCTTATATAAACACGAGGCTTGGAAGCCGGTGCAAAATACCTCCGGTAATAAGGATGGGCACGATGAATATGCTGAGTGTACTCACAAGCGTAAGAGGTCCTTGACTTTTCAGTCCTTTCGTACATAAGGGGAATTACCAACAAACCCCTGTCTTGAAGAGGTTACTTGATAGGTTCAAGTCAGTTCCTGATCAGCCGGGGTGTGGTGCATACGTTGGACTGCATATGGCCGGCACCAGTAGCCTGATCGATCAGGCCGTCAGCTGCAAGGCTTAGTCTAGGACCGGGTTGCAGGAGCAATAACCCCCGATGCCCTTTTTTTATCTCGCTTTACTTACCTTTTTTTTTAATACAGGGTTTGACAAGGTTAGGGTAAGGGTTTCTAACCCTTACCTAAATTTACGTCGCCATTGTCTCTTTGTCTCTCTCTGCCAACAAATCCGTGACGCCTTCCATCACAGTTCGTTCTGTTTTAAAAAAACTGACAAGCAGAAATTTCAACATTTGCATTGTAAGGGACCAAAGGCTTGTAGTTAACTGATGGTTCATGTTAAGCTGGTGTCTGTAACAGCAGACATCTCCTACACTGAATACACGCAACGTAAAAACCTTCATGTGGACTTGACAATCCAATTACACATTTCCAATTAGGAACACTGGAATGACCTGTTTACTGTTTTAATCTTACTCTCACCTCCCTCGCTAATACTCCCATCTCCCTCGTTAATACTCCCATCTCCCTCGTTAATACTCCCATCTCCCTCGTTAATACTCCCATCTCCCTCGTTAATACGCCCATCTCCCTCGTTAATACTCCCATCTCCCTCGTTAATACTCGCTCCCGACTCCCTCGTTAATACTCCCATCTACCTCGTTAATACTCCCATCTCCCTCGCTAATACTCACTCCTCATCTCCCTCGCTAATACTCACTCCCCATCTTCCTCGTTAATGCTCACCACATCTCCCTCGCTAATACTCTCCTCTCCCTCGCTAATACTCTCCTCTCCCTCCTTATCCTTCGTTTCCTAACTTCCCACTCTTTACCCTCTATCTTTCCCTCCCTCGCCACGTGTCTTCCTTTCCATTCCCACATGTCTTCCCCTCACCACATGCCTTCCCTTTCCACGTGCCTTTCCCTCCCCAGATGCCCCCCTTTCCCACGTTCCTTCCCTTCCCACCAGCCTTCCCCTCCCTCCCTGCCACCTGCCAAATTACTCTGTGATAGATGAAGCCTTATAGATAATGGGAGTTGTAAATACGAGTCAGGTAGCAGCGGGGATTATGGAATCTCTATGGAAAGTCTCCTCCAGTCTTTGTTGAAAGTGTGTGTGTGTGTGTGTTGTGTGTGTTGTGTGTGTTGTGTGTGTTGTGTGTGTTGTGTGTGTTGTGTGTGTTGTGTGTGTGTGTGTGTGTGTGTGTGTGTGTGAGAGAGAGAGAGAGAGAGAGAGAGAGAGAGAGAGAGAGAGAGAGAGAGAGAATATGTAGACTGGTTAACAAGGGAGGTATGAAGATCAGCCTTATTATATTCTTATTTTTGTGATTGCTGATTTTTAATGTTTATTATTATTTAGTGAATACCTTTTTCTTTTTTATATTTTTCATTATTATTACCTTTTATTAGGTTACCAGTTAAAGGCACTTGTCGATAGAAAATCGGTCTGCTGTGTCGCTCTTATTGGTGTGTGTGTGTGTGTGTGTGTGTGTGTGTGTGTGTGTGTGTGTGTGTGTGTGTGTCTAGCAGAGTTTGGGTTGTGTGGAGCTTCGTCTGGTGGTGTTCGTCACTTAACTTATAATTGACTGCTCTAGGTCAGTCCTGCTATACTTCCTTTTGAAGTCTCGTGTGAAGTTATGATCACTTTATTTCTCTCTCTCCCTCTCTCCTTTCCCTTTTCCTTTCTTCTTTCATTCTCCTTCCTTTCCTTTACCTCCCATTCCTTTCCCAATTCTCGTTTCTTCTCCCTCATTATCTCACAACAACAGCCGGGCTCACAGTACGTCGGTTTTCTCATCGTTGGTACACTAATTACCAGCAATTCGGTAATTAGCTGACGTACACCTAATTACCCATCTGGTTTATTAGGCACTGACCTGTGTTAACACTAGTGTACAACATTGTCAGGTGGCCCTGAGAATAACTGGTGTCATCAACCTTATGTTCACGGTGGAGTTGTGGCTAACCAGAGAAATGTTATATTAGAGTTTCTCAGAACATATATATTCATGTGTGTATTCATTTGTGTTTTGTATGTTAATCTCTCTTTCCTGTGTTTTGTCTATGTTTATCTGTGTTTTTGTTTGTTTTTAATTGTGTTCCTCTTTTTTGAGTTTATGAATGTCTGAGTTTGTGTTTGCGTTTCTTTGTGTATTTGCGTGTGTTATTGTGTATGTTAATATATCTGAGCTAGGATACTAGTCTATGTCAGGAATTTACAAGACCAGCGGGAGAGTAAAGGTAGTTTGATTGTGTTGTGAGTCTTGAGGAGGACTAGTGTTGTGGATTCACGTGGTGCAGTAGAGACAGTAGTGAAGACAAGACAGGTCTTGCGGAACAAGCTTGTACCTGGGAGAACGCTTCACTCTTCGTGGAGTTTTACCAAGTAGAACATTGTCATGGTAAATGCTTTGGCTTTGGAATCTTATTGTTCTCAGTGGCCAAGCAAGTCTGCTCAATTAAGGAAGGCTTCATATAGACCTTGTTGTTGTTCGTTGTCCTGACAGGCAACCTGACATGCTTCTGTCTACTCTGTGGTTCAGAAAATTCAGGAGGGTCCGTGGTTCGATCCCCGGCAAGGGTGGAAATGTTGGGCATGTTTCACTACATCTTTCCGTCTTCATCTAGCACTAAGTACGTACCTGGGTGTTAGTTGACAGTTGTGGGTAGCATCCTGGGGTTTGGTAGTATACCTTAAAACTGGGCTTTGAAATGAGCTGAGGTAGGGTAACAGTTCTTACTGTAATCTGTAAAATTGATCTGTGCAAGAAAACAAGCCTGTATTCAGGCCCTGCACGATGACATGGAAGTCTCTTGGTACTCTCCAGTAGCTTCCTGTTTCTTGGGTAATATATAATACAGATTTAGCGATTCTCTATAAATATAAAGTTTGTCCTAAATACATGTCGGGATCCCGAGTATTGAGAACTACGCTGCTATATATAGGTTGCTTTTTAGGAGACTTAGGTCTTGCAGGGTTGATGTCCTCAGCCGTAGTTTAATCTGATGCCGTGAGGCTTCCCACGTAATCTAATTGTTATACACACCAACATACACACATATATAGATAGGGAGGTGCCACCTCTAGAACTGGACTAGGGACCGTCATCCTCAGAGAAGAGAATGAACATACTTCAGGGAAAACTGAAGGTTCTTCTCGGAGCTGTTTCAGAATTTTCTCTCATACCACCCCCCTATATTCTACATTTTATGTGAACTTTATTTATAGGCAGAATACATTGACAAAAAAAAAAAAACACGAATACATTGGTACACTATATCGAAGATTATGAATCTCCTCCAACTCCTCCGAAGCCGGACGCGAGCCAAGTATGCAGCAAGCATTTTCCCTCGGATGGCAACATTGAAGCGCTGGAACATGAAAAGTGGCCACCCTCGGGTCCCTAGGGGTGTCGATGAGCCTAGAACCCAGTTCTTTAAGGAAACGTGTGGCGTTTTTTCCCCATGATCCCATGGTCTCTGATCCCACTGGGACAAATTGTTACTTTTGGCTTATGTCTCTGTACTCCCCGATCTTGTACTCCTCCCTGTGATCAGCAGCTCCTCCCTGTCGCCCGACACTGTAATGGATATAGGTGTGGGGCACCGTCGACATTCAGGTATAGTCCCATGCTAAGAGCTTGCCATTCTTCCAAGGATAGATGGTGATCTCGTCGTGGTGGTTTTCGGGATTGTGAGTATTGTAGCTGCTAGGGACCGAGGCTTTCTCTTGGCTGACACCCAACTGTAGCAAGGCTTCTTTTTATGGTGTCGTGGACTTCATTGTGTCTTCGTGCCAGCCCTTGGTTTTGGAAGTTAAAACCATGTAGACCATATTGGTCAGCTTGTGATCGCCCCAAATACACGTATATTCCGTGTGAATTAGGGCAGCGAGGCGGAAAGCCACTGCAATACGGAGGGTCTTAGGGTCGAGGCGCGTTCCCATTGCCTAAATGGGAACTGTTTGGAGGAAGTCCCCAGAATGATGTGTGCTCACAGCTTGGAGACGGGCAGTCTCCCTGTCTGATGTTGCAGTCCTGAACATGTTGGCATGCACCTTTAAAGCGAGGGAGCCATCCCAGCTTGACTGTTTGTAGGTCATTGCTGCACTAGGTTTTGGTGCTGGAGCAGCGAGTCTCCCCCCCCCCCCATTCGGTGATGACACTGGTGTAGCTAGGATCCTGTATTCCTGCTGAGTCAGAGGTTGTCCGGAAAAATTTGCTTTATTAACTTGTTTAATGCTATGGAGGAGGATAAGGCTAGGGCAGTCTGGAAGGATTTGCGTACCTCTCTCCCATATATATATATATATATATATATATATATATATATATATATATTATATATATATATATATATATATATATATATATATATATATGTATATTATGTGTGTGTGTGTGTGTGTGTGCGCGAGAATGAACAAGGTTTATATCCAATGAAACAATCAACCTCTTTCGACCTCATTTAACAGGGTAATTACCATGTTAACAAGCAAATAGGGTAATTGATGAGCAATAGTTTGCAACAAAGTGTAATTACCACCTGACAACCAATTGTTAATTACCTTATTTCATTTATTTTAAAGCTTGAACGTTGCGTTGTGGGAGACACTGTGGGTAGATTACTGTGGGTTGTGGGAGACACTGTCGGTAGATTACTGTGGGTTGTGGGAGACACTGTGGGTAGATTACTGTGGGTTGTGGGAGACACTGTGGGTAGATTACTGTGGGTTGTGGGAGACACTGTGGGTGGATTACTGTGGGTTGTGGGAGACACTGTGGGTGGATTACTGTGGGTCGTGGGAGACACTGTGGGTAGATTACTGTGGGTTGCGGGAGACACTGTGGGTAGATTACTGTGGGTTGTGGGAGACACTGTGGGTAGATTACTGTGGGTTGTGGGAGACACTGTGGGTAGATTACTGTGGGTTGTGGGAGACACTGTGGGTGGATTACTGTGGGTTGCGGGAGACACTGTGGGTAGATTACTGTGGGTTGTGGGAGACACTGTGGGTGGATTACTGTGGGTTGTGGGAGACACTGTGGGTAGATTACTGTGGGTTGTGGGAGACACTGTGGGTAGATTACTGTGGGTTGTGGGAGACACTGTGGGTAGATTACTGTGGGTTGTGGGAGACACTGTGGGTAGATTACTGTGGGTTGTGGGAGACACTGTGGGTAGATTACTGTGGGTTGTGGGAGACACTGTGGGTAGATTACTGTGGGTTGTGGGAGACACTGTGGGTAGATTACTGTGGGTTGTGGGAGACACTGTGGGTAGATTACTGTGGGTTGTGGGAGACACTGTGGGTAGATTACTGTGGGTTGTGGGAGACACTGTGGGTAGATTACTGTGGGTTGCGGGAGACACTGTGGGTAGATTACTGTGGGTTGTGGGAGACACTGTGGGTAGATTACTGTGGGTTGTGGGAGACACTGTGGGTAGATTACTGTGGGTTGTGGGAGACACTGTGGGTGGATTACTGTGGGTTGCGGGAGACACTGTGGGTAGATTACTGTGGGTTGTGGGAGACACTGTGGGTGGATTACTGTGGGTTGTGGGAGACACTGTGGGTAGATTACTGTGGGTTGTGGGAGACACTGTGGGTAGATTACTGTGGGTTGTGGGAGACACTGTGGGTAGATTACTGTGGGTTGTGGGAGACACTGTGGGTAGATTACTGTGGGTTGTGGGAGACACTGTGGGTAGATTACTGTGGGTTGTGGGAGACACTGTGGGTAGATTACTGTGGGTTGTGGGAGACACTGTGGGTAGATTACTGTCGGTTGTGGGAGACACTGTGGGTAGATTACTGTGGGTTGTGGGACACACTGTGGGTAGATTACTGTGGGTTGTGGGAGACACTGTGGGTAGATTACTGTGGGTTGTGGGACACACTGTCGGTAGATTACTGTGGGTTGTGGGAGACACTGTGGGTAGATTACTGTGGGTTGTGGGAGACACTGTGGGTAGATTACTGTGGGAGACAGTGGGTAGATTAATGTGGGTTGTGGGGCGGGCGACACTGGGTAGATTACTGTGGGGTGTGGGGCGGGGGACACTTTGGGTGGATTACTATGGGTTGTGCGGCGGGGGACACTATGGGTGGATTACTATGGGTTGTGCGGCGGGAGACACTATGGGTGGATTACTATGGGTTGTGCGGCGGGAGACATTGTGGGTGGATTACTATGGGTTGTGCGGCGGGAGACACTATGGGTGGATTACTATGGGTTGTGCGGCGGGAGACACTATGGGTGGATTACTATGGGTTGTGCGGCGGGAGACACTGGGTGGATTACTATGGTTTGTGCAGCGGGAGACACTATGGGTGGATTACTATGGGTTGTGCGGCGGGAGACGCTATGGATGGATTACTATGGGTCGTGCGGCGGGAGACACTATGGATGGATTACTACGGGTTGTGCGGCGGGAGACACTATGGGTGGATTACTATGGGTTGTGCGGCGGGAGACACTATGGATGGATTACTATGGGTTGTGCGGCGGGAGACACTATGGGTGGCTTACTATGGGTTGTTCGGCGGGAGACACTATGGGTGGATTACTATGGGTTGTGCGGCGGGAGACACTATGGGTGGATTACTATGGGTTGTGCGGCGGGAGACACTATGGGTGGTTTACTATGGGTTGTTCGGCGGGAGACACTATGGGTGGATTACTATGGGTTGTGCGCCGGGAGACACTATGGGTGGATTACTATGGGTTGTGCGGCGGGAGACACTATGGGTGGATTACTATGGGTTGTGCTGCGGGAGACACTATGGGTGGATTACTATGGGTTGTGCGGCGGGAGACACTATGGGTGGATTACTATGGGTTGTGCGGCGGCAGACACTATGGGTGGCTTACTATGGGTTGTGCGGCGGGAGACACTATGGGTGGATTACTATGGGTTGTGCGCGCGGGAGACACTAGGGGTGGATTACTATGGGTTGTGCGGCGGGAGACACTATGGGTGGATTACTATGGGTTGTGCGGCGGGAGACACTATGGGTGGATTACTATGGGTTGTGCGGCGGGAGACACTATGGGTGGATTACTATGGGTTGTGCGGCGGGAGACACTATGGGTGGATTACTATGAGTTGTGCGGCGGGAGACACTATGGGTGGATTACTATGGGTTGTGCGGCGGGAGACATAGACTATGGGTGGATTACTATGGGTTGTGCGGCGGGAGACACTATGGGTTGTGCGGCCGGAGACACTATGGGTTGTGCGGCGGGAGACACTATGGGTTGTGCGGCGGGAGACACTATGGGTTGTGCGGCGGGAGACACTATGGGTTGTGCGGCGGGAGACACTATGGGTGGATTACTATGAGTTGTGCGGCGGGAGACACTATGGGTGGATTACTATGGGTTGTGCGGCGGGAGACATAGACTATGGGTGGATTACTATGGGTTGTGCGGCGGGAGACACTATGGGTTGTGCGGCGGGAGACACTATGGGTTGTGCGGCGGGAGACACTATGGGTTGTGCGGCGGGAGACACTATGGGTTGTGCGGCGGGAGACACTATGGGTTGTGCGGCGGGAGACACTATGGGTTGTGCGGCGGGAGACACTATGGGTTGTGCGGCGGGAGACACTATGGGTTGTGGGGCGGGAGACACTATGGGTTGTGCGGCGGGAGACACTATGGGTTGTGCGGCGGGAGACACTATGGGTTGTGCGGCGGGAGACACTATGGGTTGTGCGGCGGGAGACACTATGGGTTGTGCGGCGGGAGACACTATGGGTTGTGCGGCGGGAGACACTATTGGTTGTGCGGCGGGAGACACTATTGGTTGTGCGGCGGGAGACACTATTGGTTGTGCGGCGGGAGACACTATGGGTTGTGCGGCGGGAGACACTATGGGTTGTGCGGCGGGAGACACTATGGGTTGTGCGGCGGGAGACACTATGGGTTGTGCGGCGGGAGACACTATAGGTTGTGCGGCGGGAGACACTATGGGTTGTGCGGCGGGAGACACTATTGGTTGTGCGGCGGGAGACACTATTGGTTGTGCGGCGGGAGACACTATTGGTTGTGCGGCGGGAGACACTATTGGTTGTGCGGCGGGAGACACTATGGGTTGTGCGGCGGGAGACACTATGGGTTGTGCGGCGGGAGACACTATGGGTTGTGCGGCGGGAGACACTATGGGTTGTGCGGCGGGAGACACTATGGGTTGTGCGGCGGGAGACACTATGGGTTGTGCGGCGGGAGACACTATGGGTTGTGCGGCGGGAGACACTATGGGTTGTGCGGCGGGAGACACTATGGGTTGTGCGGCGGGAGACACTATGGGTTGTGCGGCGGGAGACACTATGGGTTGTGCGGCGGGAGACACTATGGGTTGTGCGGCGGGAGACACTATGGGTTGTGCGGCGGGAGACACTATGGGTTGTGCGGCGGGAGACACTATGGGTTGTGCGGCGGGAGACACTATGGGTTGTGCGGCGGGAGACACTATGGGTTGTGCGGCGGGAGACACTATGGGTTGTGCGGCGGGAGACACTATGGGTTGTGGGGCGGGAGACACTATGGGTTGTGCGGCGGGAGACACTATGGGTTGTGCGGCGGGAGACACTATGGGTTGTGGGGCGGGAGACACTATGGGTTGTGCGGCGGGAGACACTATGGGTTGTGCGGCGGGAGACACTATGGGTTGTGCGGCGGGAGACACTATGGGTTGTGCGGCGGGAGACACTATGGGTTGTGCGGCGGGAGACACTATGGGTTGTGCGGCGGGAGACACTATGGGTTGTGCGGCGGGAGACACTATGGGTTGTGCGGCGGGAGACACTATGGGTTGTGCGGCGGGAGACACTATGGGTTGTGCGGCGGGAGACACTATGGGTTGTGCGGCGGGAGACACTATGGGTTGTGCGGCGGGAGACACTATGGGTTGTGCGGCGGGAGACACTATGGGTTGTGCGGCGGGAGACACTATGGGTTGTGCGGCGGGAGACACTATGGGTTGTGCGGCGGGAGACACTATGGGTTGTGCGGCTGTAGACACTATGGGTTGTGCGGCGGGAGACACTATGGGTTGTGCGGCGGGAGACACTATGGGTTGTGCGGCGGGAGACACTATGGGTTGTGCGGCGGGAGACACTATGGGTTGTGCGGCGGGAGACACTATGGGTTGTGCGGCGGGAGACACTATGGGTTGTGCGGCGGGAGACACTATGGGTTGTGCGGCGGGAGACACTATGGGTTGTGCGGCGGGAGACACTATGGGTTGTGCGGCGGGAGACACTATGGGTTGTGCGGCGGGAGACACTATGGGTTGTGCGGCGGGAGACACTATGGGTTGTGCGGCGGGAGACACTATGGGTTGTGCGGCGGGAGACACTATGGGTTGTGCGGCGGGAGACACGGCGGCGGGAGACACTATGGGTTGTGCGGCGGGAGACACTATGGGTTGTGCGGCGGGAGACACTATGGGTTGTGCGGCGGGAGACACTATGGGTTGTGCGGCGGGAGACACTATGGGTTGTGCGGCGGGAGACACTATGGGTTGTGCGGCGGGAGACACTATGGGTTGTGCGGCGGGAGACACTATGGGTTGTGCGGCGGGAGACACTGTGGGTTGTGCGGCGGGAGACACTGTGGGTTGTGCGGCGGGAGACACTGTGGGTTGTGCGGCGGGAGACACTGTGGGTTGTGCGGCGGGAGACACTGTGGGTTGTGCGGCGGGAGACACTGTGGGTTGTGCGGCGGGAGACACTGTGGGTTGTGCGGCGGGAGACACTGTGGGTTGTGCGGCGGGAGACACTGTGGGTTGTGCGGCGGGAGACACTGTGGGTTGTGCGGCGGGAGACACTGTGGGTTGTGCGGCGGGAGACACTGTGGGTTGTGCGGCGGGAGACACTGTGGGTTGTGCGGCGGGAGACACTATGGGTTGTGGGGCGGGAGACACTATGGGTTGTGCGGCGGGAGACACTATGGGTTGTGCGGCGGGAGACACTATGGGTTGTGCGGCGGGAGACACTATGGGTTGTGCGGCGGGAGACACTATGGGTTGTGCGGCGGGAGACACTATGGGTTGTGCGGCGGGAGACACTATGGGTTGTGCGGCGGGAGACACTATGGGTTGTGCGGCGGGAGACACTATGGGTTGTGCGGCGGGAGACACTATGGGTTGTGCGGCGGGAGACACTATGGGTTGTGCGGCGGGAGACACTATGGGTTGTGCGGCGGGAGACACTATGGGTTGTGCGGCGGGAGACACTATGGGTTGTGCGGCGGGAGACACTATGGGTTGTGCGGCGGGAGACACTATGGGTTGTGCGGCGGGAGACACTATGGGTTGTGCGGCGGGAGACACTATGGGTTGTGCGGCGGGAGACACTATGGGTTGTGCGGCGGGAGACACTATGGGTTGTGCGGCGGGAGACACTATGGGTTGTGCGGCGGGAGACACTATGGGTTGTGCGGCGGGAGACACTATGGGTTGTGCGGCGGGAGACACTATGGGTTGTGCGGCGGGAGACACTATGGGTTGTGCGGCGGGAGACACTATGGGTTGTGCGGCGGGAGACACTATGGGTTGTGCGGCGGGAGACACTATGGGTTGTGCGGCGGGAGACACTATGGGTTGTGCGGCGGGAGACACTATGGGTTGTGCGGCGGGAGACACTATGGGTTGTGCGGCGGGAGACACTATGGGTTGTGCGGCGGGAGACACTATGGGTTGTGCGGCGGGAGACACTATGGGTTGTGCGGCGGGAGACACTATGGGTTGTGCGGCGGGAGACACTATGGGTTGTGCGGCGGGAGACACTATGGGTTGTGCGGCGGGAGACACTATGGGTTGTGCGGCGGGAGACACTATGGGTTGTGCGGCGGGAGACACTATGGGTTGTGCGGCGGGGACACTATGGGTTGTGCGGCGGGAGACACTATGGGTTGTGCGGCGGGAGACACTATGGGTTGTGCGGCGGGAGACACTATGGGTTGTGCGGCGGGAGACACTATGGGTTGTGCGGCGGGAGACACTATGGGTTGTGGGGCGGGAGACACTATGGGTTGTGCGGCGGGAGACACTATGGGTTGTGCGGCGGGAGACACTATGGGTTGTGCGGCGGGAGACACGCTCTACACTAAACTTGCTAAAGTTTTACAGTACCGGGAGCTTTATAAAGTTTTGTGAATAATTTGATGAAGCTCTACGAAGAGCTTGAAGCTTAACGTAGATGACGCTGTCCCTGGAGGTCGGCGGCTCAGGTTGATAGGGAGAACAAGAAGTAGAATGCTACAGTGGCTGAGGTAGATAGGAAGAGACGACAGGTAGAATAATA
>NC_091369.1:11808568-11840346 GCF_038502225.1 Cherax quadricarinatus
GCCTATACTTTCATCTAGTTATCACCAGCCTATTCTTTCCTCTAGTTATCACCAGCCTATACTTTCCTCTAGTTATCACCAGCCTATACTTTCATCTAGTTATCACCAGCCTATACTTTCATCTAGTTATCACCAGCCTATACTTTCCTCTAGTTATCACCAGCCTATACTTTCCTCTAGTTATCACCAGCCTATACTTTCATCTAGTTATCACCAGCCTATTCTTTCCTCTAGTTATCACCAGCCTATACTTTCATCTAGTTATCACCAGCCTATACTTTCATCTAGTTATCACCAGCCTATACTTTCCTCTAGTTATCACCAGCCTATTCTCTCCTCTAGTTATCACCAGCCTATTCTCTCCTCTAGTTATCACCAGCCTATACTTTCCTCTAGTTATCACCAGTCTATTCTTTCTTCCATCTATCACCAGTATTTTTACCACTGTCATGATGCCTGGTGATGGTATATTCACTGCCGCCGCTGCTTCAGAGATCATGGTCTGCTCTTCCTTCCTAACGACAGGCAGTTAGGCAGTTGGGGTGTTTATTAACTGCTTCGTGTGGGAGTAATTAATCCTTAAACTCCTACCGACGCATTGACGGGGAACTACGGATGGGGAGATAAAGCTGAGTGTTGTGAAGAGAGTAGAAGAGTGGTGACGGGGAGTTATAAAAGGGGAGAGAGGCTGAAGAGGGGAATATTATTATTATTTTTATTATTATTAAGGGGGAGCACTAAACCCGTACTGATTATTCAGTGCCAGTGAAGGATATATATATATATATATATATATATATATATATATATATATATATATATATATATATATATATATATATGTCTTGCCGAATATGTAAAACTGGTCAGTTAGCAAGAACTCATTTTAATTAAATCCTTTCTGAAATTTTCTCTTATACGTTTAAAGACATATTTTTTTCATTAATGTTGATGTAAAAATTTATAATTTTAAGCCAAAAGGAACTTAGAAAACTTACCTAACCTTATTATAACAAGAACAATTTATTTTAGCCTAACTCAACTAAATATATTTTAGATTTGTTTACAATAATTTAATACTAAACAAACAGAGTGAAATACATTTTTTTCGTTAGGTTCAGAATGATTTTGGCGAAATTATTGCATACACAAATTTTTACTTGTCCTATATGGCAAGATGAGCGTTGCTATTTAAGCCAAGATCGCAAGTTCTGCCTATTCGGCACGACATATATATATATATATATATATATATATATATATATATATATATATATATATATATATATATATATATATATATATATATATATATATACACAAAACAATCACTGGGAAAGAGTAGTGAAATTCCAAGTGCTTTCGTGACTACTCACATTGTCAAGGAACTCTTTCACAGTGATTGTTTTGCATATTTTAAAATCACCTGTTTACTGTGATCTTACTGCATATATATATATATATATATATATATATATATATATATATATATATATATATATATATATATATATATATATATATAAATTAACTAAATGAAAACTATATAATCAACCTTATGGACACGCTCTTGAACACTTTGTGTTTCATTATCCACTTATTATATACAGTTTTTACATCAATATTGGATATTTTAAGGTATATTCTTATAAAAAAACAAGGTACCAAATATACTGGGTAAATATTCAAAGCTTCGTGTCATGAGTATATCTAGTTTTTAAATTTGTACAGGGAAACCGGTCTTGAAGTTCTGATACTGGCTCAGGCCAGTGGCAGATAGATTGAATGCGCAGCATCATGCTAGGGTACAAACCCCTGCCCCGGACGTGGGCATATATGAGTCTGGACAACAAGATGGTAACACTGAAGGTTAGGTTAGGTAAGGTTTGTCAGGAAACAGGATAAGTGTTTCCTGACGCGGATCTTAGTCGTTGTGAAGACCAATATGGATGTTCCCTTGAGTAATACTGACAGGCAAGAGGCAAGTTTTTGTGGCCCACACTGCCATAGCTGAGGCCGTTGTGGACCATACCTGCTACACCATCACAGGAATAGTGCACACATGCATAGCTCACACCTGTCTGTACCTGGGGAGAGAGAGAGAGAGAGGGAGATGGTGGTGAGTAGGTAAGGTCGAAAGTTATCAGTTCTGTTATAACAAGATAACACACGTCTATACTTATTGTTTTATCCAGGTTAAAGACGTCTAGACTCTGTAGCGATGCCTGGATAAGTTTGTATATTGTGAGGACTCTGGTTTGACTTGCCTGCATACTTGTGTGTGTGTTAGTTACTAGTTGTCAAAGGCGCTTGTCGTTAGACACTTGGCCTGTGTTTTTTGTGTGGAGTGTGTTTAACAAGAAAGTTGGAATCTATGACCTCTGACGATGGGGACAGTCTGGGGTCCCTTGATGAAGTTCATAGATGGTAACCTACAGTCTTAACACCTTCCCCTCATCTGTTTACTCTCTCACCTCACCACCCTCTTTACATATTTTTTTTTTTAGTCTTTAAGAGAGACGCAAAAACAGTGCCAGGAGCTATGAATCGACCCCTGCAACCAGATACGAGTACACACACACACCTCTAGTACAGACCAGCGAAGTGGGGGCCAGGAGCTGTGAATCCATCACCGAAACCACATATAAGTGAGTGTACACACACAAACCTAGCAGCCATCATCCAGTGCTTCACTGTAAGACCTCGAGTAATCACGGCCATAACTGGCGATCTACGATGACCCACTGGGAACACAACCTAGTTAACGCCGATTAGAAAAAAAATCACCGCTGTTCTCCAGGTAGACAAAGGTGGATATTGCTGGGTGATCCCAGGCGAGCCAGCGACCTTGTTGCCCATCACACGTCTGCCAAGAAAGGTCCAAAGGTACGTGTGTGTGTGTGTGTGTGTGTGTGTGTGTTTGTCTTGTCTGCACGCACTCTTGTCTGCATACACTGTAACGTATGGAGTGTGTTTAGAGTCTTGTTTCCATTAACTCTGGTGCGTTTGTGTAATGTTTGAGTTGGTCTACATTTAATGGTCTTGTCTGTACTGCTTGATCTGATGTTTTTACAATGGAGGAGGAAACGTATTGAGAACACTGCTTTAGATGCCTATTAATCATCACAATGAAGAAAAAAAGAAGGTCTACATACTAAGAAACGGCTCCAAATACTGGAAAACTGCTCAAGATACCAAAAAATGGCTCTAGATACTAAGAAAACGGCTCTAGAGACTAAACAGGTCTAGATAATGTAAAAAAGGCTCTAGATACTAAAAAGGCTCTAGATAAAAAAGGCTTTAGATACGAGAAAAGTAACTCTAGGTCCCCCCCCCCAAAAAAAAAAAACGCTCTAGACACTAAATATAGCATGAACTCCCGTTAGAGTGAGAAAAATGTCATGTTATATGAAAAATTCAACGTTGTCAGTGTGAAATGGCTTTTAAAAGTGGTTCATAATGAAATTTAATGATGGTCCGCAGTGGAAAATGACATTAGAGCAATCACCGAAGTAATTGGACAATTAATGTACAAAAAGAGGGGCGAATATGACAAGCTTTCATAAGTTACCAGACGAGGCAGATAAACGAGACATGGAGAGATAATACCCACCATCCTGCTATCTACTGTCATGCTATATACTATCCTGGTATCTACCATCCTGCTATTTACTATCCTGTTATCCACCATCCTATGTGCTAGCCGCAGTCCTGCTGCTTGTTATCCAGCATTCTGCTCTTTATCTATCATACTGCTGTCTACTATCCTCTTATCTACCATCCTGCTATCTACTATCATGTTATCCACCATCCTGTTACGCACTGTTCTAAACTAGGAACTAACCTGGTCAGGTTAGATCCTATTATTATTATTATTATTATTATTATTATTATTATTATTATTATTATTATTATTATTATTATATTGAAGAAGCAGTAAGATCATAGAAGTCATTTATTGCCTGAGGAATGGGAAGTAATCAGGCTTAATTAAGGCAAGGAAGGGGAGGATAGCTTTGATTCCATAAGAGGATATATATATATATATATATATATATATATATATATATATATATATATATATATATATATATATATGTCGTGCCGAATATGTAAAACTGGTCAATTAGCAAGAACTCATTTAAAATTAAGTCCTTCTTGAAATTTTCTCTTATATGTTTAAAGATATATTTTTTTCATTAATGTTAATGTTAAAAATTTTAATTTTGCACCAAAAGAAAACTTACCTAACCTTATTATAACAATAGCAATTTATTTTAGCCTAACCCAAGTAAATATATTTTAAATACGTTTACAATAATTTAATACTAAACAAACACAATCAAATATATTTTTTTCGTTAGGTTCAGAACGATTTTGGCGAAATTATTGCATACACAAATTTTCACTTGTCCTATATGGCAAGGTGAGCGTTGCTATTTAAGCCAAGATGGCAAGTTCTGCCTATTCGGCACGACATATATATATATATATATATATATATATATATATATATATATATATATATATATATATATATATATATATATATATATATGTATGTGTGTGTGTCGTGCCGAATATGTAAAACTGGTCAATTAGCAAGAACTTATTTAAAATTAAGTCCTTTCTAAAATTTTCTCTTATACGTTTAAAGATATATTTTTTTCATTAATGTTGATGTAAAAATTTATAATTTTGCACCAAAAGAAACTTAGAAAACTTACCTAACCTTATTATAACAAGAACAATTTATTTTAGCCTAACCCAACTAAATATATTTTAGATTTGTTTACAGTAATTTAATACTAAACAAACACAGTGAAAAATTTTTTTTTCGTTAGGTTCAGAATGATTTTGGCGAAATTACTGCATACACAAATTTTCACTTGTCCTATATGGCAAGATGAGCGTCGCTATTTAAGCCAAGATCGCAAGTTCTGCCTATTCGGCACGACATATATATATATATATATATATATATATATATATATATATATATATATATATATATATATATATATATATATATATATATATATATATATATATATAAATTAAATTTGACAGTGTTGAAATAAGTCATTTATTTGGAAAATTAATGTTTATTTAAAAAATACAAGGCAATGATATGACAGATAATTGATTTAATAAGAGATATGACTACCATTTGCTTTAAATAAGCATTGCTACACACTTTGCATAGAATCTACCAATGCTGAACACACTTTGGAAAGCTCTTCGTCGTGGTACCAGGTCTTCATAACAGCATCCCTTAGCTTCTCCACAGTTGAACAGTACTGTTTCGCGATCCCGCGTTTTAGTCCACTCTCTTCGAAGAATGTCAGCATTTTTCTGGCAGTGTAGCATGGAGCAAGATGCTGCCGGTAAATTCCTTCTCCATCAGAAAAGTCTCCATCGTTAATGGGAAGCAAATGAGTTGCCTTGTATTTGTCATTGTTTATCGTTCCCTCAACAATAACAAGCCATCCAGGGCTTTTAGCAGTAAAACTACCCCAAAACATCTTAGGTGGATGTTTTGGCGCTTGTTGAATGTCAATTATGAAGAGGTTGGCCTTTGTTCCGTCTCACTACCAATGAACTGTACCCATGTACTTCAAAATGCACCTCATCTGAAAATATAACTTTTCTCCATTCATCTGTCGTTCCTTCCTTACGATTGAGTGCCCACCACAGCCTTTTTTTTCATAGCAGCAGTCAATATTTTTTTCTTTACCGGCTTTCTGGCAGTTCTGCCAACTTTAAGGACCTTCGTCAAACATTTGTGGCAAATGAAGCCAGATATCTGTAGATCTTTGCTGGTTTTCTTGGGATTCTTCACACTATTTCTTAGATAACCTTGTCATTGTGAGGTGATGTTTTGCGTTTTCTTTCACATCTTCCTCGACGCAGCGCTCCAGTCACCAGTGTCATCAGCTCTCTTCAGAATCCGACCAGTAGCTGACTTTGCCAGGCTCAAATTTTCAGCGATGCGTCTGATACTCGTGTCAGCAAGTTTTCTAATAGTTAACACTTGTACGCTTCCTGGTGTAACATCCATCATGAATTTCAGCAGTGATCATGAAGGGAAGAATTTGGCAAAACTACATTCACTCATGGATCATCCTTCCCAGAATACCCTTACAGAACAACAGTTGTTGTAGCACTGACGAGAATTCGCAGGGTAACACAACAGCTGGATGATTGCCAGAAGTCAGTAGCAAACTTTTCTGAAAAGAACCTAAATTACATTAATTAAGCCGGAGACTAAGACATATTATGAGATAATCACAAAATTTACTCCTGTCCCAATTAATTTGCAAATTGCTATAATAAATATAGTAATATATATTTATGGAAATAAAGCAGCTTTAAAATAGAAGGCACAGGAAGGGACTGAATCGTACCTTCCCAGCCCCATCCCTAGCAATGTTTACAAACAACAGCCAGATGTACGAGAATTTATTTCCTTTCCTATACAAGTGACATTCATCTCTCCCCCTTTTTTCTTCCCCCAAGTGGCCGCAACTGTCAGCACAGAGCTCACAAATCTGAGCTAGAACTGAGATAAAATTGACTGTTACCAATAATTCTTGAAATCGTTGGCCTTGTTCTCCATCTGAGGGGTCCTCTCTCTCTCTCTCTCTCTCTCTCTCTCTCTCTCTCTCTCTCTCTCTCTCTCTCTCTCTCTCTCTCTCTCTCTCTCTCTCTCTCTCTGTTTCTTGTTCTATATTTGCCAGTTTTTTTTCCTGTTTCCTTTTATTATGGCTCTCTTCGTCATCGTTGAGTGTACATGCACAAGAGAGAGGAGGGGAGAGATGCAACAAACGGGCAGTAAGCATTTGGAAAAATATTACCCAGAAACGAAATGAAAGTCTTAGTAATAGTAATAAATAATAATACGGCAGTAAATATTAAGCTGTAGTGGTGGCAGGCACA
This sequence comes from Cherax quadricarinatus, assembly GCF_038502225.1. Lineage (NCBI taxonomy): Eukaryota > Metazoa > Arthropoda > Malacostraca > Decapoda > Parastacidae > Cherax > Cherax quadricarinatus. The sequence goes on from NC_091369.1 coordinate 11,815,508, forward strand.
GGTAACGTTAAGAAGCAAGACGGAGAGAGATGCTTTGAAGGAAGAGGAAATGGGAAAGATGCTTGGGAGGAGGGAGAGGAAAGATGCTTGGCAGGAGGATGAGCGAGGCTTAAGATGCTGTGAAGGAGGCTGAGGTGTAAGATGATTTGATAAAGGATGACGAGGAAGGCGAAAATCACAGCAGAATAGACAATAAGGAAGGCGATGAAAAAAATATGAAAAAAGGCAGAAAAGGTAAAACAAATATGAAATAAAATGAATAAAGATCCTGTAGTGGCCCATGCGGCCCGCTCCTAGACTAAGCCTCCTGGTCTGATCAACCAGGCTGTTGGTGCCCGACGCCCAAAGATCAACATAGGCACCACAGCTCGGCTGATCAGGATCTGACATGAGGAAATTGCCAAGTTTCCTCTTGAAGACAGCCAAGAGTCTTTTGTTAGGTAAGACATATGCAACAGTTAGGTATCTTTATTTCGAAACGTTTCGCCTACACAGTAGGCTTCTTCAGTCGAGTACAGAAAAGTTGATAGAAGCAGAAGATACTTGAAGACGATGTAATCAGTCCATCACCCTTAAAGTTTTGAGGTGGTCAGTCCCTCAGTCTGGAGAAGAGCATTGTTCCATGGTATGAAACAATATGGAGATGAAGTGACAGGATGGAGCCTTATATATAGCGCCAAGAGTTGAGACGTTTCGAAATAAAGATACCTAACTGTTGCATATGTGTCTTACCTAACAACCTGTCGGTATTTTATACCATTTTAATGTTCAAGAGTCTTTTGGTAATTTCTCTTATATATGATAGGAGGGCGTTGAAGAATCTTGATTCCCCTACAATTAATAAATACTTAGCCCTTCCTCGGTGTAATCATCGCACACTAGGGGTATTTTGTATCATCTGCTAAGACTCTTGCTTTCCTAGGAAGTGATTTTAGTGTGCAGGATTGGGACTAGTCCCTACCGAGTTTTCCTAGTGTAGATTATGATGCATCTTTCTCGCTTACGTTCCAGGGAGTACGACTAGAGAGATGTGAAACGTCCCCAGTAATTAAGGTTCTTTACGTAAGCAGTGTATGAACCTTTCGGGTTTAACGCTTACATTTATAGTAATAGTGATAATGTTATAGGTGCCTTACTGAATTTAATCGTGTAGTGAAGGCTTTCTGTTTATCCTGCATCATTAAAGTCTGTCCTGGTATAAAGGGGCAGTCAGTATGCAGCAGCATTCCAGCCTAGAGAGAACAAGTGACTTCGTATCGTCATTGGCCCAACATCTCTTTTTTCCTATCATTTTCCTCGTGGTTGGGATTGAAGGTTCTAGTTATCCATCCTATCATTTTCCTCATGAGTGGGCGTGTAGGTTCTAGTTATCCATTCTATCATTTTCCTCATGAGTGGGCTCGTAGGTTCTATTTATTCATCCTATCATTTTCCTCGTGGTTGGGATTGAAGGTTCTAGTTATCCATCCTATCATTTTCCTCATGAGTGGGCTTGTAGGTTCTAGTTATCCAGCCTATCCTTTCCATGTGGTTGTGATGACGTTGTTGTGATCCTTGAATGTGTTGTCGTCCGGCATCACACCTAAGTGGCGAAATATGAGGGAGAAACAAAAAATGAAGAAAAGATAACGACAAAAAGGAAATAAGAGAAAAAGAGCTTAAAATGCTGAGTGTCGCGGGAATAATATTCCTGTTCTGGGAAAAATGTGCTTGTTAAGGTGGGAACGATTTCCTGTGGAGGGGGTGGTGGTGTAGGGGTGTTGGAGGAGGTGGTGGGGGAAGTGGTGAAGGAGTGGTGGATGAGGAGAGGAGGAATGAGTGAAGGGGGTAGTGGAGGAAGTGGTGGAGGTGGGTGAATGAGGAGGTGGGGGTGATGGAGGTAGTGGAGTAGGAGGAGGAAGAGGTGGAGGAGGAGAAGTAGGGTAGGTGGAGGTGATGGTGAATGTGGTGGTGATAGTGGTGGAGGAGGAAGTGAAAGAGCCTCTAGAAATTCTCGTTAACGAAGATATCCAACAAAAGTGCCAAGATATCCAACAAAAGTGCCAAGATATCCAACAAAAGTGCCAAGATATCCAACAAAAGTGCCAAGATATCCAACAAAAGTGCCAAGATACCCAACAAAAGTGCCAAGATATCCAACAAAAGTGCCAAGATATCCAACAAAAGTGCCAAGATATCCAACAAAAGTGCCAAGATATCCAACAAAAGTGCCAAGATATCCAACAAAAGTGCCAAGATATCCAACAAAAGTACCAAGATATCCAACAAAAGTACCAAGATATCCAACAAAAGTGCCAAGATATCCAACAAAAGTGCCAAGATATCCAACAAAAGTGCCAAGATATCCAACAAAAGTGCCAAGATATCCAACAAAAGTGCCAAGATATCCAACAAAAGTACCAAGATATCCAACAAAAGTGCCAAGATATCCAACAAAAGTACCAAGATATCCAACAAAAGTGCCAAGATATCCAACAAAAGTGCCAAGATATCCAACAAAAGTGCCAAGATATCCAACAAAAGTACCAAGATATCCAACAAAAGTGCCAAGATATCCAACAAAAGTGCCAAGATATCCAACAAAAGTGCCAAGATATCCAACAAAAGTACCAAGATATCCAACAAAAGTACCAAGATATCCAACAAAAGTACCAAGATATCCAACAAAAGTGCCAAGATATCCAACAAAAGTACCAAGATATCCAACAAAAGTGCCAAGATATCCAACAAAAGTACCAAGATATCCAACAAAAGTGCCAAGATATCCAACAAAAGTACCAAGATATCCAACAAAAGTGCCAAGATATCCAACAAAAGTGCCAAGATATCCAACAAAAGTGCCAAGATATCCAACAAAAGTGCCAAGATATCCAACAAAAGTGCCAAGATATCCAACAAAAGTGCCAAGATATCCAACAAAAGTACCAAGATATCCAACAAAAGTGCCAAGATATCCAACAAAAGTACCAAGATATCCAACAAAAGTGCCAAGATATCCAACAAAAGTACCAAGATATCCAACAAAAGTGCCAAGATATCCAACAAAAGTACCAAGATATCCAACAAAAGTGCCAAGATATCCAACAAAAGTGCCAAGATATCCAACAAAAGTGCCAAGATATCCAACAAAAGTGCCAAGATATCCAACAAAAGTACCAAGATATCCAACAAAAGTACCAAGATATCGCAGTATGTTCTACAATATCAAATAAAAGTAACAATATATGCATAAAAAAGCTTACTCCCGCATTAGCCTAAAATACAAAAAGCACTTTTATATCTGACATATAGTCTCCAACAAAACATTGTTTTGGAGAGTAAACGTGAAGCGACGTTTCGGTCCATCTTGGACCATTATATAGTGACAAAATCCTCTTTTTTTTTTTTAAGAAGGAAACGTAAAGCGATGTTTCGTTCCATCCTGAACCATTATCTTGTCACAAAACAGCTTTTTTGAGAGAGGAAAGATTTTACGACGTTTGGACTCGTCCCGGACCTGTATCAAGTCACAACTGCATCAGGACGGACCGAAACATCGTCTGGAAATTTCCCCTCGAAAATGGAACGGGGAAAATTTCAGTTTTTCCAGCCACGGTGTTGTAAATTTTTAACCTTCGATATTGAGTTTTATCAAACTTTATTTGTCGAAGCAACTGTAAAAACGCTCATACAAACTCTTGTTATACAGGACAATATTTGCAATGACTATTAACCGGATTTACTCAAGGAATAAATATTCATAATTGCCTACAATACCACCTCGAATTATTGCAAGGATTATTATTATTATAATCAAGGGGGAAGCGCTAAACCCGGAGGATTATACAGCGCCTGGGGGGGGGGGATGTGGAAGGCATTCAGGCTTAATTCGGGGAACTGGAGCACAGATCCAATTCCCTAAATCAAGAGCCCCTCACCAACATCAAGGAACCTTCCTTGAGGGGAGGAAGTGGAGAAGAATTCAATGCCCTGACTGGAATAACACACAAATAACCCGCACATAGGAGAGCGGAGCTTATGACGACGTTTCGGTCCGACTCGAACCATTTGCAAAGTCGGACCGAAACGTGGTTGTGAGCTTTCTCTCTCTCCTTTTTCAACGAATTTGTCGGTATCCATTACCAAGGTTAATACCGTAAGGAAAACATGTAGGAGAGTCAGATTGTACCAGGACAAGTTGTACATGAATGGAGCACATCAGGTAAAGTGTACAGTGGAATTGTTACCGTAAGAGTGATGGAACGGAAAGTGCGCTGGAACAGTGTGATAGAACAAAGTGTGCTGGAACAAAAGGTGTGATGGAACAAAAGGCATGATGGAACTATACAACAGTGGTACTATACATAAGGATTACCAGTAGACCTATGGTTGCCTTCAAGAGAGAACTAGATAGATACCTAGTCAGTACCCGATCAGCCGGGCTGTGGTTGTTATGTTGGACTTCGTGCGGCCAGCAGTAACAGCCTGGTTGATCAGGCCCTGATCCACTCGGAGACCTGGTCAAGGATTGGGCCGCGGGGGCGTTGGCCCCCCGGGACATCCTCCAGGTAGACTGATCATTGTACCATGGACCGGAATCGCCGCTACCTCCCGTTGCTCATACGGGTGCACCTCGTTAGATACGGATCTGGTGTCCGGATACCATAGCCGGCAGGAGCATGGCGACCGGCCGGTAATGCTTGGTTAAATAATTATCCGGCTAAGCTACCTCCCCTCTGAAGCGGCCGGAAGAGGGAGGAAAAGAGGGGAGGGGAAGAGAAAGTCTCTCTCTCTCTCTCTCTCTCTCTCTCTCACACACACACACACACACACACACACACACACACACACACACACACACACACACACACACACACACACACACACACACACACACACAGATTTTTAAGACCTTAAAGAGAGGGAGATAGAGCGGGAAAGCATTTTTATGGCCAGATTTATTATATAAATTTATTTGTATACGAGAGGAAGGTCGGAGACATAAATGGGAAGGAGGTAAAGAAAGGAAGGGACCAAGAGAGGGGAAATGGCGTACAAGGAAGAATTTAGGAAGGAACGAAGGGAGGAGGGGTATGACGTAGGAGTTTAGGAAGAGAGAAAGCAAATGAGGAAGCAACTAGGGATAGAGGAAGGAGAAAAACGAGGGGAGAGGGGGAGGGAGAGCGGCCTATTTTTGAACTAGATCACTCAAACTGAATATAGGATAAATAAGATAGACAAAAGGAAGAGAAGAAAGTAGCAGCAGGAGATGAATAAATAAAGATGAAAAAAGGAGGAAGGGAGAAAAGAATAATGAGACGGAAAAGAATAAAAGACAATGAATAAAAGTTATAGAATAAAGATGAGAGGATGGATAAAAAGGAAGAGAGATAGAAAAATGAGTGAGACTGAAAAGGAAGATATGGAAGAGCATCTACCACAATTAGAACACTTGGGACATACCGAAGTGAGATTGGATCCTTTATCGTGGCTGGTAGATGGAATTTGAATCTACTACAGTGGGACTGGAGCCTTTATCGTTGCTAGTAGATGGGATTTGAATCTACCGTGGGACTGGATCTTCATCGTGGCTGGTAGATGGAATTTGAATTTACTATATTCCAGGACATTAGATCGCCTCACATACTCGGTCCTCTCTCTGGTATGGTCGCTTCTCAAGCCTTCGTAGTCTGCACTATTAACCAAATATAACTGCTGATCGTTCTGAGAGACAGGCAGAGAGAGAGAGAGAGACAGGCAGAGAGAGAGAGAGACAGGCAGAGAGAGAGAGAGACAGGCAGAGAGAGAGAGAGAGAGAGAGAGAATGTTTGTTTACATGGATTGAGGGATGAAGGTAGGGATGGGGACGCTGTTGTAAAGGAAGAGGTCAGCTGGCAGTGAAAGTGGGGAGACGAGAGAATAGGGAAATGATGGGAGAATGGGCACATGAGGGGAGTGGACATGGGTTAGGATAGGGTAGGCTGAGGGGAGATTTTGTAAGCTTAAAAGGGGAATTACGTGAAGGAAAGGACAGTAGATGACGGAAGAGGGAAGAGTAGCCGAGAAAGATTAAAAGGAGAATAATAAACAAGCGCTTGAGAGAAGGATGGGATTGGTGAGTGCAGGATGAGATTGGTGAGTGCAGGATGAGACTGGTGAGTGCAGGATGAGATTGGTGAGTGCAGGATGAGATTGGTGAGTGCAGGATGAGATTGGTGAGTGCAGGATGAGATTGGTGAGTGCAGGATGAGATTGGCGAGTGCAGGATGAGATTGGCGAGTGCAGGATGAGATTAGTGAAGGCGAGATTGGGTAGCGCTAAATCCACAGGGGTCTTAACAGCGCTATGGGAATGAGAGGCAATCAGTTTTGATCCAAGGGGCTGTTAGTTCTAGTTTCTTGAATCAAGAGCCCTTCGCCAGCATCAAGGCACCCCTCTCGAAGGAAGAGTGTAGGTGAGGGGAGAGTATCAGTACAAAAGTGAGAGGGAAGAAATAGAAAAGTTGATAGAAGAGGAGAAGGTGAGAATAAAATTAACGGTAAATAGGGAAGAAATGAATGAGGGGAAATATTCTAGGGAACAGAATAAGGAGAAAATAATTAGGAATAAAAAGAGGGGAAATAGTAAGGGGGAGTGGAATGAAGGGAAAGAGTGATGGAAGAACGAAATGGGGGGAAAAGAAATGGATGAGAGGAAGAATAGAATATAGGGGAGAAGCAGTAGTAGAAAGAGAGAGCGAAGGTGATAATGGGTGTGTAACACTGCGATGAAAGTGACAGGAGGGTGATGATGATGATGGGTGGAATATGCAGATGTGATGGTGTAGGAGGGAGGAAAGGAAATGGGAAAGATAAAGGGCGACTACACTGTGGCGAAGAAAGGAGAAGAGATGGGGCACGGATGTGGAGGAAGAGAAAATGGACACCAAGAGGAAAAGGAAAATAACAAGGAAGAGTGAGGCATGTCGATTATTTTTTTTTTTTTTAAATCTTGAGACTTAGATGAATATATGATAAGTCTTAGTCGATGATGAGTGTTTGTCCATGATGAGTCTTAGTTGGTGATGAGTCTTAGTCGATGATGAGTGTTTGTCCATGATGAGTCTTAGTTGGTGATGAGTCTTAGTCGATGAGGAATCTTAGTCAATTACATATTTGAGCGTCAATAAGAAGGTAGTCATATGCCATCTTGCATATATCATGTTATCTTCAATGTTTAGGTGCGGCAGGTTGTGTATTTAGAAGAATATTAGCGTGTTAAGTAGCGTGGAACTGAACACTTCCTTATAGTTACCTGTAGTCGCTGCCAGAGGTCACCGCCTCCGCAGCCCAGTCCCAGGCCTGCTCTCTTGGTTACTAGCCTGATCGATCAGGCTTTTGGTACCCTCCTGCCACAACCCAAAGTATGTACCACAGCCCAGCTAATCAGGAGCTGAATTGAGGAATATATCAAGTCCCCTTATGGGGACTGTTGGTTAATCTCCCTTATAATTGAAGGGAGGGTGTTGAAGAGTCGAAGTCCCTTAATACTTACTGAATTTTCTCTCCCTGTGTTATCACACTTCTGCTTTTCACACTAGGTATCCCGCACCGTCTGCCAAGCCTCTTGTGTTCATGTGTAATGATTTCGGTGTGTAGGTTTGGGACCAATCCCTCCAGAATCTTTCTCGGTTGCATTTTAAGGCGTTTCCAGTAATTTTGGTGCTCAACTGAGCGTATACGAGCTGGGTTTTTTGCGATTTCGCCTGCTTTGATGGGGGCATTAGTACGCAGCAGTATTCCATCCTAAAGAGAACGAGTAACTCAGAGTGCCATTATTGGTTTAGCATGTCTTGTTTTGAAAGTTCTAGTTATCCAGCCTATCTATTTTCCTTGTAGTTGTTCTAATAACATTGTTGTGCTCCTTAAACGTGAGATCTTTTGATATTATCACTCCTAGGTCTCTCACATTAGACTTGCTCTCTTTTTGGTGATGCGAGTTTATCTTGAACTAAAGCTTTGTTATTACGTATTTCCTCAATCATTTCGTAACGTAGCACGCAAAATCTGTTCTCGTTGAACACCATTTTGTTGTCAGTAGGTCACTGGAAGACTTGGTTCACGTCACCTTGGGAGGTTCATTGTGTGGCATCCATGGGAACATTTCTTTGATTTAACTTCTGTAACCTTGGTAAAGAACAGAGGAAACTCTGAAAGGTAACCTTGTGAGGGAAAAGTAGGTGTAAGTGGGGTTAAGGTTGTTCGGGCAACCAGGAATCATTAGAGAGTTACGTTGCGCGCGCACACCCCCCCCCCCCCTCTCTGGCGGGCTGGGGCAAAACTAGTTCCTGGTGTCCGATTTGTTAAAGTTTCTACTCCTGGTAATATTGACCTTACCTGGTGTGGATGGAAGTTTGGAGAGTCACTTCGCCTCCACTCTTCTCCTAATCAGGTGGGGTGATCTACCAGGAGTATTACTGTTTGTTCTTTTCTAGTGTTTGCTGGTTACCAGTAATGATTTTGGCCTTTATCATTCTTTTTCTTTCTTAGATGTTATATTATCATGACTATGGGTAACCAGTTTTATTTTCTCTTATTTGTCAGCTCTGTTCCTGGCGTGGTCTTCCAGGATAGACGCCAGATAAAGGGGCAAGACGTGTGTTAATAATACTTATTAACATTATTCTACAACTACCGGCCCTTACCTATACTACTTGTGCTCCATCCAAGTGGTAGGAGATTCCAGAACATCGGATTACCATCTGCCCAGGATAACCTACATAAATAACATCAGAGGAACTATCCAGGGCCATACCTACTCCTACCCAACTACCTGAATTGAAGGCCATATTTTTTTTATTATATTTAAATTTTAAGTAAAATTCTCAAAAATCATTTTATCTTGTTTTTCCTTAAATCATTTCTTTATTTATTTATTTTTCCATTAGTTTCTTTTGTTCAGTTGGAAGGCGTTCCACTGACAAACCTGTTACCAGTAAGTTACCGCAGCTCTTCATAACGTGCAGTGTAAAGGCTGCTTACACTCTTGTTTACTGATTATTATTATTATAATCAAGGGGGAAGCGCTAAACCCGGAGGATTATACAGCGCCTGGGGGGGGATGTGGAAGGCATTCAGGCTTAATTCGGGGAACTGGAGCACAGATCCAATTCCCTAAATCAAGAGCCCCTCACCAACATCAAGGAACCTTCCTTGAGGGGTATCTTGTTTACTGAGACGTGAATCGATCGTATTTTCAGTTTGTAGAACAGAGAGATAAAAAACAGGAGAAGCATTTGTTAAAACACATGAATACTCGCATCAAAAGCGCGCCTGCACGCACGCACGCACGCAAGCACGCAAGCAAGCAAGCAAGCAAGCAAGCACGCACGCACGCGCGCGCACACACACACACACACACACACACACACACACACACACACACACACACACACACACACACACACATACATACACACACACAAGGGGTTACAATTGAAAGTTGAAGACTCAGATGAGTCACAGGGATGTTAGGAAGTATTTCTTCAGTCAGAGTGGTTAGGAAGTGGAAGAGTCTGGAAAAAGGAGGTACTGGAGGCAAGATTTATACATAGCTTTAAGAAGAGGTATGATAAAGCTCACGATGCAGTGAGGGAGTGACCTAATAGCGACCAGTGAAGAGGGGGAGCCAGGAGCTATGAATCGACCCCTACAACCACAATTAGGCGAGTACACACACAGCGAGAATCTTCAACATTACACTTGAGGTGGACGAATTTTCACAAAGGTATATAAACAAGTGGAATGCCCCTCATATTTAGACAGGGAGACGGGCTGGAGGCGCTAATTACACACAGGCGTCATTGACCTTAAAATGGTATAAAATACCGACAGGTTGTTAGGTAAGACACATATGCAACAGTTAGGTATCTTTATTTCGAAACGTTTCGCCTACACAGTAGGCTTCTTCAGTCGAGTACAGAAAAGTTGATAGAAGCAGAAGATACATGGAGATGAAGTGACAGGATGGAGCCTTATATAGCGCCAGGAGGTGAGACGTAGGTCACTAAAAGAGGTAAGAACGCAGATGTTGGGAGGTCAGGTCCCTCTCAAATCCAGCCGTTCTCACTAACTGTTGCATATGTGTCTTACCTAACAACGTCATTGACCTGCATTTTATCCAGAGTTCTGGAGGAGATTGTAAAGCAGAGAAAATATTGTGACGATGCTGGAGAAGAGGGGAGGTTCTGTTAGGGAAAACTGAAACTGATTCATGGATGGAAAATCCAGCCACACCAGCCTCCCCGGCATCACTCACTGACTACATGTCAATATCACTCAGCGAGGTGTACTCAGACGCACTAAGTCATTATAACATCTACCTAATCTCTCAGTGTTTGGGTTATGAGTTCCACAAGTCAGTTACATGACACTCAGACACACACGCCCGAGGCCAGATATAAAAAATGAAATACCTGTCGCAACGTATCAAGTTAATTGGTTTAGCAATATTCCTGTCGACCGAGTTTCGCTCCACCTATCTGACTCGTGTCCACGATACTCGATTTCCGTTTTTTTTTTTTTTTTTTTTTTTTTGGGGGGGGGGATTGTTTTAATTAACATCATTAGACTGCATTGCGCGGATGCCTTGCTCCCAACACCTGAATAATTCCAGTAGTCTGGATATGACATCCAGAAATACTGGAGTTTCCATGTAATCGATAATCTTGATGGAAATAAATGGTATAAAATACCGACACAATGGAAATATAAACACTTAACGTTGTCAGTAAAGGATCACATTATACTGCTTAAGTGTTTATATTTCGGATATGACTTACAGAAACACTGAAATTTCTGTATAATTGCAATTTTTTGTCTAAGACGCGCCCCTCAAGGAAGGTTCCTTGATGTTGGTGAGGGGCTCTTGATTTAGGGAATTGGATCTGTGCTCCAGTTCCCCGAATTAAGCCTGAATGCCTTCCACATCCCCCCCCCAGGCGCTGTATAATCCTCCGGGTTTAGCGCTTCCCCCTTGATTATAATAATAATAATAATAATTGTCTAAGACGCGATCAACAGCCGTCAACCAGCATTCAGTTACCTGTTTTTTTTATAGGTAGGTAAGCAGAGGGAGCGGTTTTAAGAAGGCTTGCTTATACATCTTGCTCTGCCCGGGCAGAGCTGTACAAGTGTTGGTTGTTAGAGGCCGGGGTTGGGGACGGAGTACCTCAGGTACTCCTTTCACCTATTCAAATCTCTCCGCTCTGACGGATTTTAACACTGATCCATACTGTGTGATGAAATATGACTGGTAAATCTAGCTAGCTTTTGTTCCTACTGTGTAACTATATAGAATAGGGTACTAGCACATTGGTGATGTATCCAGTTTTGCTCAATATAAAAAAAAAAGTATGTTCGACCTAGTCGACAAGTGTGTGTCATCCAATGTGAGTAAAATAGACAGGCCTGACTGTCGACTTAAAGTTGATCTCCTGGAGATTTTGAACAGACTGGCTGTATCAGGTCGACTTTTCAACGATGGTTTGGCTTCGCGATGACCCGCACCTGACCTGCAACAGAATCCAAGTCTCCTCAGGTAGACTTGGATTCTGTTGCGCTTACTCTACCTCCAGGTGCAGTTGTAAGTCAACCCTGAACTGCCTCAGGAGCACATTGACCCAGGGCAACCCTAACTTGGTGATCCTGATAGACCAACACGTGAAGAGGAACAACAAAGTAAGCAAGAGAACTTGCTCAACCTTCCATACAAAAATAAAGTGAGTGAGTGAGTCTGACATCATGACCAGGGAGGAAGCCCTAGCACTGTTGCCTGTTATGTTTGCTTCTTGAGTTACTGCACAGTAACTCAAAATCTTTAGATGTCTCCTGGGAAATTCTTAATGTGGAGGTGATGGAGGGAAATAATTATAGGGAGGGGATTTGAAGGGATGGTCAGGGCAGAAACGTTTATGGATGGTGGGGGTGAAGAGGATGGGGATAAGGGAAAAACATTGAAGCCGGGGGGAGGGGGGTAAAATCGTTAATGGGTGAAGATAAATGGTATAAAATACCGACACGATGCAAAAAAAAAAAAAAATAAGTGCAGTATAATGCAAACCTTTATTGACAACGTTTCGCCCACACAGTGGACTTTATCAAGTAACTTGTTTGCGTTATAGATGGTGAGAAAAGTTTATGGGTATTGGGGATGGAAAACGTTTGTTTTAAGAACATGCGAGGCAGGTCCAATTCTCCCACCGCCTTAAGCCAGTGCCTCAACTTAGTCAGGTCAGGCCACATTCACTTAAGGAAGGAGCACGGCATCTGACCTAGTAGCCCAAGCTAGTCAGGTACGGAGAAAGGGGGGAAAAACGTTGATGACTGATGGTAGGTAGGAGAGGTAGAACGTTTCTATTGGAAAGGTGGTAGTAGTAGAATGAGTGTCAAAACGTTTTTAAGAGGTGAGAGAAACAACCAGAGGAGGGGTGCGAAACGTTTCTTATTAAAAAGTTCGGACGGGGCGTAGTAGGGAGTTTCAAAACGTTCTGATCGAGTAAGAGGGTGAAACGTTTCTCGAAGAGGGAATGACGTGGAGGAGGGGATAAAACGCTAGTTATGGGGAGACAGACGAAACGTTTGTTGAAAAGACGAGAAGGAAAGTAATAAACTAAAGATGAGAGAAGGAGGGAGGTGAAAGGAATGGGAAGGCGAGGAGATGAAAAGAATGGAGGTAAATAAAAAAAGTTGGTAAATTGGAAGGAGGTAAGTAGGAGTGACGAGAAACAGGAAGGTAAGATGAGAGGAGGAAGAAGAGATGAAATGAAAAGAGGAAACAGGTAATACTATATGAACATTTTATGAATAGAGAGAGAGGAATAAATAGAGAAGAAGAGGAAAGGTGTGTGTGTGTGTGTGTGTGTGTGTGTGTGTGTGTGTGTGTGTGTGTGTGTGTGTGTGTGTGTGTGTGTGTGTAGTGTGTGAGTAGTGTGTGTGTGTGTGTGTAGGTAATGTGTGTGTGTAGTGTTGTGTGTAGTGTTGCGTGTGTGTGTAGTGTTGCGTGTGTGTGTAGTGTTGTGTGTGTGTGTTGTGTGTGTAGTGTTGTGTGTGTAGTGTTGTGTGTAGTGTTGTGTGTGTGTGTAGTGTTGTGTGTGTGTGTTGTGTGTGTAGTGTTGTGTGTAGTGTTGTGTGTGTGTGTAGTGTGTGTGTGTGTGTGTGTGTAGTGTTGTGTGTGTGTAGTGTGTGTGTGTGTAGTGTGTGTGTGTGTGTAGTGCGTGTGTAGTGCGTGTAGTGTGTGTGTGTGTAGTGTGTGTAGTGTAATGTGTACTCACCTATTTGTGACTGCAGGGGTCGAGTCATTGCTTCTGGCCCCGCCTCTTCACTGGCCGCTACTAGGTCCACCCATACTCCCTGCTCCAAGAGCCTTGTCATACCTCATCTTAAAGACATGTATGGATCCTGCCTCCGCTACTACAAATATCAACTTTAAGGCTGACGAAATACTTCATAACATCCCTGTGACTCATCTGGGTTGTTAACTTCCAGCTTTGTGTGTGTGTGTGTGTGTGTGTGTGTGTGTGTGTGTGTGTGTGTGTGTGTGTGTGTGTTGTGGTGGTTGCCAGGGGTCGGCAACATAACTAATACTCCATGAAATCACTACAAGTATTCGTGTTAATTTTTTAAAGGCTAATTTTGGCTTCTTAACCACTAGTCTTTAAGTCACTTTCTAGTGAGATTAGTTACGGTGGAGAACAGGGTGTGGGGAAGAGAGGGAGGGAAGGAGGGAAATGGAAAGGAAGGAAGGAAGGGAGGAGAAGAAATGATTAGATAAAAAAAAATATTTGCTAGAATCTAGATCGATGCTTTCTTGCCTAAAATAAAAAAAAACCTGTAATCTAGCCATTGTTACTGTTGGCTAGACGTTCTAGGTAAGGATAGAAAAGCAGAAGGTCCTCTTCCCATCCTACACGCCCTCCTGCCAGGTCGCCGGAATGAAGAGAATTACCATACAGTGTTCAAAGACGTGTGTTAAGATGCTGTAGGATTCAGAGTACAATCCCAAAACTACGTTACTACGTTACAACAACGTTACTACTGCTACTTTAATACGATACTATTATTATCTCTCTCTCTCTCTCTCTCTCTCTCTCTCTCTCTCTCTCTCTCTCTCTCTCTCTCTCTCTCTCTCTCTCTCTCTTTCTAATCTTCCGTCCTAGTGTGCCTAATTTAGCAGATTAGAGGTGATCACCTCCTTAATTATAGCACAAACATCAGCGGCAGCCGTGGCTGAGGCGCGCCTCCCTCTCTCTTGCAAGCCAGGCCAAGAAATTAGTCCAGATCTGCATATTTTTTGCAGATTTCTAATGATCTTTTCCCCGTCCCCCACAAACACTCAAAGATCTGACGAGTTTACCCCTTGTAGGAGTGAGGGGAGGGCGTAATAGTGGAGGGAGGATTGGAGCGACTCGAAGAGGGGACATCTTTGGTATACCTTTGACAGGTCTCGAGAGTTTTCTTACTCTGGCAGCCCGGCCCTGAGCCAGGCTTGTCTGGGATAGGAGTAAGAGAAATTGGAGTGGATTTCGGGGGGAGTGGAGGGTATTATAATGTTGGGAAGGAGTGATGGAGGACTGTTCCCACGATGACGGTTAAGAGGTAGGGCCAGGAGCTGAAAAACGACTACTGTAAGCACAAATGTGTACAAATAGGTATGTAACACACACACACACACACACACACACACAGACACAGACACACACACACACACACACACACACACACACACACACACACACACACACACACAGACACACACAGACACACACAGACACACACACACACACAGACACACACAGACACACACAGACACACACACACACACACACACACACACACACACACACACACACACACACACACACACACACACACACACACACAGACACACACACACACACACACAGACACACACACAGACACACACACACACACACACACACACACACACACACACACACACACACACACACACACACACACACACACACACACACACACACAGACACACACACAGACACAAACACACAGACACACCTAGAAAGGAATGATCTCATCAACAGCAGCCAACATGGTTTCAGGGACGGGAAATCCTGTGTCACAAACCTACTGGAGTTCTATGATATGGTGACAGCAGTAAGACAAGAGAGAGAGGGGTGGGTGGATTGCATATTCTTGGACTGCAAGAAGGCGTTTGACACAGTTCCACACAAGAGATTGGTGCAAAAACTGGAGGACCAAGCAGGGATAACAGGGAAGGCACTACAATGGATCAGGGAATACTTGTCAGGAAGACAGCAGCGAGTCATGGTACGTGGCGAGGTGTCAGAGTGGGCACCTGTGACCAGCGGGGTCCCACAGGGGTCAGTCCTAGGACCAGTGCTGTTTCTGGTATTTGTGAACGACATGACGGAAGGAATAGACTCTGAGGTGTCCCTGTTTGCAGATAACGTGAAGTTGATGAGAAGAATTCACTCAATCGAAGACCAGGCAGAACTACAAAGGGATCTGGACAGGCTGCAGACCTGGTCCAGCAATTGGCTCCTGGAGTTCAATCCCACCAAGTGCAAAGTCATGAAGATTGGGGAAGGGCAAAGAAGACCGCAGACGGAGTACAGTCTAGGGGGCCAGAGACTACAAACCTCACTCAAGGAAAAAGATCTTGGGGTGAGTATAACACCAGGCACATCTCCTGAAGCGCACATCAACCAAATAACTGCTGCAGCATATGGGCGCCTAGCAAACCTCAGAACAGCATTCCGACATCTTAATAAGGAACCGTTCAGGACCCTGTACACCGTGTACGTTAGGCCCATATTGGAGTATGCGGCACCAGTTTGGAACCCACACCTAGCCAAGCACGTAAAGAAACTAGAGAAAGTGCAAAGGTTTGCAACAAGACTAGTCCCAGAGCTAAGAGGTATGTCCTACGAGGAGAGGTTAAGTGAAATCAACCTGACGACACTGGAGGACAGGAGAGATAGGGGGGACATGATAACGACATACAAAATACTGAGAGGAATTGACAAGGTGGACAAAGACAGGATGTTCCAGAGATTGGACACAGTAACAAGGGGACACAGTTGGAAGTTGAAGACACAGATGAATCACAGGGATGTTAGGAAGTATTTCTTCAGCCACAGAGTAGTCAGTAAGTGGAATAGTTTGGGAAGCGATGTAGTGGAGGCAGGATCCATACATAGCTTTAAGCAGAGGTATGATAAAGCTCACGGTTCAGAGAGAGTGACCTAGTAGCGATCAGTGAAGAGGCGGGGCCAGGAGCTCGGAATCGACCCCCGCAACCTCAACTAGGTGAGTACAACTAGGTGAGTACAGACACGCACACACACACACACACACACACACACACACACACACACACACACACACACACACACACACACACACACACACACACACACACACACAGGTTGAGGGAAATCGGCCTGACGACACTGGAGGACAGGAGGGTTAGGGGAGACATGATAACAGCATACAAAATACTGCGTGGAATAGACAAGGTGAACAGAGACAGGATGTTCCAGAGATGGGACACAGAAACATCGGGCCATAATTGGAAGTTGAAAACCCAGATGAGTCAAAGGGATGTTAGGAAGTATTTTTTCAGTCATAGAGTAGTCAGGAAGTGGAATAGCCTAGCAAGTGAGGTAGTGAAGGCAGGAACCATACATAGCTTTAAGATGAGGTATGATAAAGCTCATGGAGCAGGGGGAGAGAGGACCTAGTAGTACTCAGTGAAGAGGCGGGGCCAGGAGCTGAGTCTTGACCCCTGCAACCACAATTAGGCGAGTACAATTAGGCGAGTACGTACACACACACACAAACACAAATCTCACTACAAGGAAAAGGATCTTTAGGTAAGTATACCACCAGGCACATCTCCTGAGGCGCACATCAACCAAATAACTGCGGCAGCATACGGGCGATTGGCAAACCTCAGAACAGCATTCCGACATGTTAATAAGGAGTCATTCAGGACCCTGTACACTGTGTACATTAGGCCCATGTTGGAGTATGCAGCTCCAGTTTGGAACCCTCACCTAGCCAAGCATCTAAGGAAACTAGAGAAAGTGCAAAGGTTTGCAACAAGACTAGTCTCGGAGCTAAGGGGTATGTCCTACGAGGAGAGGTTAAGGGAAATCAACCTGACGATACTGGAAGACAGGTGAGATAAGGGGGGATATGATAACGACATATAAAATACTGAGAAGATTAGACAAGCTGGACAGAGACAGGATGTTCCACAGATGGGACACAGCAACAAGGGATCACAGTTGGAAGTTGAAGACTCAGATGAACCACAGGGATGTCAGGAAGTATTTTTTCATCACAGAGTTGTCAGGAAGCTGAATAGTCTGGGAAGTGATGTAGTGGAGGCAGGATCTATACATAGCTTTAAGTAGAGGTATGATTAAGCTCACGGAGCGGCTATAGTGAATGAGTAGCGGCCAGTGAAGAGGCGGGGCCAGTAGCCGAGACTCGACCCCTGCAACTACAACTAGGTGAGTACACACAATCCACCCACCCACCTACCCACCTACCTACCTACCCACCCACCCACCTACCTACCCACCCACCTACCTACCCACCCACCTACCTACCCACCCACCTACCTACCCACCCACCCACCTACCTACCTACCTACCTACCCACCCACCCACCCACCTACCTACCCACCCACCTACCTATCCACCCACCTATCCACCAACCTACCTATCCACCCACCTACCCACCTATCCACCCACCTACCCACCTATCTACCTACCTACCTACCTACCTACCCACCTACCTATCCACCTACCAACCTACCTAGCTACCTACCTACCTATCCACCTACCTACCTATCCACTTTCCTACCTATCTACCTACCTACCCACCTACCTACCTACGTATCTACTCACCCACCCACCTACCTACCCACCTACCTACCCACCTACCTACCCACCCACCTACCTACCCACCCACCTACCTACCTACCCACCCACCTACCTACTCACCCACCTACCTACGGGTGTTCTTACTCCTACATCTTACATTATCAGAGGGAAAACTTTGCCTTAAAAGTTAGAGGTTTAGTTATATGTAGAAGGTTCTTCCTTAACCCCCACTCCCTCCACTCTTCCCCATCCTGGGTGATGGAAAATGACGGGGAAACACTGTACTTTTGTTTCCACTTCGTAAGTGCCTTATAAGAAAAGATAACAACACACTGCCGATGTATGAGCACCTCTCTCCACACCCTCCCTTCACACCCCTTAATTTGTAGAAGTTTCTCCTCTTGAAAAGTAGAGATGTGGTAATAGAGGAGGAGGGTGTAGAAAGTGTGTGTGTGAAGTGTGTGAAAGACGAGGACAGGATGAGAGGGGTGAGGGCAGAAAAGAATCTGGTATAGAGGTGTGGAGGAAGAGGTGTTGATCGAGACTTATGGAGTGTGGTAAGAATTGAGGAGAGTGGAGAGAAAAAGATGGGATGGGAGTGAGGGATGAGGGGAGGAGGGTAAATATAGGGGAGTGTAGAGTGGGATGGGAGTGAGGAATGAGGGAAGGAGGGTAAATATAGGGGAGTGTAGAGTGGAGGGAGGGAGGAAATTAGCTAGATTATGTGGGAGACCGAGTTGTGAGGAAGCGAGAGAGAGAAAGAAGGAAGGGGAAAGGCAGCTGGAGGCTGTACGTAAAGATGGGCCGGTTTTAGCTTGCGTGGTGACGTACATGCACACGCCCACGTCATAGTCACGCAGGGAGGGAAGTAGGGAGGGAGGAAGGTGTGAGAGATTAGGGAGGGAGCAAGGCAATATCAACACATAATTGAAGATTACTGTGCATGTATGTCGTAGAGAGAGATTAGTCTCACGGCCACGCTGGGAGCTACGAAATTGCTTTCTCTCTCTCTCTCTCTCTCTCTCTCTCTCTCTCTCTCTCTCTCTCTCTCTCTCTCTCTCTCTCTCTCTCTCTCTCTCTCTCTCCCTCCCTCCCTCCCTCCCCTCTCCCTCCCTCTCTCCTCTCTCTCTCTCTCTAGGTTTTTAGGTTACTTATTTAACTGTATGTGAAAAGAGATGTAGTCCAGTTGGGGTTAATTTTGTAACTCCAAGACATGTTAGACATAAAATCTATATTTCTTCATTTCGGCCACAGTGTGATTCTTAAGTATGGTAGTTGATAAAGCTCCGCTGTGGGTGACACAGTCTGAGATATACGTTGTTTATACTTAATTCAGTTTACTTAACAGTTGTGCGCCTATATTATTCTTTCCACAGGGTAATTTTCAAGCCAGACCAAACCAATCTTTGTCAGTTATGGGCTTGAGAACGACCTGCCTAGTATGGGCCACTATGCCTGCTGCAGCGTTTCTTCCCCTTGTTTATTCTTGTGAGCGAAATATTGCACAAATATTTCACAAATAAAGGTCTTCATTGCATTCGTATCTTGGTTACTATCTGTCTGCAGATTATCATGGGTTCAACCAGTTTTTTGGTTACCATCTGTTGGCAGCTTGTGTTCCTTGTGTCAGCTGTAGGCCAGACCTTTCCTTTAGTTAGATGACTTGGCTAGAGGCTTGCGGGCCGCCAGCAGCAACAGCCTGGTTGACAAGGCAAGCATCAGACAAGCCTGACCCAGCGCGAGGCTTCGGGAGATGGAAAAAAAAAAAACTCGAAACCTGTCAGGTATATCAAAAGCTGTTCCAAGTGTGAATCGTACAATCGCAATTATTGCTAATGAGTGAAATAACCTACTTGCTTGAGTTGATCTTCATATATGATAGTAGCGGCCCTACCTGCTACTTACCTGTCTGCATGTATTCGTCTCTTTGTTTGCCTCTCTGCCTTGGCCCATAGCTGACACGTAGCGTTACCCAGTCAAACATAGCACAACTTACCTTATGTCTGCTACAGGGTACAGGCACATGACACCTACATAAACTCCAGCCTACTCAACTTGAATTTCAACTACACTGGTGGCAGGGTGGGATACTTGACGAACGAGGTGGTAGGCAGGTGTGTGTAGGTTTAGTATATATGATACTGACATTTATGATAGTAAACCCCCCGACGATACTATTCTTCAAATCACTTGTGATTTGCACTCAAATCTTTCAAAGCAGGAGAAACATCTTAGTTAGAAAATGTACAGATGTACTGAAGGAATAGATTCAGTGAAGCATTGAACTATTGAACCTGAGAGAGAGAGAGAGAGAGAGAGAGAGAGAGTGAGTGAGTGAGTGAGTGAGTGAGTGTGTGTGAGTGAGTATGAGTGACGGGGGGTACTCTGAAGGGAGAGAAGCACATAATTAAAAAAATCTTTAGTTTTCATAAATTTTCGAAATGAGTAATTTCATATGGCAGGTGTGAAGCGTAGCGATGAGCTGGCACCCTTGTTAATCCTGCCCACTATGGAAGCTATAGGACCCTATCACTGGTGATGGGGAAAAAAAACCTCCACAACAAATTTTCCTCTCTCCTCTTCGTTTTTATATCCAGTCCTCTCCTATCTTACACCTCCCCTTTCCTTTCTTCTCTGCTTCCCCTTCCTGTAAACTCCCTTCAAGCGGAATGGAATATTTTGATGCTCTCTTTCTCTCTCTCTCTCTCGCTTTTACACAGGGTTTTACAAGGTTAGGTTAAGTTTCCTAACTTAATTTACAAGCTACATTAGGTGTCTCTCCATCACTATGAGAATCTTTCCCCAACATCACCACCACTACCTGCTGGAAGGGAACCGTTGAAGCTGCCCTAGATAATTCACCCTTACTGGAATACTTGACGATATCCTCATTGCTCTACTGAAGTCTCCAGCTCAGACTAACACATTTTCAACACGTTGTATGAGCCCTATCTTGTGTGTTAGAATGCGACAGGAAAAAAATAGGTAGTTTTTGTTCTCACTGTGTGACTCATTTAGAATAGGGAAGCTGCACACTGTATCCAATTTTGTGAAAAAAAAAATAACTACCAGCATGTCTTCAACACGCCTCATCATCACCCCTAGCAACCCTTCATCACGCCATCAACACAAACTCCCCTCCCCCCCACTCCTCCTTCCTCCAGTCACACCCCCCTCTTTTTTTTACCCCAAGCACCACTAAGAAAATCTGATCAATCTCAACTCACTATTGGAACCATTTACCCCTACCCCTTTGCCCCTTCTCTCTCAGTTTTTATCCGTTCCTTCCTTCCTTTCCCTTCCCTCTTCCAGTTTTCCCCGTTCCTTCCTATCTTCCTTATTCCTTGTCCCCCTTCCCTTTCCTTTCTCTTTCTTCCCCTTCCTTTCTCTTCCTTCCCCTTTCTCTTCCTTCCCCTTCCTTTCTCTTCCCTTTTTAACCCCCCTTCTCCGACGCTGGATCACCTTAACGTGATGGTGTTGTTTTAAGTTGTTTGAACTTTAGGATACGAACCTCTTCTCTGGGAGGTGTGATACTTCCCACTTCCCACAGGGGGGCCACTTCCCACAGGGGGGCCACTTCCAACAGGGGGGCCACTTCCAACAGGGGGACCACTTCACACGGGTGCCACTTCCCACAGGGGTGCCACTTCCCACAGGGGGACCACTTCCAACAGGGGGGCCACTTCCAACAGGGGGGACACTTCCAACAGGGGGGCCACTTCCAACAGGGGTGCCACTTCCCACAGAGGGACCACTTCCAACAGGGGGGCCACTTCCAACAAGGGGGCCACTTCCAATAGGGGGGCCACTTCCAACAGGGGGGGCACTTCCAACAGGGGGGCCACTTCCAACAGGGGGGCCACTTCCAACAGGGGGACCACTTCCAACAGGGGGCTTGCCTAACTTAAGAACCTAGCATCTCTCTACATAAATGGTGGGGATATTTTCGCTTTCGTCTTAATTCGCTGCCACTAAGGCCGATGACACAACGAATTGTGGACATGTAATGTTGAATGTGAACAATAGACTGAATAGTTTTACTTAGTAATGATTTATGTGACATGAGAGTGAAATGTTGAATGACATTATCAAGTTGATAAAGTTGCTGAAGAGTTGATACTGTTAGAAAGTTTCTCTGAAGCCCTAAATAACTAAACTGTTCTTGTGTTTTATTAAAATATATCAACAACATTCCTCCCTTGCTCCTTTTTCCTCCCTCTCGTTTCTTCCTCCCTTTCCCCTCTCGTTTCTTCCTCCCTTTCCCCTCTCGTTTCCTCCTCCCTTTCCCCTCTCGTTTCCTCCTCCCTTTCCCCTCTCGTTTCCTCCTCCCTTTCCCCTCTCGTTTCTTCCTCCCTTTCCCCTCTCGTTTCCTCCTCCCTTTCCCCTCTCGTTTCCTCTTACTCCCTCTAATTTTTTACTTCCTCTCATTTCCCCTTCCTCTTCCTTCCTCTCCACTCTCCCCTTCGTGTGTCTCAGTACACTGCCAGGGAAATGTTGCTCGCTTACCGTGCTCGTTCGTGTGTCTCAGTACACTGCCACGGATATGTTGCTCGCTTACCGTGCTCGTTCGTGAGGCTCCACCACGCTGCCACGGAAATGGAATGAGAGACTGCAAAGATTATCGGTGACTTTTATTTCAGTGTTGTTGGGGGGATGAAGTGTGTGCTTCACGAGGTAGAAGAGAGTGAATATTTAGTAGAGTTAGTTGGAATGTTATATTTTCTCACACTGCCATCACTCCCTATGAAAGCAAGACGGTGCAAGAGCCAAAGAAGAAAACACATTCACCATAACTCCTGCCATAGCTGTCTTTCCTGGTAATCCAGTTGTGATGGAGGGGAACACAATCTCCCAAATCCACTTAAAAGTACAGTCACTCTACTTACTACCTCCACAACAGTCACTGTACTTGCTACCTCCACAACACAGTCACTGTACTTGCTACCTCCACAACACAGTCACTGTACTTGCTACCTCCACAACACAGTCACTGTACTTGCTACCTCCACAACACAGTCACTGTACTTGCCATCTCCACAACACACAAATACAACCACTGTACTTGCTACCTCCACAACAGTCACTGTACTTGCCATCTCCACAACACAAATACAACCACTGTACTTGCTACCTCCACAACAGTCACTGTACTTGCCATCTCCACAACACCAGACGTCATGAAGTCGGGCAGCATCGTTGGTGACGTCAATGTGATGCAGACAGCAGACCACAGCATGTGGCCTGGGACATCTGGTAACTCACGTGGGTTGTAGATCTACGTGACATCGCCCACACCCACGTGGCGTCGTGATCCACGTGGCATGCTGACCCACGTAGCTTCGAGTGGCCTCGGGCACTCGGATACACAGCTCTGGCAATGAATTCACACGGAAAACAGCAGAAAACACAGCAGAGGGAGTGGGCAGTGGCGAGTGTATGGTAGACGGGTGAGCGTGAGTAGGGCGACCATGGGCAAGGTGAGGAATGGCCACTTCCTCTCCTCCCCCACCCACAAACACGTGGAGACGCTCACACTGGACGCAGAAATCACCACAAAACTCACCTCTGTCTTGCTGAAACAGCTGTGCTGAGCTGAACAACAACAGCAACATACAAGTGACGCTGAACACGTGACTTGAGAAACAGCGTGGAATGCTGTAGCATGGGGTCACTTACAATTCTCGGAGAATTTCGGCAAATTTCGGCCTGGATCCTGCTTGTACCTGTGTCTGGATGCTCAAACGTGCAGACACGACATCAGGATAACTTGTTGAGAGACGAATGCTTCTTGTGTAGGGTGATGAAGAGAAGATGACTTCATACCTCTTCCTTCCTCTCTCTGGGCAAACACAACTGCTGCGACCACCGCTGCTACCAATGTTTAATAGGTTTATTGGTGATGCTGCAAGCGAGCGGGTGGTTAATGATAGACGTCTTCTTCGGAGGCTTCTTACTTTATTGAAAGGTCGTGGTGGGTACACAGCCTTGTGTGTTTGTGCCCATGGCCCGGGAGGGCCATCCCACGAGAGGACACTTCTTGACTGAGTGAACAGTGACGCCAGAGTGAGAGCGTGACAAAGGCAGACAGGCTAGCGTGCCCACCGAGAGGCCTGGCTACAGAGGGCAACACTTGAGTGGCGCGAAATATGAACTAAGCTGGCAGACAGCATGGGCTGTCTGTGCAGACAGTACAGACTGTCTACATTGCCACCTCCACAACACAAATACAACCACTGTACTTGCCACCTCCACAACACAAATACAACCACTGTACTTGCCACCTCCACAACACAAATACAACCACTGTACTTGCCACCTCCACAACACAAATACAACCACTGTACTTGCCACCTCCACAACACAAATACAACCACTGTACTTGCCACCTCCACAACACAAATACAACCACTGTACTTGCCACCTCCACAACACAAATACAACCACTGTACTTGCCACCTCCACAACACAAATACAGTCACTGTACAATCCTTTTCCTCGTAACTACTCTCGAAGGTGCATATGGAGTCTCGTCTCCACTTAGCGGCTTTTGCTAAATATTCACGGAGAAGCGGAAAACCTATATGGGATATGTAGTCCCTGGGAAAGGGTGGTAAATAGGTTTGATCCGAGGAAGGGAAAGGTAGCTCGAATGCCTTGGATCCGGTGATATTCACTAGTTTTTAAGCTCGTGGTGTTTTGTCCTCTATCATATACAGGTATTACGTTGAAAAGGTAATAATTGATTTATCATGTCACGTTACTCCCTGCATACAGCTTCATCAAGTCACGTTTCTCCAAGTGCATAACGTTATCGCTTCATGACTTGATTAAACTCTACAAAGACCGAAACGTCTTCGATGAGGATGTTTTATAGGAAGTGTCACCCCACCATGTGTGTGTCTACAAGACCTGTCATTATGTATGCAAA
>NC_091369.1:11845446-11890446 GCF_038502225.1 Cherax quadricarinatus
AACTAATGTGACATTTTATTGTGGCAACGTTTCGTTCTCCAGGAGCTTTGTCAAGCCGTTACAAACAATACACTGAGGCTATATATAGGTATTAGTCAGGTGCTTTGCACCTGACTCGGTACCTATTTTACCTCAGATTCATAAAAATTCTAACCATAGATTCGTATAACTTTTTGCAGGTGCAGAAATAAACATGAAAGCTGCCACAATGGAAGACACTGAAAAATTACAAAAAAAAGAAAGAAATATAACTTAAGTTTTTCAATGTGTTGAAGAAAATAAGTTCTTGGTGACAAATTCCAACGGCTTACATATGGGGGTCAAAGAGACAGAGAAAATCACAAACTACGAAGCTTAGACTATTGCAAGCAGACACACATCAGTCGTACTATCTGTTAAAGCTGTGTTAGTAATCATGTCTGATGACCTTTCGTTTAGAGAACAAAATAATGCATACCCATTAATGTCCAGGAAAAAGACGGCTTTACGTTATGAATTTTCAAAACAGTAGTAGTCAGGCTAGTGTTAGTTTTTCAATCACTTGTGCTCTCGCTTTTAGGATATTGTTCAATGCTCACAGCGCCTCTCAAGGCTGCAGAGATGGAACTTAAAAATATACATAGATCATTTAACTGCCTGTATAGTCAAAACATTTTCTGTATAGCCAGTATAACATTTAAACTGTTGGGAACAGTTTAAAACACACGAAATACACCCATTGTAACGGAGAAGAGATATTTGATAGTGGAGAGTCAGGTCCCCAGAGCTTATTTCTTGGGTAGCACTGAAAATTGGGTTGGGCAAATGTTTTGTTAGTGGGATGAATTGTAAAGGACCTGCCTAGTATGGGCCAACAGGCCTGCTGCAGTGTTCCTCCTTTCTTATGTTCTTATCAACACATGATTATAACAAAATGCTGGCGTGAAGGAAGTGGCAGGAAGTATACAATACTAAATGAAAAGCGGCGCACAATTAAAAAAAAAAATTACTATGAACATCCGTCATCCAAGACTTCAGAATGTTGCCAACATGTATCAGAAAAATTGCCATTACACAGGAAGGTATTTTCAAGAGGAAACTTGACTATTGCTTCTTTAAAACTGCCAGATCAACCGGGCTGTGACAGCTGTGTAGGCTAGCGGGTAGCTAGCTGTAACAGCTTGGTTGATCTCGCAGTCAAGGGTAGAGAAACCATTGAATTTCGTCACAGGTATGTCCTTGTGTTCGTTGTCTTCTAAAAGAAGTAACTCTCTCTCTCTCTCTCTCTCTCTCTCTCTCTCTCTCTCTCTCTCTCTCTCTCTCTCTCTCTCTCTCTCTCTCTCTCTCTCTCTCTCTCTCTCTCTGAGACATTACCCAGAGTCACAGAATACTCTTAACTTCCACCCCCTCTCCCATCCTGTCTATCTGTCTGTTCTCCCGTCTATTTGGCTCTCTCCCCCCTCCGCTTCCTCGCTCTCTCCCTCTTTTGTAATGAAACTGTCATTCATTAGCTTTACTGTGTGTTTCTTGCTCCTCCCCTCTTCCTCCCTAACTCCTACCCCACTCCCTCACTTCTCTCTCCCCCGTCTCCCGGGATGCCTAGGTGCCGCGTGGCTCATTGGTGAGAGCATTCGTCTTGCAGTTGCAAGGTTTCCTGGAGGTTATTCCGGGGATCAACGCCCCCGCGGCCCGGTCCATGACCAGGCCTCCCGATGGATCAGGGCCTGATCAACTAGGCTGTTACTGCTGGCCGCACGCAGTCCAACGTACGAGCCACAGCCCGGCTGATCCGGCACTGACTTTAGGTATCTGTCCAGCTCTCTCTTGAAGGCAGCCAGGGGTTTATTGGCAATTCCCCTAATGCTTGATGGGAGGCTGTTGAACAGTTTTGGGCCCCGGACACTTATGGTGTTTTCTCTTAGTGTACCAATGGCGCCCCTACTTTTTATTGGCGGCATTTTGCATCGCCTGCCCAGTCTTTTACTTTTGTAGGGAGTGATTTCTGTGTGCAGATTTGGGACCATTCCTTCCAAGATTTTCCAAGTGTAGATTATGATATATCTCTTCCTCCTGCGTTCCAACGAGTACAAGTCAAGTGCTTCCAAGCGTTCCCAGTAGTTAAGGTGCTTGACAGAACTTATACGTGCAGTAAAGGATCTCTGTACACTCTCTAGATCTGCGATTTCACCTGCTTTGTATGGAGATGTTAATGTACAGTTTCAGGTTCGATTCCTGGCGCAAATTTCAATACACCCCTGGTGTCCCTTTTAGTCCACTGCCATGAGTTGTTTAGTCTGTTAGAAAGCTCCAGTAATGTGTAAGGAATTCCAATACCTGCTGGAATTGTATATCCTGTGTAAGAACACACTCCGGTCCTGTGTAAGGAACTCCAGTACCTGCTGAAATGATATATCCTGTGTAAGCACATTCCAGACCTGTTTAAAAAACTCTAGTACGTGCTGGACGTATTCATGTTTTGGGTAGGAAGTATCTGTGTACGTAACGTAAAAATCACCCTGTCTCACGTTTTTCTCTCTCTGCCTCCCTCACCACCATTCTCTTTCACCTCTCCATTCCCTCACATTCTCCCCTCTCCCTCCTCTTGCGCTTCCCCCATTCCCTTTCCTTTCCTTCCCTTCCCTTCTATCCTCCGTCTCACTTCTTTCTTCGCTGTATCATTTCTAGTCTCCTGCCATCTGCTCTCCGTAAAGCCATTATGAGGCTGTCTTTATTACCCATTATTCCCCTTCCTCTTCCCCTTGTCATCAACACTTCCATCATCATCCTTCCATTATCCCCCCTCTACCTTACTCATCTCCCCTTACCATAATGATGCCCTTGAGTGTCTGTTACGCTGCCACCCTTACACCTGTTGCCTGTCCTATGAGGCTTTACCGTCTGTGTTGCCTATGTTGGCACTCGTGATGTGTATGTATGAGTGGGACTTGCACAAGAGTAAATAAATTTATCAAAGCTTATTGCCTGGGTAGCGTCGAAATCGAGTTGGGCAAACGTTCTGTTAGTGGGTTGGATTTGTAAGGGATTTGGCCAGGGTGGACCAGCAGGCCTACTGCAGTATTCCTCCTCTCTTATGTTGTGTGTGTGTGTATGTATATGTATGTATGTATATGTATGTATGTATATATGTATGTGTGTGTGTGGCGTAGTGGATTAATGCGTCAAGAAATTAAATTGCGCTTCTTATAATAATGATAGGTAAGTTTCCTAAGGTTTTTTGGTTCAAAATCATATTTTTTTCATTTATGTTAATATAAAAATTAATGATTTTGTACCAAAAGCACCCTAGGAAACTTAAGCGCAATTTAATATAGCCTAATCCAACTAAATATATTTTATACAAGTTTACAATAATTTAATAATAAACACAATGAAATATATTTTTTTCCGTTAGGTTCAGAATGATTTTTGCGAAATTATTGCATACACAAATTTTCGCTTGCCCTATTCGGCAAGAAGTGCGTTGAAATGTAAACCAAAATAGCAAGTTTTACCTATTCGGCACGATATATATATATATATATATATATATATATATATATATATATATATATATATATATATATATATATATATATATAACATATTTATTAGAAAACGTTTCGGTCCTGGGACCTTGATCAAGGTCCCAGGACCGAAACGTTTTCTAATAAAAATGTTAGTGTTTACTTACGTGTCTTTCTAAACCAACTTGTCGGTATTTATTACCAAGGTTTATACCATATATATATAATATATATATATATATATATATATATATATATATATATATATATATATATATATATATATATATATATATATATATATTATATATAAACACAAAATTAATTTAGCATTATTAAATTACTGTCCAACCTTACCAAACAAAAATCTCATAAAAACTCCCAAAAAGGCTGTTCCTCAACAGAAAAATGTCTTTCTTTGCCAAACAAAAGGCCCTTACTAAACAAAAGACACTTCCTTACCACTTTTACCTTCATGCACTTCACCGTAATCGAATTATCCCACTTTGTGTCCGCTATGTAAACTTTTCTGACACTTGGGACGTGCTATTTCCCGCCTGTCTTAAACGACGCGCACGCAAGACAACAAGTTCACTGCCATGGAGAAAACATGGCAAGGAAACTCTTATACCATGATGACCTTCTTGGCCCTTACCAGTCTACAGCTTTCCCATGCTGCTGCTACCACCACCACCGCTACTACTTCCACCATTACTACCACCATTACTACTAATAATACTTCCACTACTAATACTAGTACTACTACTACTACCACCACTACTGCGACTATACTACCACCACCGCTACTACCACCACCACAACACCGCTACTACCACCACCACACCACCGCTACTACCACCACCACACCACCGCTACTACCACCACCACACCACCGCTACTACCACCACCACACCACCGCTACTACCACCACCACACCACCGCTACTACCACCACCACACCACCGCTACTACCACCACCACACCACCGCTACTACCACCACCACACCACCGCTACTACCACCACCACACCACCGCTACTACCACCACCACACCCCCGCAACTACCACCCACCCACACCACCGCTACTACCACCACCACACCACCGCTACTACCACCACCACACCACCGCTACTACCACCACCACACCACCGCTACTACCACCACCACACCACCGCTACTACCACCACCACACCACCGCTACTACCACCACCACACCACCGCTACTACTACCACCACACCACCGCTACTACTACTACCACCACACCACCGCCACTACTACTACCACCACACCACCGCCACTACTACTACCACCACACCACCGCTACTACTACTACTACCACCACACCACCGCTACTACTACTACCACCACACCACCGCCACTACTACCACCACACCACCGCTACTACTACCACCACACCACCGCTACTACTACTACCACCACTACTACTACTACTACTACTATTACTACTACCACCACCACCACCACCATTACTGCCACCACCACCGCTACCACTACCTCTAATACTACCACCACTACTACTACTACCTACCTGAAATCTACCTGGAGGGCATTCCGGGGATCAACACCCCCGCGGCCCGGTCCACGACCAGGCCTCCCGGTGGATCAGGGCATGATCAACGAGGCTGTTACTGCTGGCCGCACGCAATCCAGCGTACGAACCACAGCCCGGCTGATCCGGCACCGTCTTTAGGTATCTGTCGAGCTCCCTCTTGAAGACAACCAAGGGTCTTCCCGTAATGCCCCTTGTTGCTGGTGGGAGGCTGTTGAACAGTCTTGGGCCCCGGACACTTATTGTGTTATCTTAGTGTACCAGTGACGCCCCTACTTTTCACTGGGGGTATGTTGCATCGCCTGCCAAGTCTTTTGCTTTCGTATGGAGTGATTGTTGTGTGCATATTAGGGACCAGTCCCTCCAGAATCTTCCAGGTGTAGATTATGATACATCTCTCTCGCCTGCGCTCTAGTGAGTACAAGTCAAGTGCTTCCAGGCGCTCCCAGTAGTTAAGGTGTTTGTTAGAACTTGTACGCTCAGTAAAGGTTCTCTGTACATTCTCTAGCTCTGCAATTTCACTACTATTAGTTATTACTACTGCTTACTACCACTATTACTACTACCACTGCAGACCTGGAGAGTGTACAGAGAACTTTCACGGCACATATAAGCACGATAAGGCACCTAAATTACTGGGAACGGTTGAAGGTCCTTGATCTGTATTCCCTGGAATGCAGGCGAGAGAGATACATGATAATATACACTTGGAAGGTCCTGGAGGGATTGGTACCAAACCTGCACACGAAAATCTCTCCCTATGAAAGCAAAAGACTCGGCAGGAGATGCAACATTCCCCCAATGAAAAGCAGGGGCGCCACGAGTACATTGAGAGACAACACAGTAAGTGTCCGGGGTCTAAGACTGTACAACTGGTTCCCAGCCTACATAAAGGGGATTAACAATAGACCCCTGGCTGTCTTTAAGAAGGCACTGGACAGGCACCTAAAGTCAGTACCTGACTAACCGGGCTGTGGTTCGTACGTCAGCTTGCGTGCAGCCAGTAGTAACAGCCTGGCTGATCTCGCAGTAGTATCAGTTCCTAGTAAATAGTTGCCAGTAACCAGTTACCAGTAGTATAACTCACTGCCAACCGTCTGTGTGAATCATTTGTTATTCACTGTTCAGCTGACCTAGCATGTTTTGAATGCCGCTACCCTCCGAGGCACTCGGCAAGCCAGTTCAGGTAGAGGCGTTAGACAGACTGCAGGTCAAGGCTTGGTGCTCCCCCTGTATTCCACCCACAATATACTAGAACATCCAACGTGAGTGTTATTACCCAATCCATGTTTTTGAACCCCCCACATGACAGATCAGACCCTGATCCACCGTGAGGCTTGGTGTCAGACCGAGTCGCGGGGCGTTGACCCCCGAAACCCTCTCCAGGTAAACTCCAGGTAAACCACTGCTACTGCTGCTACTATTACTACCACCACGAATGCTGTAGCTACTGCTATACTACTACTACTGTTACTGCTACTACTACTGGAGGAAGAAAGAAGTAGCAATAATACGGTAAGAAAGCGAGAAGCTTTATACGGGGAAAAGCTCTTGGCCCCAACGGATTTAGCGCTTTCCTATGATTATAAAATAATAGTAATATAATAAACAATTATATAACAGCAGGGTATATACATCGAGAGATTTCTATCAGCCAAGTTATATACAGGTTATACACACGAAGATGTGTATATTTTTCATCGGATATGCAGCCTTAATGACCCTGTTGCTGTTGAATTAGACACATGTGCAACTCTTGGGTATCTTTATTGAGGAAACGTTTCGCCACACAGTGGCTTCATCAGTCCATACAAAGGATAAACTTGAAGAACAGGAGTAGAATGAGGTAATCAGTCCCTCAACCTTGAGTCGATGTGGTCAGTCCATCAATCTTGAATAGAATACGGCATATGAGCGGCGAAGCAGCTTATAATCATCTACAATCCTGTCAGACACTGCAACTTCTCGGGATCTTAATACTTGGGAATTCTTCGCTTGCCTAACCCTTGGGCACGACCTACTTCCACATTGGACAAATGTGACACCACCTACCACTGCTGCACCTCTCCTGCCATACGGTTTATAAGCTGCTTCGCCGCTCATATGCCGTATTCTATTCAAGATTGATGGACTGACCACATCGACTCAAGGTTGAGGGACTGATTACCTCATTCTACTCCTGTTTTTCAAGTTTATCCTTTGTATGGACTGATGAAGCCACTGTGGCGAAACGTTTCCTCAATAAAGATACCCAAGAGTTGCACATGTGTCTAATTTAACAACGTGTCGGCTCTTTGAACCATTCATCTACGACCCTGTTGCTGTTGATATGCTTTAAATTTAAGAAACCAATGACTGTGTGTATGCGCTACCATCTCTACTAGCACATACTCCTGTGTGTGTATGTTTGTATATATACTCTGAGAGCGTAGTTTAATTTATATTTTGGGACTAACATCCTAGATGGTAGCGTTCACGTATATTGACCTTTCAGTCTACGATTATTATCTGTGTCTCTTCTTCCCTCTTTTTCCTTTCTCTTCTCATTCCCTCTCTCTCGCCTCTCTCCCTCTCTCGCCTATCTCGCTCTCTCGCCTATCTCGCTCTCTCTCTCTCTCTCTCTCTCTCGCTCTCGCTCTCGCTCTCGCTCTCGCTCTCGCTCTCGCTCTCGCTCTCGCTCTCGCTCTCTCTCGCTCTCTCTCGCTCTCGCTCTCTCTCGCTCTCTCTCGCTCTCTCTCTCTCTCGCTCTCTCTCGCTCTCTCTCGCCTTTCTCTCTCTCGCCTT
Organism: Cherax quadricarinatus; assembly: GCF_038502225.1. Taxonomy (NCBI): domain Eukaryota; kingdom Metazoa; phylum Arthropoda; class Malacostraca; order Decapoda; family Parastacidae; genus Cherax; species Cherax quadricarinatus. The sequence continues at coordinate 11,853,304 of NC_091369.1, forward strand.
TCTCTCTCTCTCTCTCTCTCTCTCTCTCTCTCTCTCTCTCTCTCTCTCTCTCTCTCTCTCTCTCTCTCTCTCTCTCTGTCTGTTTTTTTTTACACAGGGTTTAACAAGGTTAAGGATCCCTAGCTTTATTGACAAGCTATTTACAGGTTAAGGATTCCTAACTTTATTGGCAAGCTAAGAGCTGTTACCTACATCAGCTCATTTGAAAGCATTTTTATTGTTATGAGACATACAAGTAGGAAACAGGATGAAGTTGGAGCCATCTGTGGGCCAGCATTTTCATTTGATCAGCTATCTTGTTGACATCATTATGCTGTACGAATGTGTTCCATACTCGAGTCATCCTGGGTATATATGATCTCAGATGGAGTGATGTTCTGGAGAAGGGTACAGCCAGAGTGAAGTTGCTGCTTTCTGCCCGTCTTGTAGCATAAAAGCTTGTTTCACGCTGTCCTCGAAGTGGATCCAAGTGTGGTACTTTGACAATATTGGCCTTGTACATAACAGTAAGGCCACCCACATCCCTCCTATGTTGAAGGCTCTGCTGAAATGACAGCTCTATCCAGGATGGGTCCAGGCGAGAGATGAGACGTCTTGCTCTGTTCTCTACTCTGTCAAGCAGTCGCAGATGAGAGGGGGGGGGCAGGCAAGCCAAGAAAGTGGAGCATACTCAAGGTGTGAGCGTACTTGTGCCTCGTACAGGATCTTGCAACCCCTACTGTCAAGCAGATGCGAGATACGGCGAAGTGCTGTAAGCTTCCTGGCTGCCTCTCTCTCTCTCTCTCTCTCTCTCTCTCTCTCTCTCTCTCTCTCTCTGCTTTACCCTCCCTATCTTCCCTCACGTCCCCTCGTGAGATTTTGGATTCACCCTTCGTAAGTAGCACATTGGAATGTACGATAGTCCCTGATGTCTCCCCTCTTTCTCCTCTTCATCCTCCACCTCTTCCCCTTCCTTCCTCACTCCCCTTCTCTCCCTCCTCTTCCAGGTTTCATCTCTCTGCTTTCTCTTTAACCTCCCTTCAAGGGAGGTGCATTGATATCGATGAAGGTCTCTTGATCCAAAGAATTGCAGCTACCCTCCCGTCTCTCGGATCAAACTTGATTTCCTCCAACTGCCTAGGCATTGCACGACCCCTGTGGGTTTAGTACTTCCCCCACGAATATACTAATACTACTAATCTTCTCTTCCTCTGTTTCATCCCTTTCGTAGCTGAAACATCGTAAAAATAAAAGTTTTCTTATTGCTCTACCTGTCTTTATTTCCACCACGTGTCGATTCTCTCATATTCAATCAGCACTTTGTTTTTATAATTACCGAGGTGCCTGCAGGGACCTCAGGGAAGTTCTAAGAGAGTTATTTTTTGACGTAATATAATGGGGTTTTTATTGATACAGATTATTTTATTTTGGTATTGAGAATATTTGTGTTGAAGTGTGTGTGTGTTTATTAATAATAATCTTGTTTTTATTGTATATTTTTATGGTTATGAGCCTGTATAGCCCTTGTGGCTTAGCGCTTCTTTTTGATTATAATAATAATAATATGGTTATGAGCGCTGAGTGACCTACGTGGCTGAAGTGATCCATTAATAGTATTAGTACCACTACTGCTGCTATTACTATCGCTGTTAATCTTGCTATTACCATTGTTATTACTATCGCTGTCATTATTGCTATTACTATTGCAATCACTATTGCTATTATTATCGCTGTCGCTATCGCTGTCACTACTGCTATTACTACTGCTATTAATTGAAAAAAACAATTACTAAGCGGTTTCCAACTTAGTGGTGATAAATTTTGGTCCAAAAACTAAAGAATGACTCTTCTGACCGTCTGTAAACTATAAAATCTGGTGTAGTTGTGCAAGGTCAAATTTGCTTAGGTTTCAGTGTGTCTGTGACCCTTATTACCATTTTTCGTTGAAGAAATTGAGATGTTGGTTTCCGTGCAATAACTAGTGAATGCCTCTCCTGGTCGGCTTCAAACCTTCAGTGATATGTAACTTTAATGGAAACATATGCCACATACTGTGATATTCCTTTTGCAGCTGTTAAGGTAGAATGGGGATGCTCGTCTTGGCTCCTGAAGAATCCTTCCTCTTAACCCCTCCCTCCTCCCTCTTTTCCTCTTTCCTTCACTTCCTCCTCTCCCTTCAATCCCTTCTCTCTTCCTCTGCCCTCTCTCCTTCCTCCCTATCTTTCTCCTCCCTCTCTCTCCCCTTCCCCTACCTCCCCTCCCTCTTCCTCCTCCTCCTCCTCCTCCTCCTACCCATCTCTTTCCTGCTTATCTCCTTAACCCTCTCCACTCTCCTCAACCTTCTCAATCCTCTTCCTCGTTTCTTTTTCATTTCTCCTCCACTTCACTCTTCTCCATTCTCCCATCTTCACCCTCCCCTCTCTCTCCGCACTTCTCCCTCTTCTCGCTTCTCTCCCTCCTCCTCCATTCCATATTAGGTAACAGCACGTCAGGATATACAAGGAAACTCACTCTATCGGGTCATTAGGACCATCCATACCTCTTTCTTCTGTATGATTTATCATCCTGTGTTACTCCCTCGTCATCTTCTGTAACTACTACCTCCCTCGTCATCTTCTGTACCTACTACATAAGAACATAACATAAGAAAGGAGGAACTCTGCAGGAGGCCTGCTGACCCATACTAGGCAGGTCCTTTACAATTCATCCTACTAACAAAACATTTGCCCAACCCAATTTTCAATGCCACCCAAAAAATAAGCTCTGATGTGAAAGTCCCACTCAAATCCAACCCCTCCCACTCATGTACTTATCCAACCTAGATTTGAAACTACCCAAAGTCCCAGCCTCAATAACCCAACTAGGTAGACTGTTCCACTCATCAACTACCCTATTTCCAAACCAATACTTTCCTATGTCCTTTCTAAATCTAAACTTATCTAATTTAAATCCATTACTGCGGGTTCTCTCTTGGAGAGATATCCTCAAGACCTTATTAATATCCCCTTTATTAATACCTATCTTCCACTTATACACTTCGATCAGGTCTCCCCTCATTCTTCGTCTAACAAGTGAATGTAACTTAAGAGTCTTCAATCTTTCTTCATAAGGAAGATTTCTAATGCTATGTATTAATTTAGTCATCCTACGCTGAATGTTTTCTAACGAATTTATGTCCATTTTGTAATACGGAGACCAGAACTGAGCTGCATAATCTAGGCGAGGCCTTACTAATGATGTATAAAGCTGCAGTATGACCTCTGGACTTCTGTTGCTTACACTTCTTGATATAAATCCCAGTAATCTATTTGCCTCATTACGTACGCTTAGGCATTGCTGTCTTGGTTTAAGGTTGCTGCTCACCATAACCCCCAAGTCCTTTTCGTAATCTGTATGGCTAAGTTCTACATCATTTAATTTATAAGTACTAGGGTTATGGGCACTCCCAAGCTTCAGAACCTTGCATTTATCTACATTGAACTGCATCTGCCACTTTTCTGACCAAGAATAGAGTTTGTTTAAATCCTCCTGAAGTTCCCTAACATCTACGTTTGAATCAATTATCCTACCTATCTTTGTGTCATCGGCGAATTTGCTCATATCACTAGTAATTCCCTCATCAAGATCATTGATATATGTTATAAACAACAACGGGCCCAAGACTGATCCCTGTGGAACGCCACTTGTTACAGATCCCCACTCGGATTTAACTACCTCCCTCGTCATCTTTTGTACCTACTACCTCTCTGCATCATGTGTGTACCTACCTCCCTGCGTCATGTGTGTACCTACCTCCCTGCGTCATGTGTGAGCCTACCTCCGTGCGTCATGTGTGAGCCTACCTCCCTGCGTCATGTGCGAACCTGCCTCCCTGCGTCATGTGTGTACCTATTACCCTGCGTCATGTGTGTACCTACTTCCCTGTTGAGGAAGCCTGGAAGAGCGTGGTCAATGTGTGTCATTCAGAGCAACAAGGAAATATTGAGTTACTTGAGTTTTCTGGGGACTGAATGGTTTGTGGTGGCTGACGACTTCCCAAGAAATCTACCTCCCCCACAAATCAATCTCCCCACAAATCAATCTCCCCCACAAATCGTTCTCCCCACAAATCTGTCCTCGCATAACTATCTCCCGTGAACTTGTCTCCCTGTAAATTTCCCCGCGAGCTTGTCTCCTCACAAAGTTATCTCTACTAATTTCTCTCCCCACGAGTTTATCTCCCCACGGACTTTTCGACTCGTCCAATGAGGACTTTCCCATCGATGTTCAATGAATATGGAATCTCTTATTTAGTGCCTTTATGACCTTTCTCCCCTCCCAAGGTGTAATTGTATAGTTGCTCTCCCCTCTTGCTCTCTCCCCTCAGTCCTCTCCCTTCATCCTTCCATTCTCATTCTCTCTCTCTCTCTCTCTCTCTCTCTCTCTCTCTCTCTCTCTCTCTCTCTCTCTCTCTCTCTCTCTCTCTCTCTCTCTCTGAAGGTCGATGGAACTATCAAGGAGGTCAATATGACTCACGAAATCGTAATGACACGAGGTCAATGAATGGCTGGGGGTCACAACGGGGTCAGTACATGGTTGAAGGGGCTTCTAGCCATGCAAAAATAATCCTGACTAAGTGGAGGAACAGACTGAACCTAGAAGAGCCTTGTGATTTACCACTAAAACCCTACATGAATGGTATACAATACCGACAAGATGAAAATTAGACACGTGTACAACATCTGGGTACAAGTTAACCCTTCCAGTGGCTTTATCAGTACAATACAAGGACATAATGTGAAGAAATATATACGGAAGATGAGATAATCAATCCCTCAGCCTTGGAGTTGAAGAGCGACGTAATCAGCGCTCTTGGAGTTGGTGTAGAGCGACGTAATCAGTGTTCTTGGAGTTGAAGAGCGACGTAATCAGCGCTCTTGGAGTTGAAGAGCGACGTAATCAGTGTTCTTGGAGTTGGTGAAGAGCGACGTAATCAGTGCTCTTGGAGTTGAAGAGCGACGTAATCAGCGCTCTTGGAGTTGGTGTAGAGCGACGTAATCAGTGTTCTTGGAGTTAAAGAGCGACGTAATCAGTGCTCTTGGAGTTGAAGAGCGACGTAATCAGTGCTCTTGGAGTTGAAGAGCGACGTAATCAGTGTTCTTGGAGTTGAAGAGCGACGTAATCAGTGCTCTTGGAGTTGAAGAGCGACGTAATAAGCGCTCTTGGAGTTGAGTGACGTAATCAGCGCTCTTGGAGTTGAAGAGCGTCGTAATCAGCGCTCTTCACAGTTGGTGAAGAGCGACGTAATCAGCGCTCTTGGAGTTGGTGAAGAGCGACGTAATCAGCGCTCTTGGAGTTGAAGAGCGTCGTAATCAGTGCTCTTGGAGTTGAAGAGCGTCGTAATCAGTGCTCTTGGAGTTGGTGAAGAGCGACGTAATCAGCGCTCTTGGAGTTGAAGAGCGTCGTAATCAGTGCTCTTGGAGTTGAAGAGCGTCGTAATCAGTGCTCTTGGAGTTGAAGAGCATCGTAATCAGTGCTCTTGGAGTTGAAGAGCGTCGTAATCAGTGCTCTTGGAGTTGGTGAAGAGCGACGTAATCAGCGCTCTTGGAGTTGAAGAGCGTCGTAATCAGTGCTCTTGGAGTTGAAGAGCGTCGTAATCAGTGCTCTTGGAGTTGAAGAGCGTCGTAATCAGTGCTCTTGGAGTTGAAGAGCATCGTAATCAGTGCTCTTGGAGTTGAAGAGCGTCGTAATCAGTGCTCTTGGAGTTGGTGAAGAGCGTCGTAATCAGCGCTCTTGGAGTTGGTGAAGAGCGAAGTAATCAGCGCTCTTGGAGTTGAAGAGCGTCGTAATCAGTGCTCTTGGAGTTGAAGAGCATCGTAATCAGTGCTCTTGGAGTTGAAGAGCGTCGTAATCAGTGCTCTTGGAGTTGGTGAAGAGCGTCGTAATCAGCGCTCTTGGAGTTGAAGAGCGACGTAATCAGCGCTCTTGGAGTTGAAGAGCATCGTAATCAGTGCTCTTGGAGTTGAAGAGCGTCGTAATCAGTGCTCTTGGAGTTGAAGAGCATCGTAATCAGTGCTCTTGGAGTTGAAGAGCGTCGTAATCAGTGCTCTTGGAGTTGGTGAAGAGCGTCGTAATCAGCGCTCTTGGAGTTGGTGAAGAGCGTCGTAATCAGCGCTCTTGGAGTTGAAGAGCGTCGTAATCAGTGCTCTTGGAGTTGGTGAAGAGCGTCGTAATCAGCGCTCTTGGAGTTGAAGAGCGTCGTAATCAGTGCTCTTGGAGTTGGTGAAGAGCGTCGTAATCAGCGCTCTTGGAGTTGGTGAAGAGCGTCGTAATCAGCGCTCTTGGAGTTGAAGAGCGTCGTAATCAGTGCTCTTGGAGTTGGTGAAGAGCGTCGTAATCAGCGCTCTTGGAGTTGAAGAGCGTCGTAATCCGTGCTCTTGGAGTTGAAGAGCATCGTAATAAGTGCTCTTGGAGTTGAAGAGCGTCGTAATCAGTGCTCTTGGAGTTGGTGAAGAGCGTCGTAATCAGCGCTCTTGGAGTTGGTGAAGAGCGACGTAATCAGCGCTCTTGGAGTTGAAGAGCGTCGTAATCAGTGCTCTTGGAGTTGAAGAGCGTCGTAATCAGTGCTCTTGGAGTTGAAGAGCATCGTAATCAGTGCTCTTGGAGTTGAAGAGCATCGTAATCAGTGCTCTTGGAGTTGAAGAGCGTCGTAATCAGTGCTCTTGGAGTTGGTGAAGAGCGTCGTAATCAGCGCTCTTGGAGTTGGTGAAGAGCATCGTAATCAGTGCTCTTGGAGTTGAAGAGCGTCGTAATCAGTGCTCTTGGAGTTGGTGAAGAGCGTCGTAATCAGCGCTCTTGGAGTTGGTGAAGAGCGTCGTAATCCGTGCTCTTGGAGTTGAAGAGCGTCGTAATCCGTGCTCTTGGAGTTGAAGAGCGTCGTAATCAGTGCTCTTGGAGTTGAAGAGCGTCGTAATCAGCGCTCTTGGAGTTGAAGAGCGTCGTAATCAGCGCTCTTGGAGTTGAAGAGCGTCGTAATTAGCGCTCTTGGAGTTGAGCGACGTAATCAGCGCTCTTGGAGTTGGTGAAGAGCGACGTAATCAGCGCTCTTGGAGTTGAGCGTCGTAATCAGCGCTCTTGGAGTTGAAGAGCGACGTAATCAGTGCTCTTGGAGTTGGTGAAGAGCGACGTAATCAGTGCTCTTGGAGTTGAAGAGCGACGTAATCAGTGCTCTTGGAGTTGGTGAAGAGCGACGTAATCAGTGCTCTTGGAGTTGAAGAGCGACGTAATCAGCGCTCTTGGAGTTGAAGAGCGACGTAATCAGTGCTCTTGGAGTTGGTGAAGAGCGACGTAATCAGTGCTCTTGGAGTTGGTGAAGAGCGACGTAATCAGTGCTCTTGGAGTTGGTGAAGAGCGTCGTAATCAGTGCTCTTGGAGTTGGTGAAGAGCGTCGTAATCAGTGCTCTTGGAGTTGAAGAGGGTCGTAATCAGCGCTCTTGGAGTTGAAGAGCGTCGTAATCAGCGCTCTTGGAGTTGGTGAAGAGCGTCGTAATCAGTGCTCTTGGAGTTGGTGAAGAGCGTCGTAATCAGTGCTCTTGGAGTTGGTGAAGAGCGTCGTAATCAGTGCTCTTGGAGTTGGTGAAGAGCGTCGTAATCAGTGCTCTTGGAGTTGGTGAAGAGCGTCGTAATCAGTGCTCTTGGAGTTGGTGAAGAGCGTCGTAATCAGTGCTCTTGGAGTTGAAGAGCGTCGTAATCAGCGCTCTTGGAGTTGGTGAAGAGCGTCGTAATCAGCGCTCTTCACACCAACTCCAAGGCTCAGGGACTGATTACCTCATCTTTTGTATATAGTTCTTTTGTCTTCCAGTTATGTCCTGGAATTTGTATTGATAAAGCCACTGGATAGCGAGAAGTCTACAATACAGACACCAGATGTTGCACGTGTGTAATTTTCACCACTCAAGACTCGCCAGTCACCAACCAAATATCAGTGTCCTTGTTAGGTAAGACACATATGCAACAGTTAGGTATCTTTATTTTGAAACGTTTCGCCTACACAGTAGGCTTCTTCAGTCGAGTACAGAAAAGTTGATAGAAGCAGAAGAGACTTGAAGACGATGTAATCAGTCCATCACCCTTAAAGTTTTGAGGTGGTCAGTCCCTCAGTGTCCTTGTTGACGCTCATCAGCTGCATCCTTCCCATTAATGATACCAACAATTTTAGTAAAAAAAAAAACTGTTAAATCTTAAATTTTTTTCACAATTTAAATATTACCTATTTTATACGAAATTGTTTTATTATTCGTAGTACTATTAGTTCAAGTACTATTTATTAAATTATTTGCATGTGTACTCGTTGCTGTGTGGGTTGTGTACTCGTTGCTGTGTGGGTTGTGTACTCGTTGCTGTGTGGGTTGTGTACTTGTTGCTGTGTGGGTTGTGTACTCGTTGCTGTGTGGGTTGTGTACTCGTTGCTGTGTGGGTTGTGTACTCGTTGCTGTGTGGGTTGTGTACTCGTTGCTGTGTGGGTTGTGTACTTGTTGCTGTGTGGGTTGTGTACTCGTTGCTGTGTGGGTTGTGTACTCGTTGCTGTGTGGGTTGTGTACTCGTTGCTGTGTGGGTTGTGTACTCGTTGTTGTGTGGGTTGTGTACTCGTTGGTGTGTGGGTTGTGTACTCGTTGCTGTGTGGGTTGTGTACTCGTTGCTGTGTGGGTTGTGTACTCGTTGCTGTGTGGGTTGTGTACTCGTTGCTGTGTGGGTTGTGTACTCGTTGCTGTGTGGGTTGTGTACTCGTTGCTGTGTGGGTTGTGTACTCGTTGCTGTGTGGGTTGTGTACTCGTTGCTGTGTGGGTTGTGTACTCGTTGCTGTGTGGGTTGTGTACTCGTTGCTGTGTGGGTTGTGTACTCGTTGCTGTGTGGGTTGTGTACTCGTTGCTGTGTGGGTTGTGTACTCGTTGCTGTGTGGGTTGTGTACTCGTTGCTGTGTGGGTTGTGTACTCGTTGCTGTGTGGGTTGTGTACTCGTTGTTGTGTGGGTTGTGTACTCGTTGCTGTGTGGGTTGTGTACTTGTTGCTGTGTGGGTTGTGTACTCGTTGCTGTGTGGGTTGTGTACTCGTTGCTGTGTGGGTTGTGTACTCGTTGCTGTGTGGGTTGTGTACTCGTTGCTGTGTGGGTTGTGTACTCGTTGCTGTGTGGGTTGTGTACTCGTTGCTGTGTGGGTTGTGTACTCGTTGCTGTGTGGGTTGTGTACTCGTTGCTGTGTGGGTTGTGTACTCGTTGCTGTGTGGGTTGTGTACTCGTTGCTGTGTGGGTTGTGTACTCGTTGCTGTGTGGGTTGTGTACTTGTTGCTGTGTGGGTTGTGTACTCGTTGCTGTGTGGGTTGTGTACTCGTTGCTGTGTGGGTTGTGTACTCGTTGCTGTGTGGGTTGTGTACTCGTTGCTGTGTGGGTTGTGTACTCGTTGCTGTGTGGGTTGTGTACTCGTTGCTGTGTGGGTTGTGTACTCGTTGCTGTGTGGGTTGTGTACTCGTTGCTGTGTGGGTTGTGTACTCGTTGCTGTGTGGGTTGTGTACTCGTTGCTGTGTGGGTTGTGTACTCGTTGCTGTGTGGGTTGTGTACTCGTTGCTGTGTGGGTTGTGTACTCGTTGCTGTGTGGGTTGTGTACTCGTTGCTGTGTGGGTTGTGTACTCGTTGCTGTGTGGGTTGTGTACTCGTTGCTGTGTGGGTTGTGTACTCGTTGGTGTGTGGGTTGTGTACTCGTTGCTGTGTGGGTTGTGTACTCGTTGTTGTGTGGGTTGTGTAGTCGTTGCTGTGTGGGTTGTGTACTCGTTGCTGTGTGGGTTGTGTACTCGTTGCTGTGTGGGTTGTGTACTCGTTGCTGTGTGGGTTGTGTACTCGTTGCTGTGTGGGTTGTGTACTCGTTGCTGTGTGGGTTGTGTACTTGTTGCTGTGTGGGTTGTGTACTTGTTGCTGTGTGGGTTGTGTACTTGTTGCTGTGTGGGTTGTGTACTTGTTGCTGTGTGGGTTGTGTACTCGTTGCTGTGTGGGTTGTGTACTCGTTGCTGTGTGGGTTGTGTACTCGTTGCTGTGTGGGTTGTGTACTCGTTGCTGTGTGGGTTGTGTACTCGTTGCTGTGTGGGTTGTGTACTCGTTGCTGTGTGGGTTGTGTACTCGTTGCTGTGTGGGTTGTGTACTCGTTGCTGTGTGGGTTGTGTACTTGTTGCTGTGTGGGTTGTGTACTTGTTGCTGTGTGGGTTGTGTACTCGTTGCTGTGTGGGTTGTGTACTCGTTGTTGTGTGGGTTGTGTACTCGTTGCTGTGTGGGTTGTGTACTCGTTGCTGTGTGGGTTGTGTACTCGTTGCTGTGTGGGTTGTGTACTCGTTGCTGTGTGGGTTGTGTACTCGTTGCTGTGTGGGTTGTGTACTCGTTGCTGTGTGGGTTGTGTACTCGTTGCTGTGTGGGTTGTGTACTCGTTGCTGTGTGGGTTGTGTACTCTTTGCTGTGTGGGTTGTGTACTCGTTGCTGTGTGGGTTGTGTACTCGTTGCTGTGTGGGTTGTGTACTCGTTGCTGTGTGGGTTGTGTACTCGTTGCTGTGTGGGTTGTGTACTCGTTGCTGTGTGGGTTGTGTACTCGTTGCTGTGTGGGTTGTGTACTCGTTGCTGTGTGGGTTGTGTACTCGTTGCTGTGTGGGTTGTGTACTCGTTGCTGTGTGGGTTGTGTACTCGTTGCTGTGTGGGTTGTGTACTCGTTGCTGTGTGGGTTGTGAACTCGTTGCAGGGTGGGTTGTGTACTTGTTGCTGTGTGGGTTGTGTACTCGTTGCTGTGTGGGTTGTGTACTCGTTGCTGTGTGGGTTGTGTACTCGTTGCTGTGTGGGTTGTGTACTCGTTGCTGTGTGGGTTGTGTACTCGTTGCTGTGTGGGTTGTGTACTCGTTGCTGTGTGGGTTGTGTACTCGTTGCTGTGTGGGTTGTGTACTCGTTGCTGTGTGGGTTGTGTACTCGTTGCTGTGTGGGTTGTGTACTCGTTGCTGTGTGGGTTGTGTACTCGTTGCTGTGTGGGTTGTGTACTCGTTGCTGTGTGGGTTGTGTACTCGTTGCTGTGTGGGTTGTGTACTCGTTGCTGTGTGGGTTGTGTACTCGTTGCTGTGTGGGTTGTGTACTCGTTGCTGTGTGGGTTGTGTACTCGTTGCTGTGTGGGTTGTGTACTCGTTGCTGTGTGGGTTGTGTACTCGTTGCTGTGTGGGTTGTGTACTCGTTGCTGTGTGGGTTGTGTACTCGTTGCTGTGTGGGTTGTGTACTCGTTGCTGTGTGGGTTGTGTACTCGTTGCTGTGTGGGTTGTGTACTCGTTGCTGTGTGGGTTGTGTACTCGTTGCTGTGTGGGTTGTGTACTCGTTGCTGTGTGGGTTGTGTACTCGTTGCTGTGTGGGTTGTGTACTCGTTGCTGTGTGGGTTGTGTACTCGTTGCTGTGTGGGTTGTGTACTCGTTGCTGTGTGGGTTGTGTACTCGTTGCTGTGTGGGTTGTGTACTCGTTGCTGTGTGGGTTGTGTACTCGTTGCTGTGTGGGTTGTGTACTCGTTGCTGTGTGGGTTGTGTACTCGTTGCTGTGTGGGTTGTGTACTCGTTGCTGTGTGGGTTGTGTACTCGTTGCTGTGTGGGTTGTGTACTCGTTGCTGTGTGGGTTGTGTACTCGTTGCTGTGTGGGTTGTGTACTTGTTGCTGTGTGGGTTGTGCACTCGTTGCTGTGTGGGTTGTGTACTTGTTGCTGTGTGGGTTGTGTACTCGTTGCTGTGTGGGTTGTGTACTCGTTGCTGTGTGGGTTGTGTACTCGTTGCTGTGTGGGTTGTGTACTCGTTGCTGTGTGGGTTGTGTACTTGTTGCTGTGTGGGTTGTGTACTCGTTGCTGTGTGGGTTGTGTACTCGTTGCTGTGTGGGTTGTGTACTCGTTGCTGTGTGGGTTGTGTACTCGTTGCTGTGTGGGTTGTGTACTTGTTGCTGTGTGGGTTGTGTACTCGTTGCTGTGTGGGTTGTGTACTCGTTGCTGTGTGGGTTGTGTAGTCGTTGCTGTGTGGGTTGTGTAGTCGTTGTTGTGTGGGTTGTGTACTCGTTGCTGTGTGGGTTGTGTACTCGTTGCTGTGTGGGTTGTGTACTCGTTGCTGTGTGGGTTGTGTACTCGTTGCTGTGTGGGTTGTGTACTCGTTGCTGTGTGGGTTGTGTACTTGTTGCTGTGTGGGTTGTGTACTCGTTGCTGTGTGGATTGTGTACTTGTTGCTGTGTGGGTTGTGTACTTGTTGCTGTGTGGGTTGTGTAGTCTTTGACTGGTCACTAATATAGTCACGATCGCTCTGAGACTGGTCACTGACTCTCAATAGGACATTGATTACATCACTTATTTTAAATACACCCTGTGAGTACTTGATACGAGAGAGAGAGAGAGAGAGAGAACGAACGAACCAACCAACCAACCAACCAACCAACCAACCAACCAACCAACCAACCAACGAACGAACGAACGAACGAACGAACGAACGAACGAACGAACGAACGAACGAACGAACGAACGAACGAACGAACCAACCAACCAACCAACCAACCAACCAACCAACCAACCAACCAACCAACCAACCAACCAACCAACCAACCAACGAACGAACGAACGAACGAACGAACGAACGAACGAACGAACGAACGAACGAACGAACGAACGAACGAACGAACGAACGAACGAACGAACGAACGAACGAACGAACCAACCAACCAACCAACCAACCAACCAACCAACCAACCAACCAACCAACCAACCAACCAACCAACCAACCAACCAACCAACCAACCAACCAACGAACGAACGAACGAACGAACGAACGAACGAACGAACGAACGAACGAACGAACGAACGAACGAACGAACGAACGAACGAACGAACGAACGAACCAACCAACCAACCAACCAACCAACCAACCAACCAACCAACCAACCAACCAACCAACCAACCAACCAACCAACCAACCAACCAACCAACCAACCAACCAACCAACGAACGAACCAACGAACCAACGAACCAACCAACCAACCAACCAACCAACCAACCAACCAACCAACCAACCAACCAACCAACCAACCAACCAACCAACCCCCCACCCACCCAACCCACCCACCCACCCACCCACCCAGAAATTCACATACTTCAACACAGAAAATTTCGAGGAAAGAATATTTCACGGTAATATTAAAATTAAAGAAAAATATCTTCTCGTGCACAAAATATAAACAGTTCTGTACTCTTCCTTTCCTCTTTATTTATCATTATTGAAAACCTTTATTTATTGCAAGGTTATTGTTGCTACATTATCAGAAAATAAACGCTTTATATATATTTTCATTATACATGTATATATATGCAATAAGATCACAGTAAACAGGTGATTTCAGAATATGCAAAACAACCACTCTGAAAGAATAGAGAAATTCCAAGCGCTTTCGTGACTACTCACATTATCAAGGAACTATGATAGTGTGAGTAGTCACGAAAGCGCTTGGAATTTCTCTATTCTTTCAGAATGGTTGTTTTGCATGTATATATATATATATATATATATATATATATATATATATATATATATATATATATATATATATATATATATATATATATTATTTATTTTTTTTTATGCTTCCTGGGGGTCAATGCACTTCTTTCGTTTTTGCTTCTCATTTCCTCCCCGTTTCCTGTAAACTTCATTTCTGTTTCTCAATGCACGATAATCACCCTAGCTCTGTTTCTCATTCCTATATCCGACATTAACAGGGAGAAAAATCACAGCAGCGTAACAACGTTTGCTGATGACACCAGAATCTCTGAGTGGCGTCCGTCGAAGTAAAAACGAATCTTCAAGCGAATATAAATCAAGTCTTCCAGTGGACCTCAGACAATATGATGTTTAACAAGGACAAGTTTCAGTTGCTCCGCTGTGGAAGAATGGGGGGGAAATAAAGACTAACGGAGTACAAGACAAACTCAAATCATTCAAAAGAGCTAAAGATACTTGTGCGAAACATGGGAGTAATGATGTCAGATGACCTCACATTCAAGGATCACAAATAATAATAGGCCGGATAACTAGAACTTTGAAGCCAGGAGATGAAGAGTTAGTGATACTCTAAGTCGCTTGTTCTCTCCAGGCTGCAATACTGCTATGCACTAACATCCAACTTCAAGGCAGGAGAGATTGCTCAGCTAGAAAACGTATAGAACCTTCACTGTCCGTTTAAACTCAAACATCTGAACTAGTGTGAATGCTTGAAGTCTCTTCTACCGCATTCTTTGGAACGTATGCGATGAAGATACAACATACTTTACAAATGGAAAATCCTGAACACGGAAATCACTCTCACAATAGACTAGGTAGACGGTGCAGAGTACCCTCAATAAAAGGCACTGAGACATCTCTGTGTGTCAGAGGTCCCCGACCCTTCAACGCCGTCCCTGCATACGGGGAATTACTAACAAACCTCTGGCTGTCTTCAAGAGAACTTGATAAGTTCCTCAGATCAGTTCCTGATCGGCCGGGCTGTGGTTGGTACGCAGGACTACATGCGAGCAGTAGTAACATCAGGCCTTGAGCCACAAAGAGGCTTATTGTGGAACCGGACCGCACGGATAATGATCCCGGGAAACATCCTTCAGCTACCCTTCCCATCTTTGGATCAAATATAAATATGACAATTTTTAACTTAGCGAGTAAGAAAGTTTGACAGTATAACTAAAGATAAATAGTCTGGAGTCAGAGTATAAGTCTGTTCTTTCTTGAGGGCGGCGTAGGACTCTTGCTTCAGGGAAGTGGATCTAGCAATTTTTGTGTCACAGGTATCACTAGCCTGGTTGACCAGGCCAGCACTAGACAAACCTAGCCCAGGTCCGGGCTAAAGGAGTAGGAAAACTCTGAAAACTCATCAAAGGTGTAGTAAAGGTATGTGACAGGTATTTGTACTGGAAACTGCATGGAGCTTATATAAATGGCGACACTACAGTTATTGTGGAAATGGTTCGAGCATTTGACACTAACCAAAAAACATTTTCCACTCCTCACTCTCTCCTCATTGTAGCCAGAGAGAAACGAGACAATTACAAATACGGAAAGAACCAAAGAAAAAAAAACTGAGAAGCGAAGACTAAAAAGGAAAAAGAAAACTGAAGATGAAACTAAAAAATATAAAAATGAATGTGAATCGACTGTTGCAAAAGTGAGCTTGGCGAGTCAGGCAATTAACACAACTCACTGCCTCACAATTAACACAACTCACTGCCTCACAATTAACACAACTCACTGCCTCACAATTAACACTACTCACTGCCTCACAATTAACACAACTCACTGCCTCACAATTAACACAACTCACTGCCTCACAATTAACACAACTCACTGCCTCACAATTAACACAACTCACTGCCTCACAATTAACACAACTCACTGCCTCACAATTAACACAACTCACTGCCTCACAATTAACACAACTCACTGCCTCACAATTAACACTACTCACTGCCTCACAATTAACACAACTCACTGCCTCACAATTAACACAACTCACTGCCTCACAATTAACACAACTCACTGCCTCACAATTAACACAACTCACTGCCTCACAATTAACACAACTCACTGCCTCACAATTAACACTACTCACTGCCTCACAATTAACACAACTCACTGCCTCACAATTAACACAACTCACTGCCTCACAATTAACACAACTCACTGCCTCACAATTAACACAACTCACTGCCTCACAATTAACACAACTCACTGCCTCACAATTAACACAACTCACTGCCTCACAATTAACACAACTCACTGCCTCACAATTAACACAACTCACTGCCTCACAACACAACTCACTGCCTCACAATTAACACAACTCACTGCCTCACAACACAACTCACTGCCTCACAATTAACACAACTCACTGCCTCACAACACAACTCACTGCCTCACAATTAACACAACTCACTGCCTCACAACACAACTCACTGCCTCACAATTAACACAACTCACTGCCTCACAACACAACTCACTGCCTCACAACACAACTCACTGCCTCACAACACAACTCACTGCCTCACAATTAACACAACTCACTGCCTCACAATTAACACAACTCACTGCCTCACAACACAACTCACTGCCTCACAATTAACACAACTCACTGCCTCACAACACAACTCACTGCCTCACAATTAACACAACTCACTGCCTCACAACACAACTCACTGCCTCACAATTAACACAACTCACTGCCTCACAACACAACTCACTGCCTCACAATTAACACAACTCACTGCCTCACAACACAACTCACTGCCTCACAATTAACACAACTCACTGCCTCACAACACAACTCACTGCCTCACAACACAACTCACTGCCTCACAACACAACTCACTGCCTCACAATTAACACAACTCACTGCCTCACAATTAACACAACTCACTGCCTCACAATTAACACAACTCACTGCCTCACAATTAACACAACTCACTGCCTCACAATTAACACAACTCACTGCCTCACAATTAACACAACTCACTGCCTCACAATTAACACAACTCACTGCCTCACAACACAACTCACTGCCTCACAATTAACACAACTCACTGCCTCACAACACAACTCACTGCCTCACAATTAACACAACTCACTGCCTCACAACACAACTCACTGCCTTACAATTAACACAACTCACTGCCTCACAACACAACTCACTGCCTCACAACACAACTCACTGCCTCACAATTAACACAACTCACTGCCTCACAACACAACTCACTGCCTCACAATTAACACAACTCACTGCCTCACAATTAACACAACTCACTGCCTCACAATTAACACAACTCACTGCCTCACAACACAACTCACTGCCTCACAATTAACACAACTCACTGCCTCACAATTAACACAACTCACTGCCTCACAATTAACACAACTCACTGCCTCACAATTAACACAACTCACTGCCTTACAATTAACACAACTCACTGCCTTACAATTAACACAACTCACTGCCTCACAATTAACACAACTCACTGCCTTACAATTAACACAACTCACTGCCTCACAATTAAATATATCACAAATATAAGGTTAGAAAAATATGATTTTTCGAATTGGATATTGTACCTGCACACTTTACACTTTACACTTACTTTACACTTCCTCCCTTTACACTTCCTCCCTTTACCCTTTACACTTCCTCCCTTTACACTTCCTCCCTTTACCCTTTACACTTTACACTTCCTCCCTTTACACTTCCTCCCTTTACCCTTTACACTTTACACTTCCTCCCTTTACACTTCCTCCCTTTACCCTTTACACTTTACACTTCCTCCCTTTACCCTTTACACTTTACACTTCCTCCCTTTACCCTTTACACTTTACACTTCCTCCCTGTACACTTCCTCCCTTTACCCTTTACACTTTACACTTCCTCCCTTTACCCTTTACACTTTACACTTCCTCCCTTTACCCTTTACACTTTACACTTCCTCCCTTTACCCTTTACACTTTACACTTCCTCCCTTTACCCTTTACACTTTACACTTCCTCCCTGTACACTTCCTCCCTTTACCCTTTACACTTCCTCCCTTTACCCTTTACACTTTACACTTCCTCCCTTTACCCTTTACACTTCCTCCCTTTACCCTTTACACTTTACACTTCCTCCCTTTACCCTTTACACTTTACACTTCCTCCCTTTACACTTTACACTTCCTCCCTTTACACTTCCTCCCTTTACCCTTTACACTTCCTCCCTTTACACTTTACACTTCCTCCCTTTACACTTTACACTTCCTCCCTTTACACTTCCTCCCTTTACATTTCCTCCCTTTACATTCACTTTACACTTCCTCCCTTTACCCTTTACACTTCCTCCCTTTACACTTTACACTTCCTCCCTTTACACTTCCTTTACACTTACTTTACACTTCCTCCCTTTACACTTTACACTTCCTCTCTTTACACTTACTTTACACTTCCTCCCTTTACACTTATTTTACACTTCCTCCCTTTACACTTTACACTTCCTCCCTTTACACTTACTTTACACTTCCTCCCTTTACACTTCCTCCCTTTACACTTTACACTTCCTCCCTTTACACTTACTTTACACTTCCTCCCTTTACACTTCCTCCCTTTACACTTTACACTTCCTCCCTTTACACTTTACACTTCCTCCCTTTACACTTACTTTACACTTCCTCCCTTTACACTTCCTCCCTTTACACTTACTTTACACTTCCTCCCTTTACACTTACTTTACACTTCCTCCCTTTACACTTACTTTACACTTCCTCCCTTTACACTTACTTTACACTTCCTCCCTTTACACTTCCTCCCTTTACACTTACTTTACACTTCCTCCCTTTACACTTCCTCCCTTTACACTTACTTTACACTTCCTCCCTTTACACTTACTTTACACTTCCTCCCTTTACACTTACTTTACACTTCCTCCCTTTACACTTCCTCCCTTTACACTTACTTTACACTTCCTCCCTTTACACTTACTCCCCTCGCACTTCCTTCACACTTTCTGCCTTCATACTTCCTCCCTTTATATCTTCTCTGTTTATACGTCCCTTCTTCATATTACATTTCTTTATCCTGACTTCGTTAATATTTCCTGACTTAACACTTGTTGTTCATGAACTCAGAGGTGATATCCTGCTTCGGCTCATTTCGAAGCCACAACAGTTGACTGATACGTTGGTTAGCTGTTTACGTTTTGATAAGCAGGGGCAGCATCTGCCAGGAGATATATCCAGGTACCTGCTTAGTGCTGGGTGAACAGGGGCAACAGGTTAGGTTTGGTAAGATTTGTCAGGAAACAAGTTTTTCCTGACGCTGACCTTAATCACATGATGACCAGCCACTGGTGGTTTTGGTCACCTAACTGAGGCCTTCCACTGGCCAGCAGGTGTAGACACACTAGCCCAGAGTCCCTACTCACCCGGAATTGAATCCTGGTACTCTTGGTTGTAAGTCGAGCGCTTTACCTTTGTCATAGGTTTACACTCCTAAAGTGTGTGTGATGCATATGGGGCCAGCGGGCCGCCAGTAGCAATAGCCTGGTTGACCAGGCAAGCACCAGACGAGCCTGGCCCAAGGCCGGGGTCCGTGAGTCCGTGAGTAGAAAAACTCGAAACTCGTTAAAGGTAATATATATATATATATATATATATATATATATATATATATATATATATATATATATATATATATATATATATATATATATAAATATATATTTTAATCCTTTTCGCTACACGTCTCTTATTTGTCCTCCCTCTAACACTTTCTCCTTCCTCCTCTTTTCTCTCCTCTCTTGCCCACTTATACATTCTCCTCCGTCCTTCACTTCCTCTCCCTCTCACCTACCGGCCTCTCTCACTACCTCCTATATTCTACTTCTTCCCTTCTCCCTTCCATATATCTCATAATGCCTGTCTCCTTTTCCTCTTTATGCCTCCTCCCTATCAGTCTTTTTCTCCATTTCTTTGTAGATGAATGGTTCTTTGTCATCTTTGCCTACTTTTCTCGCTTTCCACATCTTCCCGTCTCTTTCTCTCTCTCTCTCCATTCTCCTCTCTCTCTCTCTCCATTCTCCTCTCTGCCTTCCTCTATTTACCCTCTCTGCCTTCCACCATTTCTCCCTCTCTGCCTCTCCCCATTTCTTTCTGCTCCTCTTTCCCTCTCCCCATTTCCTGCTCCCTCTGTTTCTGCCTTTCCCAATCTCTCTCTCTCTCTGCCTCTCCCAATCTCCCTCTTTCTGCCTCTCCCAATCTCCCTCTCTTTGTACCTTCCCCCTCTCCTTTTTCTGTTTCTCCCGGTCTCCCTTTCCCTGCCTTTAACCCTCTTCCTGCCTCAGCTCCTCTTCTTCAGCCGTCACGGCTGTCAGATTACATAGGGTACGTCAGGACGATGCCAGACGCTCCAATGAGTTCTTTGATGGGTACCACCATCAATTTATTGTCTGTACGTCTCTACTGTCTGTTGTGTGTGTTGGCAGTCTCTCTCTCTCTCTCTCTCTCTCTCTCTCTCTCTCTCTCTCTGTCTTTTTTTTTTACACAGGGTTTGACAAGGTTAAGGATCCCTAGCTTTATTGACAAGCTATTTACAGGTTAAGGATCCCTAGCTTTATTGGCAAGCTAAGAGCTGTTACCTACATCAGCTCATTTGAAAGCATTTTTATTGTTATGAGACATACAAGTAGGGAACAGGATGAAGTTGGAGCCATCTGTGGGCCAGCATTTTCATTTGATCAACTGACTTTATCTCGCTGACATCATTATGCTGTACGAATGTGTTCCATACTCGAGTCATCCTGGGTATGTATGATCTCAGATGGAGTGATGTTCTGGAGAAGGGTACAGCCAGAGTGAAGTTGCTGCTTTCTGCCCGTCTTGTGGCATAAAAACTTGTTTCACGCTGTCCTCGAAGTGGATCCAAGTGTGGTATTTGACAATATTGGCCTTGTACATAGCAGTAAGGTCACCCACATCCCTCCTATGTTGAAGGCTCTGCTGAAATGACAGATCTATCCAGGATGGGTCCAGGCGAGAGATGAGACGTCTTGCTCTGTTCTCTACTCTGTCAAGCAGTCGCAGGTGAGAGGGGGGGGCAGGCAAACCAAGAAAGTGGAGCATACTAAAGGTGTGAGCGTACTTGTGCCTCGTACAGAATCTTGCAACCCCTACTGTCAAGCAGATGCGAGATACGGCGAAGTGCTGTGAGCTTCCTGGCTGCCTTGTTTGCAAGATTTACAACATGGTTCTTCATGGTTAGTTTGGAGTCAAATTTCACCCCAAGGATATCAATTTCTTCTCCAGGTGCCAACACCCTCCCATTCATCCTTACTACTGCACCAACATTACCATCATGGTGCCTAGAGACGATCATCATTTGCGTTTTCTCAGGTGCAAATGTTACTTGTCATCTATTTCCCCAAGCTGATATAGCTCTCAGCTGGTGATTGATGTAGCTTAGAGCAGCTGGCATTTCTTCTCTTGGATAAGTGAATGTCAGTGTGCAGTCGTCTGCATATGAATGTGATTCTGGGATGAGATGAATAAGGTCGTTGAAGTAGACATTCCATAACAATGGACCCAGCACGCTTCCTTGTGGAACACTTGCCCCAATAGGATGTCTTGCTGATTCCGTTCCATTGAGAACTACACTTAGAGATCTACCATGAAGGTAATCACTGAGGAGACAGCGTAGAGCCTGCAATTCCCAGTGCTTGAAGTTTTGCTAAGAGGCCCTGGTGCCACACCCGGTCGAAAGCGCCAGCAATGTCTCTGTCTCTCTGTCTCTCTCTCTCTCTCTCTCTCTCTCTCTCTCTCTCTCTCTCTCTCTCTCTCTCTCTCTCTCTCTCTCTCTCTCTTTTTCTCTCTCTCTCTCTCTCTCTCTCTCTCTCTCTCTCTCTCTCTCTCTCTCTCTCTCTCTCTCTCTCTCTCTCTCTCTCTCTTTCTAACAACACATAAGTAATCATAATTAGAGAGCCGAATAGACTACAGTAGACAGGGAGATTAATACAGCAGACAGAATTAGAGGGGGAGAGAATTACAGCAGACGAACAAGAGGGATACCACAGATAGGAGTAAACGGGAAGATAACTGAGACACAGGAATAAACAGGGAGAGACATCACAGGAATAAACGGGGGGGAAAGTGCAGCAGAAACAAATTGGGAAATAACTAAAGCAGACAAGAATAAGCACAACAGGAATAAACGCGGAGATAAATACAACAAATAGGAATAAACTGGGAAATAAGTAGAGCAAACATAAATGAACACGGAGATAAGTACAGCAGATAGGAATATACGGGGAAGCTCAGCTGACATTATTATTATTATTATTATTATTATTATTATTATTATTATTATTATTGTTGTTGTTACTGTTATTATAACAATAATAACTCAGCTTAATCATAATAGTAATAAACGAGCCTGTCCCAAGGCCGGGCTATTAGAGTAGTAGGAATCTCGAAACTCATCAAAGGTACATCAATGGTCATATATATATATATATATATATATATATATATATATATATATATATATATATATATATATATATATATATATATATATATATATATATATATATCAAAGGTATATCAAAATAATAATAATAATAATAATAATAAATTGTTTGTGAGTCAGATTATTTGCTTATTTCGTGTCAAGGTGTTCATATTATTTCCTCGTGTTTCAGGTATGGTTGTTCACTTAAGTGAGCGTCTTCAGTATGGTTCAAGGTAATGTTCACTTTAGCATGTTTAACAAGGTTCAGTATAATGTTCACTTCAGCATGTTTAACAAGGTTCAGTATAATGTTCACTTCAGCATGTTTAACAAGGTTCAGTATAATGTTCACTTCAGCATGTTTAACAAGGTTCAGTATAATGTTCACTTCAGCATGTTTAACAAGGTTCAGTATAATGTTCACTTCAGCATGTTTAACAAGGTTCAGTATAATGTTCACTTCAGCATGTTTAACAAGGTTCAGTATAATGTTCACTTCAGCATGTTTAACAAGGTTCAGTATAATGTTCACTTCAGCATGTTTAACAAGGTTCAGTATAATGTTCACTTCAGCATGTTTAACATGGTTCAGTATAATGTTCACTTCAGCATGTTTAACAAGGTTCAGTATAATGTTCACTTCAGCATGTTTAACATGGTTCAGTATAATGTTCACTTCAGCATGTTTAACAAGGTTCAGTATAATGTTCACTTCAGCATGTTTAACAAGGTTCAGTATAATGTTCACTTCAGCATGTTTAACAAGGTTCAGTATAATGTTCACTTCAGCATGTTTAACAAGGTTCAGTATAATGTTCACTTCAGCATGTTTAACAAGGTTCAGTATAATGTTCACTTCAGCATGTTTAACAAGGTTCAGTATAATGTTCACTTCAGCATGTTTAACAAGGTTCAGTATAATGTTCACTTCAGCATGTTTAACAAGGTTCAGTATAATGTTCACTTCAGCATGTTTAACAAGGTTCAGTATAATGTTCACTTGCGTGACCTTTTCAAAAAAGGTAACTTTTTTCCACTTTAGTGTCTTCAGCAAGATTCAAGGTAACGTTCACTTAAGTGAACGTCTTCTGCGAGGTTCAGTTCAACATAAGGTGAACTTACAGATAGCAGAATTGTTTTGTATCTGTTCTCTGTTAGTGGTTAAGGGGATTCCTTCCCCAAGGTCCGGTCTCAGACCAGGTTTCCTAGGTAGGAAAGTGCTAGTGGTTCTGGGGATTATCTTCCCCAGGTTCTGGTCTCAGACCAGGTCTCTTAGGTTGGATAGAAAATTATACAAGATTTTGAACCATTATGAAGCACATGGGAGGTGAGTGTGTGTACTGAATAAGTAGAAATTGATAAGATTCAACCAGTCACCTGACGTATTCATGAGACATATTGAAGACCAGTCCTGCCAGAGTGTTAAACTTTTGACAGGTTTCCGTTTCACACTCATCAGACAGGACGGCAGTGCCTTCCTGGACGGTTGTTGTTTTCATGACTCACGAAATTGCAATAACACGATTATAAATAAACCAAGGAACGGGTGGGGTTTGAACCCATGGCGAGTGAGTCGTAAAATCCCAGCTGGCTACAATAACATTTATTCAGCTAGATATATTTATACACCATAGGAAGGTTAGCATGGGACCCACGGTGGGGCCCATGCTAACCTTCGGAGACAGTTGAGGGAGAGGGATCGTTAGCCTACCTTGGTGGGAATCGGTCGATGTAATAAAAAATAGATATACGAGAGTTTCAAAGAGATGGACCCAATATGTAGTATATACTGCTTTGAAATTGGGACCATCATTTTGAAACATACAGTGGATGGGAACCTTACTTAACACAGTGCAGTTGTTGGTGTTGATCAACTCTTTGATGTTTCGTGTACGTCATCATATCCTCTGAAGCAACATCAGTGTCACTTTGGTTAAAAACTTGGAAAATGCGACGTTGACACTGTGATTATTTAACAGTGGGTCAGAGTTAGCGCTTCAGTGCATTCTATCGCCCTTATATATAATTGCTTTATGAGCTATTATTGGTTACCTTGTGATAATAGACGATAATCTAATTTATCTAACGTAATCTTAAGCTCATCCAGCCTAACCTAACGCAATCTAAACGTAATCTAGCGTAACCTGTCAAACACCTTAATTATTGGGAACGCTTGGAAGCACTTGTAGTCGTTGGAACGCAGGCGAGAGAGATGTATCATAATCTACACTTGGAAAATCCTAGAAGGAATGGTCCCGAATCTGTAGACAGAAATGACTCCCTACGAAAGTAAAGACTGGGCAGGAGGTGCAAAATAACCCCAGCGAAAAGTAGGGGCGCCATTAGTACACTAAGGGAAAACACCATAAGTGTCCGGGGCCCAAGACTGTTCAACAGCCTCCCACCATGCATAAGGGGAATTATCAATAGGCCCCTGGCTGCCTTCAAGAGGGAGCTGGACAGATACTCAAAGTCGGTGCCAGATCAGCCGGGCTGTGGTTCGTACCTTGGACTACGTGCGACCAGCAGTAACAGCCTGGTTGATCAGACCCTGACCCACTAGGAGGCCTGGTCGTGGACCAGGCAGCGGGGGCGTTGATTCTAGGAATACCCTCCAGGTAGACCTAATCTAGCCTAGCCTAACCTAATCTAATCTAAACTAAACTAAACTAATTTAACCTAACCTGATTTAACCTAACGTAATCTAAACCTGATCTAGCGTAACCTAATCTAACCTATCCTCCTAATCTAATCCAACCTAACCTAAACTAATTTATCCTAATCGAATGTAACACAACCTTACAGTGCCTAACCTATCTAAATTAACTTACCCTCCCTAATGTAACCTAGCCTAACCTAACTACCCTAACCTATTCTACTCTAACCTAAATAACGTATATGGAGGAATTTGTTGAGATTAGTAAATACGTAGTCTGGGTTTGGGTGAACATGACTGGTGGAATTACTGTACTGTTCAATGTTTCTCTAGTTTGCTTATTATTTTCTGTCAAAATGTAACGTAGGTGTTATTAAAAGGCCTAATCACCCTTTTCTCCATTTACTTCACTTATTAAATTCCCCTCTCCCCTCCATGTTCCCTTTTCTTTCTTCTCTGCGCTTTATCATTCCCCTCTCTTTCCTAGCCTTTTCTTCCCTTCTGTTTGCTTACTCTTTCTTCTCTCTTCCCACTTAACGTTATCTTCCTGTTTTCTCCCATCTTTCCTTAGCTTCCTCTCTCCTTTCTCCCCTCCCCTCTTGCGTTATCTTCTCTTGTCTCCCCTCCCCGTAGCTTCCTCTCTCCTCCCCTCCCTTCCCTTCTTCCCTCTTCCCTTCTCCCCTCTCCCCCACGTCAGCTAAGTTCCACACGGGAGGAAATTACTTCTCAGTTAAGGTGTAACTTTGGGAATTAAGGTTCGATTACTCTCTGCAGGTCATTACACACACACTCCCATTTACAGTTGAATTACTCTTGCCTTGTTCTCTTACACACATCTCTTGGTGCATTATTCTTGCCTTGTTCTCTTACATCTCTTGATGCATGGCTCTTGCCATGCATCAAGAGATGTAAGAGATGTAAGACGGATTTAGCGCTTCCTCGTGAATATAATTATAATAATAATAATAATCTGTACGTTACTTTTAGAAACGTAAGTAAAAGCTTAGTGTGTAAAACTAGGCAGGTCTATGTCTCATTCAGTCATTCTCACTCGTGTAACCACAATCATTCTCACTCGTGTATCCACAGTCATTCTCGTGTATCCACAATCATTCTCACTCGTGTATCCACAATCATTCCCACTCGTATATCCACAATCATTCCCACTCTTGTATCTATCCAGTCCACCCTCAGACTCCCATAGTCTCCTGCTTACAGGTGCTCAGTCTTGTGTTTATTAGTTTTCCTTCTTTGAAATATAGGTTATTCACATTAACCTGACCATCAGGAGTAACGTGTATATAATTTGTGGTGTATTTCTAGTGCGCAGTAATTCATGAAGGTCAGAGGAGTTTCCTGGGCAAGCATACGGTCCCTGCCTGCCTGCCTTTTTTCCTGTATGCCTACTTGTCTTCCTGTCTGCCTTCTTTTTCTGTATGCCTACCCGTCTTTTTTCCTGCCTGCCTGTCTGTCTGCCTGCCTGTCTGTCTTCCTGCCTGCCTGCCTTTTTTCCTGCCAGCGTCTCTGACTTTGACTTGAGCTCATCGTCGCCAGAGGCACTTCATGTGAAAGTGGCTGTCGTAATTGGAGAACAGATGGTTGTGACTTGTGGTGTGTTGGTGACTGTCGCACTGTTTGCCCACGCTTCATCATTTTCACTTAAATAGTGGTTGTTACGTTTTCCAGGATGCCCTCGGGGACCTCCGGGAAGCTTTACCACAGTCTTTCCACATTAATATTCTAATTTGTTTTTTAAGTGATGCTGGTCACTTTAGCTCAGGGGAAGTACTCAACCTTTATGGGCAATACAGCGTCTGGTAAATGGGAGGTAAGTAGATAGGTAAGGCACATGTTTCGTCCTACGCAGTAGGCTTCTTCAGTGGAATACAGAGACGGTAGCAGCAGCAGCAGATATATAAAGACAATGGAATCAGCCCATCTCCCTCGAAGACGTAGTTTTGAGGTGGTCAGTCCCTCAGCCTGGAGAAGAGTTCTGCTCAATAATCTGGAATAATGTGAAGGTGAGGTAACAGCAAGGAGACTTGTATACTGTCAAAGGTGAGGTGCAGATAATATTGACAGGACAGGTGGGGACCACTAGTAGAGGTAAGAATGTAATCATTGAGAGGCAGTGTAACAAATTACTGGGCAGGTCTCTCTCAAATCCAACCTTTCTCACTCGTAACTTGGGGTCAGGCAAAAAAAAAGTTATCAAGATGTCTTTCACCAGCATCGAGAGTTTCTCTCCCTATCCTCTCCCCTCGAAACAATGTAAACAATACACAGTTATGCCGCACTTAGGAGAGAGGAGCTTACGGCGACGTTTCGGTCCGACTTGGACCATTTACGAAGTCACACTAACAGAAAAGAGAGAAGGAGCCAGTATATATAGGCCATCTGGCATATATATATACTGTGCCTTTTTGTTGTTTAATGTAAAAAATAATCAGCAACTAGGCAGCGAGCGACACTCATCTACAACTCTGCTGGTAAGCGTAGTAGAGCTTTTGAACCATGGAATTACACCTATATTCCCATTCCTTTGAACAAATCTGATTTCCTCCCATTTCCCAGACGTTGTATTTCCTCCACGGGTTTAGCGCCACCCCCCTCCCCGTTAAAGTACGTTAATACTGTTAATCCAGGACTTTCCAGTTATCTTTCTTTCTCTCATATGATCACACTAGAAAGTGTTATTTCCAGTTCTCTGTTGGTTAAATTTGGTTTTTATTTATTCTTGCATTCTGATTTTTAAAGTTTGCAATTGCTATCTGCCTGCGGTCCGTCTGGAGTAGATTTCGGGGGTCATCGCCCCCCCCCTTCACCCCCGCAGTGGCTGGCCTAATGAATGAGGCTGTTGGTGCCAGCCCCATGCGGTCTGACATATGCATCACGGGCCCGGCTGATCAGTCTTCAGATTGATGTATTGAACACATCCACTCCAGGCTGAAGGGACTGATTACCTCAGAGTACTACTAATCTTCTACCGTTATTCTCTGTATTCGACTGGAGTAGCCACTTGCTGGCGAAGCGTTTCCTCAATAAAGATTCCCAAATGTTGCACAAGTGTCATTTTTCTTCCTCTAGGGGGAGGGGCTGCGGCCTACCTCCGGGGGGTGCGGGAGTTTACCTCTGGGGGTGCGGAAGAATCCCGTAATGGTGGAATTCGTATTTAATTTCCCTTATTATAATCATATTTGTAATTTTCGACATATCTTCGATACTCTTTAATTTTAAATAAATTAGCGTATATCTCTGGGGTACATTTAGGTTTTAAGGACTTCCCACGACTTCCATACACAAGGCTCCCCACTAAGGACGAAATCAAAACAAAATCAACGGAAATTAAATGCGTCTCAAAGCTTGGCTGCCACGAGTGACAATGTGACCTATTTTTATCCTTTTGTTTTCGTCAAGTGATGTGTAAGACAAAGGAAACGAATCAGTAAGATACAGTGCACTGAAGAACCTACTTAATAAGGTAATGGTTGTTGAGGCAAGTATAACCCGTTCTAAGTGCCAGGCGGGAGTCAATTTACCGGCTCATCATAGTGGACTAATTTCTTCTGTTATGTGTTAGTGTTAATGCTTAATAATAACCCACAGGGAGACAGTCACTCAGGAAAGTAATTGATCTGTATATTTCGACCCCCTTCTGGGATCCCAGAAGGTTTGGTTAAGTTAGGTAAGGTCTGTCAGGAATCAGGACAAGTGTTTCCTAACGAGGGTCTAAATCATATGATGACCTGCAGCTAGAGCTTTTGGTCATCTGACCGAGTCCTTCCGCTGGCTTATCGGTCCACCCCTTTAAAAATTATGGTTATGATTATAACCATTTGCTGTCTCAGAAGGGTGTCGAAATGTACAGATCACTTAATGTCCAGGATTGTTATTGAGTATTAACAAGTGTTCATTATACTTTAGTTATTCGTTAGTGTTAATGTTGTTATCTTGTGTTTTCCCATGTGATTGTGGGACCTGTTTGTCCTTTTATTTAGTTTTGATTATAATGAAGCCGGAATAAAACACAAATCAGAAGTTTACATTTACATGACAGTTGCCAGTCAAAATGAGTTCATGCGCATGACATCTGGTGAACAACAAGTTTAGTTTAATATGTTTATTAGTCACCCCATACCCATCCTGTGGGCGGTAGTCAAAAGATTACAGAGGTACATAATGGGTCCAGGGACTGGACTCCAAAGTTTTGATAGCTGAGCAAGTTACAGAGGTAATGAATTCACAATTTACAAAGGTAATGAACTCCAGGTAGGTCTAGTCACAATGATGACAAGTTACAAAGGTATTTACAGATGAACAACAAGCAAACTAGTATGATAAACAGTATCGTCAGTGGATGGATGTTGAGATAGATCTAAGAAACAGGATTGTCAGTGGATGGATGCATGTCGAGATGGATGCAGTTGTCAGACTGTTGTCAGTTGCAGCCAGCTTGGCTGACCTTGTGTTGAAACACAGCCTCATCCACCGCATCAATAGGTAAGCACTAGTTTATTTACAAAATTCTTCTTGTTACTGTTCATTATCGTTTATATTCGTGTCATAACGGTGGTGGTTTGAAATATGTGATTATCCTTCCGTGCAGCTGTAAACACATGACGTTTGTGTAATGAAGGTAATGGATGTGTGTTATGATGCGTGTCGATGTAAACACAGAGTGATAAAGGTGATGTGAAGGTACGTGGACTGTTATACTCTGGAATGGGAAATACGTGGTTTAATATATTTGGTATCCCTTGCTCTAGGCAGAGTAAAACGTTATCCCAGCTAAGGCTTATTCTGCAACCTGTATATTCTTGGTAGTGTTTTTTCTACTGTTATTTTTAGCTTTATTGTTAAATTATCAATATGTACTTGAATTACATTTGTCGAATAGTGGTAATTTTAGTAGTAACGCCAGACTGTTCTTGCCTGGCTGTGTCCAGGAAGGCTGCCTGGCTGTGTCCAGGAAGGCTGCCTGGCTGTGTCCAGGAAGGCTGTCTGGCTGTGTCCAGGAAGGCTGCCTGGCTGTGTCCAGGAAGGCTGCCTGGCTGTGTCCAGGAAGGCTGGCTGTGTCCAGGAAGGCTGTCTGGCTGTGTCCAGGAAGGCTGTCTGGCTGTGTCCAGGAAGGCTGCCTGGCTGTGTCCAGGAAGGCTGCCTGGCTGTGTCCAGGAAGGCTGCCTGGCTGTGTCCAGGAAGGCTGCCTGGCTGTGTCCAGGAAGGCTGCCTGGCTGTGTCCAGGAAGGCTGCCTGGCTGTGTCCAGGAAGGCTGCCTGGCTGTGTCCAGGAAGGCTGCCTGGCTGTGTCCAGGA
The DNA here is from genome assembly GCF_038502225.1 of Cherax quadricarinatus. Taxonomy (NCBI): domain Eukaryota; kingdom Metazoa; phylum Arthropoda; class Malacostraca; order Decapoda; family Parastacidae; genus Cherax; species Cherax quadricarinatus. The sequence goes on from NC_091369.1 coordinate 11,883,314, forward strand.
AGGCTGCCTGGCTGTGTCCAGGAAGGCTGCCTGGCTGTGTCCAGGAAGGCTGCCTGGCTGTGTCCAGGAAGGCTGCCTGGCTGTGTCCAGGAAGGCTGCCTGGCTGTGTCCAGGAAGGCTGCCTGGCTGTGTCCAGGAAGGCTGCCTGGCTGTGTCCAGGAAGGCTGCCTGGCTGTGTCCAGGAAGGCTGCCTGGCTGTGTCCAGGAAGGCTGCCTGGCTGTGTCCAGGAAGGCTGCCTGGCTGTGTCCAGGAAGGCTTCCTACATATACAATGAATCATCACTGTGGCCTTGGCATCTGCTGTGCCAGTCCTTGTGTTGGATGATCTTAAGATAAGATTTTGTTAGGATTTTTAACCCTGGAGGGTTAGCCACCCAGGATAACCCAAGAAAATCAGTGCGTCATCGAGGACTTTTTGTGTTATTTCCATTTGGGTCCTAATGTTTACTGATGTTTCGTTCGAGATAGAACTTTATAAAGCTCTACCTAGAACTTTATAAAGCTGTGTGTACAGCGTGGAGAAAGGCACGTGTTGTCATCCAGTACAACTTGGGAGTATTATTGTGGAGCACCACCTCCGCCAAGTGCCAGAGGAGCAAGGCTGTAATAACTATGTGGCCCAGCAGGCCGCTGACAACAGTCTGGTTGGACAAGGAATCCTGGCGACGGGCCTGGTTGACACAGTACTACCCTCGAAATCAGTCGCCATTTTTTTTTTTTTAATTTCATTACTCTGGTCATGGACTTTTCCTCTCATGGGCATCCGCATGTTCTTCAGGGGCTCTTGATCCAGGGAATGGGGGTTGCCCTCCCTGGATTAAACCTGGATGTTGAAAAACGTTTTTGTAAATAGATTACTCCATCCGTTCCTGTGACGTCAAAATCTAAATGGAATTATTTATTGGACAAGGTAAGTGTTTTAAAGTTTTATGTATATTTTTATCTGAGTTAAAGTTAGTTTTAAATGGATGTTTCTTTTTTTTAATGACTGTATTTATGTTAGGGAGTTAGGTCTTTTTATTTTGTTTAGTTATATTTCTCTATCTCTCTCTCTCTCTCTCTATCTCTCTCTCTCTCTCTCTCTCTCTCTCTCTCTCTCTCTCTCTCTCTCTCTCTCTCTCTCTCTCTCTCCTTCTCTCTCTCCTTCTCTCTCTCCTTCTCTCTCCTCCTTCTCTCTCTCCTTCTCTTCTCCTCTCCTCTCTCCTCTCTCCTCTCCCTCTCTCTCTTTCACCTCCTTCTCTCTCTCTCTTTCTCTCTCTCTCTCCTCTGTCTCTCTCTCTTACACAGGGTTTGACAAGGTTAAGGTAAGGGTTCCTAACTTTATTTACAAGCTAAGAGCTTTTACCTACATGGGCTCATTTGAAAGCCTTTTTATTGTTATGAAACGTACAAGTTGGGAACAGGATGAAGTTGGAGTCATCTGTGGGCCAGCAATTTTATTTGGTCAACTGACTTTTCGTTGATATGCTGTACGAACATGTTCCAGACTCGAGTCATCCTGGAAATAAACGATCTCAGATGAAGTGGTGTTGTGGAGAAGGTTACAGCCAGAGTGAAGTTGCTGCTTTCTGTCCGTCTTGTGGTGTAGAAGCTCGCTTCTCGCTGTCCTCGGAGTGGAGCCAGTAGCGGTACTTCGACAATATTGGCCTTGTACATAACGGTAAGGCCACCCACATCCCTCCTGTGTTGAAGGCTCTGCTGAAATGACAGATCTATCCAGGATGGGTCCAGGCAAGAGATGAGACGTCTTGCTTTGTTCTCTACTCAGTCAGGCAGTCGCAGATGACAACTCCCACTTTGTGTGATTCTTTATCTTTTAACTCCACGCCTCTTGTCAAGGCCCTCGCATTTACTTCTCTTACAACCCCATCTATAAATATATTAAACAACCACGGTGACATCCACACATCCTTGTCTAAGGCCTACTTTTACTGGGAAATAATTTCCTCTTTCCTACATACTCTAACTTGAGCCTCACTATCCTCGTAAAAACCTTCTTCACTGCTTTTCAGTAACCTACCTCCTACACCATACACCTGCAACATCTGCCACATTGCCTCCCTATCCACCTTGTCATACGCCTTTTTCCAAATCCATAAATGCCACAAAGACCTCTTTAGCCTTATCTAAATACTGTTCACTTATATGTTTCACTGTAAACACCTGGTCCACACACACCCCCTACCTTTCCTAAAGCCTCCTTGTTCATCTGCTATCCTATTCTCAGTCTTACTTTTAATTCTTTCAATAATAACTCTACCATACACTTTACCAGGTATACTCAACAGACTTATCCCCTATAATTTTTGCACTCTCTTTTGTCCCCTTTGCCTTTATACAAAGGAACTATGCATGCTCTCTGCCAATCCCTTGGTATCTTACCTCTTCCATACATTTATTAAATAATTGCACCAACCACTCCAAAACTATATCCCCACCTGCTTTTAACATTTCTATCGTTATCCCATCAATCCCGGCTGCCTTACCCCATTTCATTTTATCTACTGCCTCACGAACTTCCCCCACACTCACAACTGGCTCTTCCTCACTCTTACAAGATGTTATTCCTCCTTGCCCTATACACGAAATCACAGCTTCCTTATCTTCATCAACATTTAACAATTCCTCAAAATATTCCCTCCATCTTCCCAATACCTCTAACTCTCCATTTAATAACTCTCCTCTCATATTTTTAGCTGACAAATCCATTTGTTCTCTAGGCTTCCTTAACTTGTTAATCTCACTCCAAAACTTTTTCTTATTTTCAACAAAATTTGTTGATAACATCTCACCCACTCTCTCATTTGCTCTCTTTTACATTGCTTCACCACTCTCTTAACCATATATATAATCTATATATATATATATATATATATATATATATATATATATATATATATATATATATATATATATATATATATATTAAATTCAGGATAAAGGCAGGAGTTGGCCCTTAACCTGTTAGAGCAAGCACAGTGATAATATAGCAAAAGCAGCAGCAGAGGGGGTTACGCTCACACACTCTACTAATTGATTTAGAATCTTGCATGGCCCCCTCGGCTAGCACTTATTATCAACAACAACAACAGAATACTAAATATATACGGAACGAAACTGTATATACTCATTATAATTATTTAATCATGGGGAACGCTAAGTCCGTATGATTATACACGTATGTAGAGGAGGATGGTATTCAGCTCAATTCGGGGAAACCCGGAGCACAGATCCAATTCCCAGATCAAGAACCCTCACCAACTTCAGGAACCTCCGAGGGGTATATACTGTTGATTTTTAACACGTCGATCAGTATCCTCCAGGAGAATTACATTCACCATCATTTGCATCGTAAGCGTTGACGGAATGGCGCAGGTAGTATCGTCCAGGGGATGGTTCAACCAACCGACATCCAATCTGATTTGGAAAGTAAAGGTATTATTTTTTTACCCCCAAATTTTTATTAAGTGCGACTTAGATTTTCCGGATTCCTTCTAGATATTACCTTGATCACATTTTTTACTGCACCAATCCAAATGCATTTCCCTTCCACTCGATCAAAATACTTTAACATACACTTGTTGGATTCTATATCTGCTACCTTTAAAACAACCTTCGCACCATCCTTCCAGTTCTTTCTTCACCTGCTCTACATTTTCATTTACCCAAATTATTGTCGCATTGCTTTGTTTCGTAATTGAAGTCTATGATCTTAACAAATCTTTATTATACATGGAATTGGAAAGATTCTAGACTTCACCATGAAACAGACAAAGGAAATGCGATAGTATTAGATGTAAACACTGAAAGATTTTACATCAGGCGGTCTCGAGGCGTCTCTTCCGACCCTCCACTACCTGTCGTTGTTGCAAGCAAAAACATGACCGGGATTCGAACACAGATCTTGGATTCCCAGACCCCACGACTTGATCCACTCACTAAAAGGATTATGAAGTTTATCCACCAGAATCCTGGGAATATTTTGTTTAAAACAAATTTACAGCACGGATTCGTTATCTTAATGAGAAAATTCACCTTAACACTAGCAAACAATCCTCACCTCTTGTGAGTAATAATAATGTTAATCAGATTCATTCTACGTAGAGATTCAGACATCTTGACCCACAGCATCCACAAGACACAGTCTTGTCAGACTTTTTTCATTAAAATACATTCCCGCTTTTCTCTCCTACATGCTTTAACCTAAGTCTCGTTTCCTACCACGATAGATATGTTTTGGGGTGCAACACCAGACACCAAACCCTCTATCAACCTTCAGAAGTCTTCAAAGAATCATTTGCCTTAATATTCAGTAATAATAATTGTAAGATTAAATAAAAAGTTCGAAAATTAAACTGAATAACTGCACATAAAATATTTAATAGTTTTTTAACACTCAAACTACCTATCCCTTCTCCTCCCCCTCCCTCCGAGTGTGCTTTCTCTCTTTCTCTCTCTCTCTCTCTCTCTCTCTCTCTCTCTCTCTCTCTCTCTCTCAGCAGTGCTGTTTTTCTCAGGCTCTAAATGTTGAAATGAGCTGAGGTTGTAGCCAGAAGAGTGAATTGTGTACCACAGAGCATGATAAAGGAGGTGACAGGCGATCTGTTACTGTGTGAGTGGGTGAGACACTTGTGTGATGATTCTCTCTCTCTCTCTTTAAAATCCATTTTTAATTTAATATTTTCTAAATATTTAATTCCTATTTAGTTTATAAATTACAGCTTTTATTTAGTTTATTCATGTATAAACTATCCTTCATTATTTAATTTATTACCAGAAAATAACCCTTCATTAACTTACCATCCTTATTAGAGATAATATTAAATCCTTTTCTCATATGTATTTTTTAATCCCTTTAGATTCGTTGTGTGTTTACTATAAATCTCCCTTTGAAAACCAGTGAACCCTGTTTAGTTATTAATATTTTTAATATTTTCTATGTATGCCTGCTTTTCCTTAAATTTCTTTCGTATGGCTTTAAAATCCTTCTGTTAACATCTTTTAAATCCTCCATTTGAAATCCATTCTATTGATCATTTATTTTAAATCGATACATTTGGATTTTTTCCTTGGAACCCCTACATCAAACACCAGATTTTTTTGTTTAAATCGTCTCTTAAACACTCTTTTTCATATCCTCCCTTTGACATGCTTCTGAACACTGCCTTTTCATATCCTCCCTTTGACATGCTTCTGAACACTGCCTTTTCGTATCCTTCTTTTGAAATACTCTTCGTTAAACACCTTTTTTAAACCCTTTTCCCTTCATCTCCCTTCCCTCAGACCCAGCTGTCTTCCTTAGGGGAATTTCACCTTGCCTCCCCTTGGGTGCTCTCCCTTCAGTGGAGCGTGAGAGAGGCGAGAAGACACCCCGCCCTAGGGAGATAAAGGAAAGGAAGGAGGAAAAAGGGGAGAAAAAGAGATGAGATATGAGAGGAACGGATGAGTTGAAAGTAGTGAGACAGAGAGGAAGACCATGAATGGGAAGGGATGGAAATAGACGATGGGGAGAGAGAGACAGATGAAAAGCCGGATGACAGCGAAGCGCTTCTATACCACAGGACGGCAGAAAGCAGAATTTCACTCTGGCTGTATCCTTCTCAGAACATCACTCCATCTGAGATCATTTATACCAGGATGACTCAGTCTGAACACATTCGACAGCATTATGATGTCAACGAGATAAAGTCAGTTGATCAAATGAAAATGCTGGCCACAGAATGCTCCAATTCATCCTGTTCCCTATTTTGTATGTTTCATATAAAATGCTTTCAAATGAGCTGATGTAGGTAACATCTTGAAACAAAGCAGGACCCTACTTTTGTCAAACCCTTTTAAAAAAAAAAAGAGATGAACGAAGAGGAGAGATACAGAAGAGAAACGGATAAAGATAGACAAAGAGTTTATTGATAGTTCTTAATGTTGGAATATTTCCTCCTACCTAAGAGGCCTGGCTGAGACCTCGCCTGGCTAACACAACGAACGGCAACGATAAGACCGTCCAATACAAGAATGGGGAAAGATGAGAGTTGAATGGGAACGAGGGTTGGGGTACAGGAATGAGGGGGATTAGAGTTGTATAATAAAAAAAGAACGATACGGAAAATGTGCTAAGATTAATGGAAACTTTAATAAATTCTTTATCAAAATTAATACTGAAGACGTGACGTTCCTGTGAGAGTAGCTCTTATTCTCTCTCTCTCTCTCTCTTTTCTCTCTCTCTCTCTCTCTCTCTCTCTCTCCTCTCTTCTCTCTTTCTCTTCTTGCATCTTATATGCTTCTATATTTTTCGTATTTTCCCCACTATTGGGTATATTACCCCATATTATAAAGGGAACCAGAAGGTAAATCATTTAAAGCTTCATATTTGGCCTGTCCAGACTAGGCCGCTAGGTTGACCAGAACACTCTCCAGGTAAACTCCAGGGCCTAGTCATACCTTCTGAGGCTGTGTATAGTGTTTCTCTCCATACCTCTTCATGGTGCTCCACTATAATATTAAAAAAACACTTCCTAAGGTCCCTGTGGTTCATCTGGGTGTTTATCAGGCAAGTACCAGACAAGCCTGGCCCAGGACCGGGCTACGGGAAAAGGGAAAACTCTCGAACCCCCGTCAAAGGTAAGAGTTATATCCAACACTGACTCTCATAGGGACTGGTTTATAGAAACACTCTCATAGGGACTGGTTTATAGAAACACTCTCATAGGGACTGGTTTATAGAAACTGATTTTTATAGGGGACTGAGTTATACAAGAACTCGCATGCACAATGTTCTGGACCTTCTCACAAGATGTCTAACTCTGCCTAGACTAACATCTTACTTGAGACGTGCACTCTCCTTCGACAGCGCAATACTGAGTAAATGTAACGCACTCCTGAAATCTATCTTAGGAAGGCACTGAATCTATCACTGGAAGGTCACCATTGGGCTCCAGCAACACTTTGTGTCACTAGAATGTACAAAGGTACGTTAGGCAACACAGGTAGCATTACCTGCATTTGTGTGTGTGTGTGTGAGAGAGAGAGAAGATAGAGAAGGGACATAATGAGAAGAGACAGAGAAAGGGAGATAATGGAACAGGGAGAGGGCAAGAATGGAACAGAGAGAGGGCAAGAATGGAACACAGAGAGAT
>NC_091369.1:11892946-11910446 GCF_038502225.1 Cherax quadricarinatus
CACACACACACACACACACACACACACACACACACACACACACACAGCCTGACCAGCATCCATTATTCAAATAAACGTGGCAGCATGAGTATAATATCACCAGGGCATTTCGGAAGCTGGTGTAAGTCGCTTTACGTTGTTAGGGTAGCAGTGAGGCGAAGAGGTAAGCGAGGGGAGACAATATGGAGGGAGGGAGGGATATGGGACAGGATTGAAGAGTGGGAGGTAGAGTAATCTTAAATGCTATTAGGCCTCTCACTCTATCTTTCCTTGGTATGAGAGAATTCGACTCTCAATCGCCAGGTCCCAGGTTCGATCTCTAGACACGTAAGAGAGAATCGGGCGGGTTTCTTTATTCCACTATTGCTTCTGCCTGCCTAGCAGTGAAAATAGGTTTCTGTTTGATAGCCCATTGTTGTGGGTCGTATCAAAGAGAAAAATGTGCTGGAATGTTATATACTGTGTAAGACACTCCAGTACCTGATGGAATGTTATATACTGTGTAAGATACTCCAAGAGACACACGGAAACTCTTTACCTTGAAGTTAATTTAAAAGGCTCATTTTCCCTCCCTGCCTTTCTCACTCACACCCTTACTCATCCACTCACACCCTCACTTATTCACTCACCCTCATTCCTTCACCCATCCAGTGACTCGTTCGTGAATGGCAGTATAAGGGCTTAAGGGAAAACGTGAATAGTTAAGTGGGCTGATATATGCTGTAATAGCATATGGGGAAGAGTGGGCCTTTGTTGGAGCATATGGGTGAGCATGGAGGTGGGGAGATCGTTGTTGAGGGACAGGGAGGAATATGGGAAGCCTTGTTGAGAGACAGGGAATATACGGAAATTTGTTGGGGGACAAGGTGGAACTTGGGAAAACCTGTTGAGGAACAAGGAAGATAATGTATGGAAATTTATTGAGACAGGAAGGAATATGGAACCCTGAGGGGAACCTTGCTGAGATAGAGGGAAGAATATTAGGAAACCTTGCTGAGACAGAGGGAAGAATATAGGGAAACCTTGCTGAGACAGAAGGAAGAATCAATGGAAACCTTGCTGAGACAGAGGGAAGAATATAGGGAAACCTTGCTGAGACAGAAGGAAGAATCAAGGGAAACCTTGCTGAGACAGAGGGAAGAATATAGGGGAACATTGTTGAGAGACAGGGAATAATATAGGGAAACTTTGACAAGGAAGAAAACAGGGAAACCTTGTTGGGGCAGGGAGGAACACGAGCCAACTTTCTTGAGGAACAGGGATAAAAATATAGGGAAACTTCACAATTTCTGACACTATCTCACACTGCCTCACATCGCATTTTCTCACGCTTTCTCACATTTTTTCTCGCTTCATCTATTTCACACTCTCACGCTTCCTTCAGCTTTCTTCTCCCCTTCTCACTCTGTGTGTGTGTGTGTGTGTGTGTGTGTGTGTGTGCTCACCTAATTGTACTCACCTAATTGTGGTTGCAGGGGTCGAGACTCAGCTCCTGGCCCCGCCTCTTCACTGATCGCTACTGGGTCCTCTCTCTCTCTCTGCTTCCTGAGCTTTGTCATACCTCTTCTTAAAACTATGTATGGTTCCTGCCTCCACTACTTCACTTGCTAGGCTATTCCACTTGCTGACAACTCTATGACTGAAGAAATACTTCCTAACGTCCCTGTGACTCGTCTGAGTCTTCAGCTTCCAGTTGTGACCCCTTGTCCCTGTGTCCCCTCTCTGGAACATCCTATCTCTGTCCACCTTGTCTATTCCCCGCAGTATCTTGTATGTCGTTATCATGTCTCCCCTGACCCTTCTGTCCTCCAGTGTCGTCAGTCCGATTTCCCTTAACCTTTCCTCGTACGACATTCCCTTGAGCTCTGGGACTAGCCTTGTTGCAAACCTTTGTACTTTCTCTAACTTCCTGACGTGCTTGACCAGGTGTGGGTTCCAGACTGGTGCTGCATACTCCAGTATGGGCCTAACATACACAGTGTACAGTGTCTTGAACGATTCCTTATTAAGGTATCGGAACGCTATTCTCAGGTTTGCCAGGCGCCCGTATGCTGCAGCGGTTATTTGGTTGATGTGTGCCTCCGGTGATGTGCTCGGTGTTATGGTCACCCCAAGGTCTTTCTCCCTGAGTGAGGTCTGTAGTCTTTGTCCACCTAGCCTATACTCTGTCTGCGGTCTTCTTTGCCCCTCCCCAATCTTCATGACTTTGCATTTGGCTGGATTGAATTCGAGAAGCCAGTTACTGGACCACATGTCCAGCCTGTCCAGGTCTCTTTGCAGTCCTGCCTCATCCTCGTCCGATTTAATTCTTCTCATCAACTTCACGTCATCTGCGAACAGGGACACTTCAGAGTCTATTCCTTCCATCATGTCGTTCACATATATCAAAAATAGCACTGGTCCTAGAACTGACCCCTGTGGGACCCCGCTCGTAACAGGCGCCCACTGTGATACCTCTTCACGTACCATGACTCGTTGCTGCCTCCCTGTCAGGTATTCCCTTATCCATTGCAGTGCCCTCCCTTTTACATGCGCCTGATCCTCCAGCTTCTGCACTAATCTCTTGTGGGGAACTGTGTCAAAGGCCTTCCTGCAGTCTAGGAAAACGCAATCTACCCACCCCTCTCTCTCGTGTCTTACTTCTGTTACCTTGTCATAAAACTCCAGGAGGTTTGTGATACAAGATTTGCCTTCCATGAACCCATGCTGGTTTTCATTTATAATCTTGTTCCTTTCCAGGTGTTCGACCACTCTCCTCCTGATAATCTTCTCCATGACTTTGCACACAATACATGTCAGAGAGACAGGTCTGTAGTTTAGTGCCTCGTTTCTGTTTCCTTTCTTAAATATGGGGACTACATTAGCTGTCTTCCATTTCTCAGGTAGTTGCCCAGTTTCAAGGGATGTGTTGAAGATTGTGGTTAGAGGCACGCACAGCATCTCTGCTCCTTCTCTAAGGACCCATGGGGAGATGTCCGGTCCCATCGCCTTTGAGGTGTCAAGGTCACTTAAGAGCTTCTTCACCTCCTCCTCAGTTGTTCGTATGTCATCCAACACTTGTTGGTATATTCCCTCTTGATGTTCCCTTCTGTGCTGTCTTCCCACAGCCCTTCCTGTCTCTACTGTAAAAACTTCCTTAAATCTCCTGTTCAGCTCCTCACATACCTCCTGATCATTTCTTGTGAGTTCTCCACCTTCTGTCCTTAATCTGATCACCTGGTCTTTGACTGTTGTCTTCCTCCTGATGTGGCTATACAACAGTTTCGGGTCAGTCTTGATTCTCGATGCTATGTCATTTTCATACTGTCGCTGGGCCTCCCTCCTTACCTGTGCGTACTCATTCCTGGCTCTGCGACTGATCTCCCTATTTTCGTGTGTTCTCTGCCTTCTGTACTTTTTCCATTCTCTATTGCACTTTGTTTTTGCCTCCTTACACCGTCGGGTAAACCAGGGGCTCGTTCTGGTCTTCCCGTTGTTACTGTTGCCCTTGGGAATAAACCTTTCCACTGCCTCCTTGCATTTTGTTGTTACATATTCCATCATTTCATTTACTGGCTTTCCTGCCAGTTCTCTGTCCCACTGGACCTCCCGCAGGAAGTTCTTCAACCCTATGTAGTCCCCTCTTTTATAGTCAGGCTTTTCCCATTCAACTCCTGTTATTCTCTCCACTTGCAGCTCTACTATGTATTCAAAGCACAGAACCACGTGGTCGCTAGCTCCTAGGGGACTCTCATACTTGATGTCCTCAATGTCTGAGCTGCCCAGGGTGAACACAAGGTCCAATCTTGCTGGTTCATCCTCCCCTCTCACTCTGGTAGTGTCCTTAACATGTTGGTGCATGAGGTTTTCCAGCACCACGTCCAACATCCTGGCTCTCCATGTTTCGGGACCCCCATGTGGCTCCAGGTTTTCCCAGTCAATCTCCCTGTGGTTGAAATCCCCCATAACCAGCAACTTTGCTCTGCTGGAGTGAGCTCTTCTTGCCACCTCAGCAAGTGTGTCCACCATTGCTCTGTTGCTCTCTTCATATTCCTCTCTTGGCCTCCTGCAGTTCTGTGGTGGATTATACATCACTGCAATGACCACTTTGTGTTCCCCAGACTGAAGTGTACCTGCTATGTAGTCTCTTTCTCCCGTCTCATCTATGCCTTCCATTTTCTCGAATTTCCATCTGTTTTTTACGAGCAGAGCAACCCCACCTCCCCCCCTGCCCCTTCTATCTTTCCTCATGATCTGGTATCCTGGTGGGAAGATTGCATCTGTTATTGTCTCCATGAGTTTTGTTTCTGTAACTGCTATGATGTCTGGGGACTTCTCATTGATTCTTTCTTGCCATTCCTCATGTTTATTCGTTAATCCATCTGCATTTGTGTACCAAACCTTCAACTTCTGTTCTAATACTGTAACTGTGGTGCGGGGGGTGGAAACAGAGGGATTGGTGTGTGATGGTTGGTTTGGATTGTTCAGTTGCCTTGGGGGTGTCGTGGCTGGAGTCCTTCTGCAGGTGTTTCTGGGGGGTGCGCTTGTCCTTCCATTTGATCCTGGGTTATTCTGCTCTCCTTTTTCATTTCCTCCCATTTCTATTTTCGTTTTTGAACTCTCTCTTTCATTGTCTTCCTTTCGTCCTGTGTTCTGTCTCGATCGAGGTACACACTCCGGAACTCCTGCTTGCCTCTCAGCCGTGCTTTCTCCTGCAGGATCATGGTTCGGGTTGATTCTGCCTTGAAAATTACTTTGAGAGGCCGATTCCTTTTCTTTGTGAACCACCCGATTCTCCGAAAATTTGCCACCTGGGTCATGTCCCCCTCGCCTATCACCTTCATGATATCTTCAATCGCTTTTTTCTCCTCCTGCTTTCTTTCATCATAAGTTTCCCCTTTAGCTTCGTCTAGCCCATAGACAAACACGGATCTCTCCCTTTCCACCTCCCACTGTGACTCCCATTGCATCCTCTGATGTGTTTTAGTTCCTTCCCGTGGAGTGTTCCTTCCTTCAGTCCCTTCCCTAGTTATGGCCCCTATGCTTCTTGGTTTGTCCTTCCTGCTCACCTGTTCCTGGCCCCCACAGGTATCTGGTAAGGTCCTTGCACATGTCCTAGTTCCTTCAATGTCTTCCAACCTCTCGTTCTGTCCTAGTGTGCTCCCTGTCTTTGTTTTGGCCCCATGTGGGTTTGACAGGACCTCTGCATACAGTTTAGTTTCCATGCTTCCTTCAGACCTGTTGTCTGTGTTTGATGTAGCCATTGCCGATACTACTTCTGTAATATCTTTGTCTCTGTGCTGTTTCAGATGTCTCAGCTCCTCTTCTAATCTCTCTATCTTGATTTCTACTGCTGTGACCTGTTGCTTCCACCTTCTGCATTCTGCTGCTAACCTCTCTTCCATCTTCCTTTCCAGCTCATCTAGTCTCCTTCCCCAGTCTTCCTCCCTTTTTTTGAGCTCTACCTCCCATTCCTCCCAGATTCGTCCTTGGAGCCCCTTGTCCTCATCCTGATTCTAGGTTTCCCCGTTGCTCCACAGAAGGGGGGACGGGTGGTTAGGGGGAGGGGAATAGATGGTTAGGAGGAGAGGGGGTGGATGGTTGTGGGGGAGGGGGAGGATGGTTATTGGAGGGGTAGAGATAGTTGGGGGAGGGGGTTAGATGGTTTGAGGGAGAGAGGGGATGGATGGTTATGGGGGAGGGGGTGGATGGTTATTGGAGGGAGGGAGGGAGTTGGGGGGGTTAGACGGTTTGGGAAGGGGTTAGGTGGTTTGGGGGAGGGGTAGGTTGCTAAGGTGAGGTGGTTAGGGAAGGGGGAGAGGTGGTTAGGGGAGGGGGGTACGTGTTTGTGTCAAGTGGTGGAGGGTGTGTGTGTATGTGTGTGTGGTGTGTGTATGGTGTGTGTGGTTTGTGTGTGTGGTTTGTGTGTGTGGTGTGTGTTTGTGTGTGTATGTGTGTGTATGTGTGTGTGTGTATGTGTGTGTGTGTGTGAGTGTTTGCCCTTGTGTGTGTGTGCTTGTGTGTGAGGAAGGGATGGTTAGGGGGGGGTAGGTGGTGTGGTTGAAAGATCCGTCGTGTAGGCACAAATTTAGTCTCATTTATCTTTCCCAATTATGCTACTCTCTCCACTTATTGCCCTTTCTGGATTACGTATTAATTGGTGCTGGTTATTATCATTTTCCTTGTTCACATTGAGAGAGGACTTCCTAGCTTCCTAAGTATTTTTACTGCTAATAACTACCGGTAGCAACACTGCCTGTGTGCGTGTGTGCATGTGTGTGTGTGTGTGTGTGTGTGTGTGTGTGTGTGTGAGAGTGTCTTGTGCGGTGTAATGACTGGCTGCAACTTCTTGTGACCTGACACAACCCTCCTGGGACTTGACCCTAGCACCGTCTTACAATGTTGCCCTTAAAAGCTTGTCCCACCTACCTTCTCACACTCGTCAACACTATATTCTCTATGTCTATGCTATTTCTATTCTAATTCTGGTAATAGCTTGCAGGAGTGAGTGACCAGTATCAAACAGTATGCAAGGCCAGCCAGGGCCGTCAACATGCAAACCACAAATAGGCGAATAAACTTGCGCTGCAATGGTGCGGTGACAGGTTGCCAGCTGCTGATGACGGAGTCGTACGTAGGTCTTAAATCCCTATTTTGGAGATCCTTCACCCGTGATGTTTATAACCATATATTCTCATACATCCCGCTTCCTCACGCGATTTCACTCTTCACTGATGATAGTACACACTTCACATTATATACACTTCACTTTATATGTATAATGGCTCACAACTTGTCGTGACGTCACTTCTTCAGGCCTACCGCTACCAATGTGGCAACAGCGCCTAAGACCCCCAACGGTTTGCGCTTTGAAATATTATGATTACAGCTTTCCTCTCACTTTCTTTAACTAATAACTTTAATTATCACTCGTAGTATTGTTCACTGACGTTCCACTACCACTGATTACTGCTAGCTGTTATTGCACGCCTTACAATGCTAAGGTTCTCGGAGCCTTGTTACCCACGTCTGCTCCCCACGGACCCACGCGCGTGTGTGTGTGTGTGTGTGTGTGTGTGTGTGGATATACTGTTTTATTCCCGTTTATTACTGTTGCGATTTTAATTAAGATGACAATTTTTTCTGTTCTTAGTGCTGTATACTGTACTGAAAACTGTACGAGATACACACGAAGCCTGCAGTAAGGTGTTTCGCACACTGGTGATCGAAATGTCTCTTGTATTTCCTAACGTTACACTAGTGTCTTAGACATTGTTATTGCTGTTTTATTATTTTTTTTTCCGTTGTATGGTGAAACAGTCACCGGGTATGTTCCTAAAAGTTTACCTTCCACACGTTACCTTGTTTTAAGGTAATATTTTATTATATTAGTTACCTTTAGATTTCAACCCCTTTCCTCACTCCTTGTGTGTGTGTCTTTGTTTCCTGCCGTACTGGTCTCTCTCTCTCTCCTGTGTGTGTGTGTGTGTGTGTGTGTAAATCCCCATTCTGCTTCTGTAGAGAGCTAGCTTACTGAGACATTATGTCTGCGACGTCATTCTTTATGGGGGAAATGGGTCTGGGGAATTGGAATGGGGACTGGTAATAGGGTGGGCGGGGACAGGAGTGTAGGAGCTATCGGAAATGATGGAGGTGAGGAAGGAGTAGTAGAAGGAGAGGGAAAGGAGGCATACATAATGGAGGGAAGGATATAGACTTGATTTGGAGTAGGAAGGGAGAAAGGGGGGCAAGAAAGGGAGAGAGGGAGCATAGTGTAGGAGGATGCCTTATGGGCATAGGGGGAAAATATGCGTGGGAGAGAAGAGGATGAAAAAAGAGGGGAGGAAAAAACTACAGGGATACCTTTGATATACTTTTGATGAGTTCCTAGAGTTTTTCTACTCCTGGAGCCCGGCCTTGAGCCAGGCTCGTCTGGTGCTTGCCTGGTCAACCAGGCTGTTGCTGCTGGTGGCCCACTGCCCCCCACATATCCCACATATCTGATGACGATACTTGTCCAGTTTTCTCTTGAAGACTTCTACACTTAAAGGATCAAGTCTCCCATACACTGTCATGACTACTGGAGTAAGTTACGGGAGGATGTATGGATGAGGGTGATTTGTTAGTCAGGAAAGTGGGATTTGTTTTCCTTGGAGCTTTTGGTCATGTGGCAGTGACCTGCTGACTTGCATTTCCGTCGGATCATGACTCATTCAGTGGAACACAAAAACGAATCATTGAAGCATCCCAAGACATCATAGCACTCAAGGAGCCTAAGCTCATGGGGGTGATAACAGATGCGATCTTCCCAACTGGATATCAGATCCTGAGGAAAGACAGGGGAAACAGAGGGAAGGAGGAGTGCCACTGCACTTTCTCAAGTTTCTTAATTTTTTTTTTCACGTGCAGGTTCCATATTGGTGCTGCATACTCCAGGGTCTAACATATGTTGCGTAAAGCTCTGGGAATAACTCTTTGTTGAGAATTTTGAAAATCGCTTAGATTTGTCACACGATAATTGACTGCAGATAACTTTTGGTTATTGGACAAAAGCATCATATTCCCTGATAGGTTCTCCAGCGTGTCAAGAAAGCAAGGTATCACTACACAGCTGAAAGCACAGTAAGAGAAGATTGTGTCAGTATCAGTGGACCTGGACTATTCAACCCATTACCAGCAGTTATAAGAATATATTGCTCTAATTAATGTAGAAGTTTACACAAGGAAGCTGGACTAGTGTTCCTGCAGAAAGTGCCAGATCAGTCAGGTTATGGTGGCTAGACCTGTTGGCAGATGGCAGCATCAACTTAGTCGATCTGGTGGTCAGCAGGAACGTCGGCTCCTCAGGAAGGTTTGCGAGAGCAGAAAAGACTTTATTCTGATTTATAACCCTGGAGGGTTAAAAAAAAAACCAGGTTAACCCAAGATGCTATGGAGGTGAACGCTTACCAGGACTAAGGGACTAACCACCTCAAACTTATCTACTTCATGACTGAAGAACTGATCATCTCATATTTACCTCTCTGCTACTACTATTGCCTCTAGTATTCCGGCTGTGTAAACCTACTGAGCAGGCGAAACGTCTCGTCAAAAAAAAAAAAAATACCAAACTATTGCTCAGGTGCCTTACTCTTCTAACCCAAGAAAGCCAAGTAGTGTGGCTTATTTCCACTGAGGTCCCTTTTAGTCTTCTGATTTACCTGTGGCTTGTTTCGGGAGTTTTCTTACTTCTGCTCCCTGGGATGCTACTACAACTGTCACCTAACACCCAGTGATGTAGACGAATGGTTCAGAGAACCGACAAGTTGATAAATTAGATACATGTGCAACACTTGGGTATCTTTATTGAGGAAACGTTTCGCCACACAGTGGCTTCATCAGTCCAATACAAAGAAGAGTGGTGGAGATCAGAAGGACTTTGGGGTAATCAGTCCCTCAGCCTAGAGTTACCTGGAGGTTATTCCGGGGATCAACGCCCCCGCGGCCCGGTCCATGACCAGGCCTCCCGATGGATCAGGGCCTGATCAACTAGGCTGTTACTGCTGGCCGCACGCAGTCCAACGTACGAGCCACAGCCCGGCTGATCCGGCACTGACTTTAGGTATCTGTCCAGCTCTCTCTTGAAGGCAGCCAGGGGTTTATTGGCAATTCCCCTAATGCTTGATGGGAGGCTGTTGAACAGTCTTGGGCCCCGGACACTTATGGTGTTTTCCCTTAATGTACCAATGGCGCCCCTACTTTTTATTGGGGGCATTTTGCATCGCCTGCCCAATCTTTTACTTTCGTAGGGAGTGATTTCTGTGTGCAGATTTGGGACCATTCCTTCCAAGATTTTCCAAGTGTAGATTATGATATCTCTCTCCTTCCTGCGTCCCAACGAGTACAAGTCAAAGTGTTTCCAAGCGTTCCCAGTAGTTAAGGTGCTTGACAGAACTTATACGTGCAGTAAAGGATCTCTGTACACTCTCTAGATCTGCGATTTCACCTGCTTTGTATGGAGATGTTAATGTACAGCAGTATTCCAGCCTAGAGAGAACAAGTGATTTGAAAAGGATCATCATTGGCTTGGCATCTCTCGTTTTGAAAGTTCTCATTATCCATCCCATCATTTTCTTTGCACGTGCGATCGTGGCACTGTTGTGATCCTTGAAAGTGAGATCCTCAGACATTACTACTCCCAGGTCCCTTACATTATTTTTCCGCTCTATTGTATGGCCGGAGTCAGTAGTATACTCTGTTCTAGTTATTATCTCCTCCAGTTTTCCATAACGGAGTAGTTGGAATTTGTCCTCATTGAACATCATATTGTTTACCGTTGCCCACTGGAAAACTTTGTTTATATCTTCTTGGAGGTTAACCGCGTCCTCAGCAGATGACAGCCTCATGGAGATCCTAGTATCATCCGCAAAGGATGATGCGGTGCTGTGATGTATATCTCTGTCTGTGTCTGATATGAGGATGTAATCAGTTCATAAATCTTGAAAAGATTGATGGACTGATTACCTCAAACTCCTGATCCTCACCATTCTTCTTTATATGGACTGATGAAGCCACTGTGTGGCGAAACGTTTCCTCAAAAATATCCAAGTGTTGCACATGTGTCTAATTTATCAACACTCAGGTACCTGTTTACTGGAAGCTAACAGAAGCAAGAAATGTTAGGAGACTTGATCCTTCTTACGTCTCGTCTAGCCCAGAATTCGACCCAGACCTTTTCGGTTATGAACCGCAGATTTTACCACTGAGCTACGAGGTACACAGCAGGAGGCTGGATACATGTGACATATATATCATGGTGCAGATAGAGGGACACTCAGCACTGTAGGATGCAGTCAAAGTTCGTCTGTAAAATTTCTACACGAATAGTTCCCTCGTTCCAACCAGGCTGTGATGGATATGTGGGCCAGTGAGCCGCCACCATCAACAGCCTGGTTGACCTAGCAAGCACCAGATAAGCTTGGTCCAGGGCTGGGCTGAGAGAGTTGGAAAACTCTGGAAGCCCAAGGTATATCAAAGGTGTTACCTACGTTTTTTCTCTCTCTTATGTTTGTCTTTTCCCTTTCTTCATTATTTCCTTTATCCTTACGTCTTTATAACTCCCTCCATTCTCCCTCTTTCCGTCCGTCCATTCTCTCTCCTTCCATTCTCCCTGCCTCCCTTCTCCCTCCCTCCATTTTTCATTCCTCCATCCATTTTTCCTTTCACAATTCTCCCTCCCTCCTTCCATTCTCCCTCCCACCATTCCCCCTCCATCCTGAGTATGACTAGAGAATTATGTAAATATGGGTGAGTCTGGACTAAGGCAGAGGAGAAAATATAGCTACCTAGAAGGCAGTATCTGTAATGGTTCTCCCTGTCACCTCCAGGGAGGGAGGGAGAGTAAGACTGAAGGAGGAAGAAGATGAAGGCGATGACGCAGATGAAGATGAACAAGAATAAAAGAAGAAAGCTAAGAAAAATAGAATAAACGAAATAAAGTTAGTTGATCAAATGAAATTGTTGGCCCACAGATGGCTCAAACTTCATCCTGTTCCACATTGTATGTCTCATAATAAAAAGGCTTTCAAATGAGCTGATGTAGGTAACAACTCTTAACGTGTAAACAAATGTTAGAAACCTTAAACCTAACTTTGTAAAACCCTGTGGAAAATAGACAGACAAATGAGCTGATATAGGTAACAGCTCTAGGCTTGTAAATAGTTAGAAACATAAGAATATAAGAAGGAACACTGCAGCAGGCCCACTGGCCCATGCGAGGCAGGTCCAAGTCTCCCACCGGCCCAAGCCAATGCCCCAACCTAGTCAGGTCAGGTCAGGTCACATTCACTTAGAAACCCTATACCTAACCTTGTAAAACCCTGTGTAAAAAAAAAATAGGTGAAGGAAAGGGGAAATAATGGTGGAAGGGGAAGGAACGGTGATAATAGTTAATAAGAATATGAAGAGGAAGGAGTAAGACACGAGAGTAATGAAGGAAGTGTGAGGGACCGGAGATATCCCCCGCCCAGCCTCCGATACTCTCCATCTATCTGGCTTGACCATACACCTGGGTAACCCGATCTGTCTGGCTAATTGTCCATCTATCTGGGAACTCATCGATTTGACTAACAACCTGTGTTGCTAATTATCCATCTATCTTGCTAACCATCCATCTGTGTGACTAACCATTCATCTATCTGGCTAACAATCAATGTATCTGGGTAACCATCGATGTATCTATATGGTTAATTATCCATCTATCTGGATAATTATTCATCTGGGCAATTATCCATCTATCTGGATAATTATTCATCTGGGCAATCATCCATCTCTCAGGATAGCCATCCCTTTCTTGGATCCAACCTGATCGCCTCCCATGTCATAGGTGTTGTGGGACCCCTACGGGTTTAGCACTCCCCCCCCTCCCCCATGATAATACAGCCGCAACAACAGTACTAATTTGTTGCGAATTTTAATAATATTGTTTCTCTGTTTCTCCCATTTCCCTCTTCTATTTTTCTACGTTTCTCCCACCTCCATTTTCTATTCTACGTTTCTCCCGTGTCCCTTTTCTATCTCCCAAGTTTCTTCCATCTCCCTCTCCTATTTCCTACGTTTCTCTTATTTCCATCAGCTATTTGTTCTCTCCTCTTTCTCCTCCCTTTCAACTCTTTATACTTTGACATCTCTGTCTTTCCTCACTCTCCTCTTCTCTTCCTTTCAAAGGAAGTATTGATGCTGGTTAAGAGTTCTTGATCCTAGGAAATGGAACTACCTCCGTCCCTTAGACCGTATTTGATTACCTTTCATTCCCCAGGCGCTGTATAGTCCTACATGGTTTAGCGCTTCCTCGTCAGTATATATATATAATCACAAACGGGCGTAATTTTCAACAAGCATTATCTCTCGGGCCACAACAGGATTCGAACCTGGCCAGATCCCAAACTGGGATCTGGCCGAGTGGCAAAAGTACTATGTACTTTGATACAGAGTGCACAAGTTCGAATCCTGCTGTGGACTGAGAGATAATGTTTGATTATATATATATATATATATATATATATATATATATATATATATATATATATATATATATATATATATATATATATATATACACACACACACACACACACACACACACACACACACACACAGTTAATAATTCTCTCTTCTCGCCTTTCCTATCTCATTTTCGTACTCCCATTTTCTTCATTTCCATGTTTTCTCATATTTCTTCTCTTGTCGTTTTGTTTTCATTCTCCTCTTTTATCTTCATTCCTTTCTCTCACTCTAAATTCCCCCCTTTAGCCCAGCATCTTTCACATCTCCATGTTCCTGCCTCATGCCTCTCCCCTCAGCCAAGTCACAAGAAACACGACCTGTCTGGGGAACTCCCCTTGGTCATCTTTCCCCTCAGATAAACTCCCCTCACACCTCTCCCCCCCTTTCACCGCTGGGAGAGGGTAGAGTGAGGGAGGTGTTGATTGGGTGTGAGATGTATGTAATCATGTATCGACTCCCCTCGTTTATTGAGCAATAACAAAACTTGGCAGAGAGGAAGTGAGGGCAGGGAGGAAGTGAGGGCAGGGAGGGAGGGAAGGGATGCAGGGTGGGAGGGAGAGTCAGGGAGAGTGTCAGTGAGAGAGTGAATGAGTATATTCTTGAGAGTACCTGGAAAAGGCAGGTGACGGGACACCTTGCTGTCTGTATCTAGGTTTTCGAAGAACGTCCACTAGAGTCTAGATACCTTGGGTTGTGATTACACATAGTTGAGGATAATAAAGCAGAAGGTTCTCTCCCCACCCTCCACTTCCTCCAGTCAGGTCATTCACAAACCTGCGTGAATACTGACTAGGAAAGCAGTAGAAGTTTTCTTCCTGCTAATACTTTTGCTTCTACTGCTATGCACCATGCAACTATTCTCTAAATAGTTCCTGGTCCTACTACTACTATTATTACTAGTCTTGGTGTATTAGCCATCTTGAGTAGTCTACTACCCAGCCTAAATTTTCAAATAAACATTACAATCTAGGACTAAAGATGCATTTGCTCACTACTACCAGTCTACGTAACTAAAACAGCGTAACTTGTCATTCTTAGCGAAAGAGCGGATTGAATTTTCACTCTTCCTTGCACTGAATGATCCACATCCATCATATCTCCATGTCCGTGCCTCATGGGTTTAAAGCTTCACATAAGTATAATTACATTATTTAAAGCTTCCCACCAGCCCTTGGTAGGAAGATTGTGTTCGTCTACAAAGCTGTGAGTTACGTGAAGTTAAATTCAATACTTACAAATTGCCTGTTCGACTTCGAATGACAGTTCCACTTTTTTATGATTTGGTTAGCAAAATGGCCTTTAATTACGTTTGTGTTGCATCTTCTGCTTCGGTGTTTCATACCTTTTTTTCTCATTGAATTACACTCATATGCGTGTGTATGTGTCAGATATATTCAGTATCTTAAAATTACTAATGGGAACTTAGTGTGAGAGAGGGGGGGGGTAAGATGAGAAGGGGAGAAGGAAGAAAGTTGCTCTCGGTTTTCGTACTAAATTTAGAATCTCTTAGCCTTATCTCTGTGAAGCCTCTGAGTGTATAAAGGAAATAGACAAAGACATAGAGTAAGGAAGGAAGGAAAGGGAGGGTGAGAGTGACAAACCAACTCTCTTAATTTAACAGAAAGGGGATGACTTTAAAAATATGCAAATAGGTAGAAGGGATGATAGGGGTTGAGATTGAGGGGTTGGTGATAGGTACTGAGTGTGAAAATGGTTGTGGTAATTATATGGATGGTAGTGAATTGGTCAGTTGGGGAAGGGAAGGAGGGGAGGTATGTTTTGATGATGGTGGGGAGATAAAGTAAATGATGGGTATGTTGGGGAGGAGGGGAGAAAGATGTAGAAGAAGAGGCATAAATTTTACTTCCTCCTTCTCCTGCTGCTGCTGCTGCTGCTGCGGCTGCTGCTGCTGCGGCTGCTGCTGCGGCGGCTGCTGCGGCTGCTGCTGCGGCTGCTGCGGCTGCTGCTGCTGCTGCTGCGGCTGCTGCTGCGGCTGCTGCTGCTGCTGCGGCTGCTGCTGCTGCTGCTGCTGCTGCTGCTGCTGCTGCTGCTGCTGCGGCTGCTGCGGCTGCTGCTGCTACTGCTGCTGCTGCTGCTGCTGCTGCTACTGCTGCTGCGGCTGCTGCTGCTGCTGCTGCTGCGGCTGCTGCTGCTGCTGCTGCTGCTGCTGCTGCTGCTGCTGCTGCTGCTGCTGCTACTGCTGCTGCTACTGCTGCTGCTGCTGCTGCTGCTGCTGCTGCTGCTGCTGCTGCTACTGCTGCTGCTGCTACTGCTGCTGCTGCTGCTGCTGCTGCTGCTGCTGCTGCTGCTGCTGCTGCTACTGCTGCTGCTGCTACTGCTCCTGCTGCTGCTGCGGCTGCTGCTGCGGCTGCGGCTGCTGCTGCTGCTGCTGCTGCTGGTGCTGCTGCTGCTGCTGCTGCTGCTGCTGGTGATGCTGCTGCAGCTGCTGCTGCTGACGACGCTGATGATCATGTACATATATATGTTTATGTTGGAGCAAGATTATATATTTTATATATATATATTGCAAGGCAAAATAATATATTGCAAGGCAAAATACTTTTTTGAATGACCCACTATTAATGAGGACTTGCGAGACCTGATTTTTTTCGGTAATTCACGTAGCCTCATCAGCTGGAAGGAATTGGCCAGAGAATAGTTCCATTACTACTCAAGTGAACTGACTTGCAGGTCACAGAATGACCTGACCTCCATGAACTTTGACGAAATCCCTATTAACCTGGACGAGAATTATCCTCATGGAATTAAATTTTCCGCCAGAGAAAATTGATGTTTGAAACTGATTAAGTGAGAGTTAAATTTTCACAATTCTTCGTTTTATATTATCATGATTTGTAATCGTGTTTGTAATTACCTTTCAAGGGGAAGTGCTTGATGCCAGTGAGTGGATTTTGATCCAAGAAATTGGAGGCACTTTTTTCCCCTGGAATCAAAGCTGATTACTTCCAATTCCCCATCAAAATAGTCGATATCTGTGTGGAAAAAGACTCTGATGTACAATTCAGGACATTTATTATAGAGAAAGTTCTGCCACGAGTGACTTCTTCAGTCCTAATACGGAGTTAACTTAGAATGAGTATATATATAGTGGCAACAGTCAGATGTCAAGCCTGGAGCCTTGCCACCTGACTGCTGGTGAGTATGTGGGCCAGCAGGATGCGAATAGCAATAGCCTGGATGAAAGGGCAATCAGTGAAACCTGGCCCCTGGCTGGGCCGCGAGAGTAGGAAAACTTGAAACCAATCACAAGTAATGACGCTGATAAAATAATGAGAATAAGGAACATGTATTAAATCAGACATGTGGCTGAGGCCAAGGCTGCTGAAGTGAACCCGTTCTACAGCATAATTTTACCTTACTGAGTGGTGTTTGGTCCTCCTCTTCCAACAGGAATCATCAGTTTGAAACTAATCTCTGTCGACTGAGTATCAGGCACTCGCATCTCACTCATAGACAGCTGTTTGCAGTTGTTCCTGCCCCTCTGTGTAGCTAGTGACGAGCCACTGACTGTGGAACACAGTTTAACAGTTTGTTTCCGACTTTGACCTTTACAGCGTCATCATGATCTTTTAAATTACTGGGTGCCTATAGGGACCTCGGGGAAACTTTTAGTAGTCTTTTGATATTAATAATTTAAAGGATTTTTTTTTTCATTGATGGTTATTTTAACTTGGCGTGACAGTAGTTATTTGTGTTTAAGTTCATCTTGGTTTTTCTTTTGTTTTGTGTATAGTGTTTCTTGCTGTGAGGGTTGAGGGACCTTCACGGTCAAAGTGCTTTGAAAATGTCACGACTCCTACTGCTCAAACGATCTCTCTCTCTCTCTCTCTCTCTCTCTCTCTCTCTCTCTCTCTCTCTCTCTCTCTCTCTCTCAGAATAAACACCCTCATTATTCCCCCTTTCTTATCAGCCTGTTTTTTCGCTATTATATTTTCGTTCATTATTTCTCTTCCCCCTCATCGTCAACCTGTCGGGTTCCTTTGTTCAGCTTTATTTGTAATTATTCCTTATTATTATGAGTTTTTTTTATTAGCGTCATCAGTGCTTTTGTAATTCATTTATTTTTTCGTCTCTTCAAATTCTCCATTCGCTACGGAGTCAGTAATAGCAGAAGTAGTAGAAGTAGAAGGTTGTAAAGTTGGAGAACTGATTGTAACCAGTGGTAGAACCACTGGTCTTTAAGTGCCACTAGAGTAACAGTAGTTTAAAACCGAACCAAAACTACTATGGTAGAGGTAGTTGTAGCCCACGTCTTCCAGTACCATCTCTCCTGTCAATTCCATGCTTTGACCATCCGCATTGGTATTCGCCTTGCTGCCCCTATCCTCGCCCAGCACAGGTGTATCTATGGTAGTGAATCGGCAGACAGATGCGGGTCTTGTTTGCGATAGATCCGAGGAAAGGTTACAAGGCATGAAGAGGTTAATAACAGAAAGAGGAGTCTTGCAGTATCTGT
>NC_091369.1:11922946-11965446 GCF_038502225.1 Cherax quadricarinatus
ACCTCCTTTACCCCCTCCCTCCAACCCTTCCTAGGCCGACCCCTACCCCGCCTTCCTTCCACTACAGACTGATACACTCTTGAAGTCATTCTGTTTCGCTCCATTCTCTCTACATGTCCGAACCACCTCAACAACCCTTCCTCAGCCCTCTGGACAACAGTTTTGGTAATCCCGCACCTCCTCCTAACTTCCAAACTACGAATTCTCTGCATTATATTCACACCACACATTGCCCTCAGACATGACATCTCCACTGCCTCCAGCCTTCTCCTCGCTGCAACATTCATCACCCACGCTTCACACCCATATAAGAGCGTTGGTAAAACTATACTCTCATACATTCCCCTCTTTGCCTCCAAGGACAAAGTTCTTTGTCTCCACAGACTCCTAAGTGCACCACTCACTCTTTTTCCCTCATCAATTCTATGATTCACCTCATCTTTCATAGACCCATCCGCTGACACGTCCACTCCCAAATATCTGAATACGTTCACCTCCTCCATACTCTCTCCCTCCAATCTGATATTCAATCTTTCATCACCTAATCTTTTTGTTATCCTCATAACCTTACTCTTTCCTGTATTCACCTTTAATTTTCTTCTTTTGCACACCCTACCAAATTCATCCACCAATCTCTGCAACTTCTCTTCAGAATCTCCCAAGAGCACAGTGTCATCAGCAAAGAGCAGCTGTGACAACTCCCACTTTGTGTGTGATTCTTTATCTTTTAACTCCACGCCTCTTGCCAAGACCCTCGCATTTACTTCTCTTACATATATATATATATATATATATATATATGCATGCAAAACAACCACTGTGAAAGAATAGAGAAATTCCAAGCGCTTTCGTGACTACTCATAATGCGAGTAGTCACGAAAGCGCTTGGAATTTCTCTATTCTTTCACAGTGGTTGTTTTGCATATTCTGAAATCACCTGTTTACTGTGATCTTATTGTGTGTGTTTGTGTGTATAGTGTCATGCAGAATAGGCAACAGTGGTCAATTAGCAAGAACTCATTGAAGTCCTCTCTAAAATTTTCTCTTATACGTTTAAAGATAGATTTTTTCATATACGTTAATGTAAAAATTAATAATTTTGTACCAAAAGAACCCTAGAAAACTTGCCTGACCTTATTATAACAAGCGCAATTTAATGTAGCCTAATGAAGTTAAATATATTTTAGATAAGTTTACAATAATAAATTTTAGATAAGTTAATAATAAACAAACACAGTGAAATATATTTTTTTTCGTTAGGTTCAGAATTATTTTTGTGAAATTATTGAAATTATTGCATGAACAAATTTTGACTTGCCTTATTCGGCAAGAAGAGCGCTGCTTTTTAAGCCAAAATAGAAAGTTTTACCTATTCTGCACGACACACACACACACACACACACATATATATATATATATATATATATATATATATAATAACAAATGTATTAAGAGTTTAATCTGTAATATAGATTCAGTCTAAATATTTAGAATATACATAAGCAATATACAGTTTAAAAAAAAGTTAGAAGTTATATTACTTTGCGAGCAACATTGTAGCGAGTTGCTGTTTGAGTGTCTTTATGAGTTTACACCTACAGCCGAGTTAAATGAAGCTGTTTACTTAAGTTAACCGGAACTGTTTAGCTGAGTTTACCTGAGTTATTTAGCTGAGTAAACCTGAACTGTTTAGCTGAGTTAACCTGAACTGTAAAGACTCATTTTTGCATTATTTAGCTCTTGATAATTTTTCTTGCCGTGAGAGATGGCGTTGGTATACACGCAGTGTTCCAGTCGAGGCTGTGTAGTTGTGTTAGAGGAAGAGGGAGGGAGAGGAAGGCAAGGAGCAGAAATTCTTTTTCTTAATTGGGTACATCTGCAGTATGCTACCATCCTATTGTGTGTGATACACTGCTAGAAGAAAACCTAGGAATGTTATTTTTTTTTACATAGTTCCATCACACAGGTCTTCCTCTCATATTCTGTCACATGATGGGTTTTCCCTCTCATATTCTGTCACATGATGGGTTTTCCCCCTCATATTCTGTCATATGAGGGGTTTTCCCTCTCATATTCTGTCACATGATGGGTTTTCCCTCTCATATTCTGTCACATGATGGGTTTTCCCTCTCATATTCTGTCACATGATGGGTTTTCCCTCTCATATTCTGTCACATGATGGGTTTTCCCTCTCATATTCTGTCACATGATGGGTTTTCCCTCTCATATTCTGTCACATGATGGGTTTTCCCCCTCATTCTGTCATATGAGGGGTTTTCCCTCTCATATTGTCACATGATGGGTTTTCCCTCTCATATTCTGTCACATGATGGGTTTTCCCCCTCATATTCTGTCACATGATGGGTTTCCCCCCTCATATTCTGTCATATGAGGGGTTTTCCCTCTCATATTCTGTCACATGATGGGTTTTCCCTCTCATATTCTGTCACATGATGGGTTTTCCCTCTCATATTCTGTCACATGATGGGTTTTCCCCCTCATATTCTGTCACATGATGGGTTTTCCCCCTCATATTCTGTCACATGATGGGTTTTCCCCCTCATATTCTGTCACATGATGGGTTTTCCCCCTCATTCTGTCACATGATGGGTTTTCCCCCTCATATTCTGTCACATGATGGGTTTTCCCCCTCATATTCTGTCACATGATGGGTTTTCCCCCTCATATTCTGTCACATGATGGGTTTTCCCCCTCATATTCTGTCACATGATGGGTTTTCCCCCTCATATTCTGTCACATGATGGGTTTTCCCCCTCATATTCTATCACATGATGGGTTTCTCGCTCATTCTATTAAATGATGAGTGTCATTTTCGTTTTGTTACGTTATTTTTGTGTTCAGATCAGCATGGTGCTAGAAGAGCTATATATCAACATCCAGTGTACATTAGACGGCATAGCTAAAGCAACATTAAAACAAATGTTCGATAGAATGATTTCTCATTTACACATGCATTTGGTCAACACATTCAACAATTCTTGAAAATTTCTGGTCGTCCATGATGAAGTAGACGTGTGCAGCATCTGGGTGTCTTGGAGACGTGTCGCCAGCCAGTGACTTTATCATCTATGTACAGAGATGGTGAGGTAGTCAGTCCCTCAGCCTAGAAGCTGGTGTTCCGAACCTTAGACTTGATGAATGTGCATGCGGACTCTCCTAATTGTGGTTGCAGGGGGTCGAGTCAGTGTCTGTGTGTAATTCCTCATTTTGCGGGTATTGTTTACTACTGTTGTGTTGCATTCACAGTGTTGCCTCTTTTTTGGAACACACCTGTTAGCAATGCTACATTTTTTTTCAAAATTAACATTTTTTTCGAGTTGTAACACAGCACTTTGGGCCTACATTAACATCGTTAATCTGGATAACACAGGTTCACTGATTACTTCAAATTCCTCCTCTCCTTATACCTTCCTGCTTTGTGTTGGACTAATGAAAACACTGTGTGGCGAAACGTTTCCTCAATATATATTCCCATATGTTACATAAGTGTCTCAATCTTCAACACAGGTTCAATTGAAACAACACTCTGAGCCTTCATTAGCATCGTTAATCCGGATAACACAGGTTCAGTTGAAAAAGATACAGGGCCCTGAGGCCTCGCATAACATAATAGTTGAAAAGAATACTCTTCCCCATGCCGAGGTTCAGGCCAAGTGAAAGAATCCGAACACGTTGTTATTATCATTGACCCCACGAACGTATTCGCAACGTGAAGGCCTCGTCTGGATCATCAATTCAGAGGCTTCGTTTTTGTTGTTTAATTTGGATAATCGATAAATGTACGCCAGACAGTACCGTTTATGGAAATAGGAAGCGGAAGAGAGAAGGAAGGGGAGAGGGATGGGAAAGAGAGGAAATTAATAGGGTAGGGACAGTAGAGGAGAGGGATTAGGGCTTCTATGGGGAGAAGGCAAGAACTGGAGAGGTGAAAATGGCAAGCTGGAGAAGCCAGTGAGAGAAAGAAAGAATAGGGAGAGGGGGGTGTAGAAAAGGTTAGTGATGGGAGTGAGAGGAATAAGGTGAGAATTGATGGTAAGGGGAAAGAGAGAATGAGAAGTGAGACGAAGCAGGGGATGAGAGAGAGAGAGAGAGAGAGAGAGAGAGAGAGAGAGAGAGAGAGAGAGAGAGAGGCAAATAAGGAAGACAGATACGAACACATTGATACAGGGACCAAGAGCTGAAGTTCATCCCCGGAAAACTCAGACGGTGAATAACAGATATAAATATGTACACAAATGTGGCCAGAACAGTGTATGAACCTCAACACAACAACCCCAGTAGCCAGAACAATGAAGGAACCTCAACATATCCACCACAGTAGCCAGAACAATGAAGGAACCTCAACATAACCACCACAGTAGCCAGAACAGTGAAGGAACCTCAACATAACCACCACAGTAGCCAGAACAATGAAGGAACCTCAACATAACCACCACAGTAGCCAGAACAGTGAAGGAACCTCAACATAACCACCACAGTAGCCAGAACAGTGAAGGAACCTCAACATAACCACCACAGTAGCTAGAACAATGAATGAACCTCAACATAACCACCACAGTAGCCAGAACAGTGTATGAACCTCAACACAACGACCACAGTAGCCAGAACAGTGTATGAACCTCAACACAACGACCACAGTAGCCAGAACAGTGTACGAACCTCAACACAACGACCACAGTAGCCAGGAGGGACCGCACCCCTCACCTGATTACTCCTATTCCCTTCTATGGGTAGCGCTTCCCTATAATAATAATATTTATAATAATATAATTTAATATAATTTGATATAAAAATATTTAATGATATAATAATAGTAGTAATAATAATAATAATTAATAATAATAATAATAATAATAATAATAATAATAATAATAATAATAATAATAATAATACCCAGAGCAGATGAATGCATTGCTCACAGGTGTATTAACTGGGAGTACTGGTTGAAGAGACTTGGTGGACCAGACGCTAATCCCAGCCCAGCCATTTCCTCGTAACCCAATTGAATCCAGACCCTCGTTACATGTGCGCAAGTGCCCTGTTCGGTAATTACCCTTGGTAATAGCCTCTTGAAAGCATTCTCGCTCAAGTTTAAGTATTCAAGGATTTGCCCAACTCGATCCAGAGAAGATAGTATTTTCTGCATTTTTTCTGTATTATGACGTTTCTTAAATTTAAGTTTGCGTCTGCTGCCTTTAGTGCCTTACACACACACACACACACACACACACACACACACACATACATATAGTGTAAATAGGTAAAATTTGCTATTTTGGCTTAAATAGCAACGCTCTTCTTGCCAAATAAGGCAAGCGAAGAATCGTGTATGCAGTAATTTTGCAAAAATCATTCTGAACCTAGCGAAGAAAATATATTTCATTGTGTTTGATTATTATTAAATTATTAACATAAATGAAAAAAAAATATCTTTAAATATATAAGACCAAATTTTTAGAAACGACTTAATTTTAAATGATTTCTTGCTAATTGACCAGTTTTACCTATTCGGCATATATATATATATATATATATATATATATATATATATATATATATATATATATATATATATATATATATATATATATATATATATATATATAAAGTATTCTTGAGTACATACATCACTAGATTATCACAAAACACATTACAATTGCATTGTCACGGAGTACACAACATTACACTTCACTATAGTACCAGAGAGTACACAACATTACACTTCACTATAGTACCAGAGAGTACACAACATTACACTTCACTATAGTACCAGAGAGTACACAACATTACACTTCACTATAGTACCAGAGAGTACACAACATTACACTTCACTATAGTACCAGAGAGTACACAACATTACACTTCACTATAGTACCAGAGAGTACACAACATTACACTTCACTATAGTACCAGAGAGTACACAACATTACACTTCACTATAGTACCAGAGAGTACACAACATTACACTTCACTATACCAGAGAGTCCATAACATTATCATAGAGTACACAATATACTTCGTTACATTATCACAAATTACATAATCCATTATAACTTCTCTGGTCCATTGACATAAATTTTCCTTCTCAGTGGCCAGCCAAAATTTTAGTTATGGTCGTGTTTTCATGACTTTGAAGTCTGACACATTGAACCATTCATTGCAGTTCTGACACAGTGAACCATTTATTGTGGTTCACGCCATGAGCAACACATTTTTTACCTTGGAAATGTATGTATATATGTACTTAGCCACATGTGTAAGTGTACACACCACACTACCTCTGTGTATTGTAATTTTGTAATAATCTTGGTAAAATTACCGACAGTATGTTATGTAAAGAGACACATAAGAACATAATGGTGGAACACTGCAGCAGGCCTACTGGCCCGTACTTGTCAAGTCCTTCTCAAACCCAAACCCACTAAGAAAAATATTCGCCCATCCCATTATCAATGTTACCTAACTAGTACAACCAAGGACATCTAATGCTACTAGTACCACGAGTTCTACTAGGACGACCTACAACGATTCTGCTAGGTGTTTTACCTCACTATATAACCCCTGTGTCTCTCTGCAAGACTCGGGCAAGGACCCATCCTGGTGAACCTACCCGTACCTAAGGAAAAGTATGGTGATACCAAGAAGAGCGTTGCCATTTAAGCCAAAATCCTAAGTTTTACCTATTCGGCACGACATATATATATATATATATATATATATATATATATATATATATATATATATATATATATATATATATTATATATATATAGATATATATATATATAAATAATATATAGTAGTGATGTTAAATGTAGAAAAAGACACTTATTTACAGTTCAGGACACTTATTAAAGGAAACATTTCGCCACGAGTGACTTCAGTCTGAGGAAGGACTCCCTGTACCAGAGAGTCCATAACACTTCACAACATTATCACAGAGTACACAATGTACTTTGTTTCGGAATCAAGATGCCTAACTGTTGCATACCTGTCTTACTGTACTTGTATTGTCTGTAACATCTTGACAGAACTACTGGAGAGCGAAACGTTGCCTCAGTAAAATGTCGCATTAGTTGCACTTGTGTCCTCTTACACAACATATAGTAATTGTGTCGTGTGTTGTAAACATTTTTTTTTTAATTTCTACCACCAAACTGAAACATTATGAGACGTTTGATATCGTATGTATAATGCAAATAGTTCCTTTATAAGGTTGTAAGTTGTTAATGCTAGTATATACTGTTGGTTACAATGACCATTACTGTGTGTGTGTGTGTGTGTGTGTGTGTGTGCGTGCAATGTCTTAAAAAGTGAATTAGATTTAAATGTGTTGGGTAAAAGGACACAGGAGCTTTGTCAAGCCGTTACAAATAATACAGAGAGAGTATGTATGTATATATATATATATATATATATATATATATATATATATATATATATATATATATATATATATGCAAAACAACCACTGTGAAAGAGTAGTGAAATTCCAAGCGCTTTCGTGACTACTCACATTGTCAATGTGAGTAGTCACGAAAGCGCTTGGAATTTCACTACTCTTTCACAGTGGTTGTTTTGCATATTTTAAAATCACCTGTTTACTGTGACCTTATTGTGTGTGTGTGTGTGTGTGTGTGTGTGTGTGTGTGTGTGTGTGTGTGTGTGTGTGTGTGTGTGTGTGTGTGTGTGTGTGTGTGTGTGTGTGTGTATATATATGTATATATATATATATATATATATATATATATATATATATATATATATATATATATCTATATATATATATATATGTAAAACTGGTCAATTAGCAAGAACTCATTTAAAATTAAGTCCTTTCTAAAAAAATTTTTTATACGTTTAAAGATATATTTTTTTCATTAATATTGATGTTATAATTTATTATTTTGAACCAAAATGAGCTTAGAAAACTTACCTAACCTTATTATAACAAGAACAATTTATTTTAGCCCAACCCAACAACATATATTTTAGATTTGTTTAAAATAATTTAATAATAAACAAACACAGTGAAATATATTTTTTTCGTTAGGTTCAGAATTATTTTGGCGAAATTATTGCATACACAAATTTTCACTTGTCCTATTTGGCAAGATGAGCGTTGCTATTTAAACCAAGATGGCAAGTTCTGCCTATTCGGCACGACATATATATATATATATATATGTATATATATATATATATATATATATATATATATATATATATAAGTGAGGTGTGAAGCATGACATGCCGTAAATTAGACACATATGTAACACTGGTATCTTTATTGAGGAAACGTTTCGCGCTACAGTGGCTTCATCAGTCCATACAAAGAAGAATGGTGAAGATTAGGAGTTTGAGGTAGTCGATGATGGACTGATTACATGGAATCCAGGCCGAAGGACTGATTACCTCAAACATCTGATCTTCATCATTCTCGGTAAATTAGACACACGTGCACCGCTTAGGTATCTTTACTGAGGAAACGTTTCGACACACAGTGGCTTTATCAGTTCATACAAAGGAAAATGGTGAAGAACAGGAGGAGTTTGGGGTGATCATTGTTGCACGTGTGTGTTGTTCTTCAACTTGTCGGTATTTTATACCATTTTCAACGAAACTGAGTATAGACTCCGAGGACAGAGGCTGCAGACCTCACTCTTGGATCACGAGCCCTGCACCAGCATGAAGGCACACCCTCGGAGGTATGTCTTTGTTGAGCGTGGAGAGATAGCATCGCTGGGGAAGGTTTTTCTTGCTTGAAGATCACCTCTTGTGATTGTAATGATGAATTGTTAGATTATCTGATCTTGGATTCAAATTAATAGATAGCATTCACAAACCAGTTATGGAAATATTGCTGCAGCAAAATCTGATTCTGGTTCTCTGTTTGCGAGTTCATTTAACAGCCTATCGACTGTATATTGATCATTAAGGCTGCAATTCATCTTTGATCCCTAAAATAGCGATGAAAGTATATATTTTCTATATACTCTGAGATATATGTACACCTTTGTTGGTTCTTTTGTAATTTTCACTAGTTTTTATTTATGGAAATATATGCAAAATAGCCACTGTGAAAAAAGGGAACTTCCAAGCGCTTGATAATGTGAGAAATCACGAACGAGCTTGGACGTTCACTATTTTTTTTTCTCTGATTATTTTTCATATTGTGATATCACCTGTTTACTGTGATCTTATTGCATGTATATATTATATATATATATATATATATATATATATATATATATATATATATATATATATATATGTATATGGAGGTAGCCCTCGAGGTTTAGAAGGACACGTAAGCAAACGTTTCGGTGTCTGTACCGAAACGTCTTCTAATAAATTGTCTTACGACTAATTAGACTTATAAAGTTTAGGTTGGAGACCTGGCAACGTCACAGTACCTCACCAGTCCTCTCCCTCTCTCACCCCCTTTCCCTTACAATTATACAGTTTACACCACAAGGTTAACTCGAAATTTTCCACAAAAATCCTGGAGGGACTAGTCCCAAACCTGAACAGTGAAATCACTCCGTATGACACAAGACTTGGCAAACGGTGCAGAAGACCCCTAATAAGCAGGGGCGCGACGAGTGCACTCCTTTCACTGCGTTAAGGAAATTACCAACAAATCTTTGGCTGCCTTCAAGAAGAAACTGGAAAAGTTCCTCAAATGAGTTCATGACCGGCCGGACTGTGGTTTGTATCTTGGACTGTGCGGCCAGCAGTAACAGCCAGGTTGATCAGGCCTTGATCCACCAGAAAGCCTGGTCTGTGGCCTGGCCGCCGGGTATTGACTCCCAGGAACCTCCTTCAGGTACTCGTTATTCTAGGGTCAAGGAAATGTTTCCAAGACTCAGATGTTGATCTAATGTTTATTGTAACAGTGCAACGATGGTATATTTGTCTTACGTTGTACACACATACACACACACACACACACACACACACACACACACACACACACACACACACACACACACACACACACACACACACACACACACACACACACATACATACATTGAGGTTCATACGCCCTTAACCTCTAAAATGAAACTCAACTCTTAGGAGTGACTATATGAGGAGATGTTGAACTGGCGTCCCTCTGCTCGTTGTGTTCTGCCAGGTGGGGCAGCAGGAATGACTGGGAATGGGAATGGATGGAAATTAGCACAGGTGGTTGCAAGTGTGTGGGTGGAAATTGGAGTGGGTGGGAATGGCATTTGGCGGAAATGGGAATGGGTGAGCCTGGGAGTGGCATTCACTGACGTTAAGATTGGACAAGAGAAGCACCATGTAGAATGAAATATGCTCTTAATTCTCGTAGCAATAATAATAATGATAATAATTAATAACAATTTTATTATATTCAATGTTATTTTCTTTTTTTTTCTCTTTTCTCTTCACCCCGTGTGTTCTCTAGTGTCACATCTCGTTTCTCCCCTCTCTTCTCTCTTCCTCTCCTCCCCTCTCTTCTCTCCTCTCTCCCCTATCCTTACTACTTCTTATCGTCTCTCTTCTATTCCCTTCCATTTCCCCCTTTTCTATTCATTATATTCTTAGTAATGTAGGGACAACCTACAAGGAGCGTCCGTCCCTCTACGGTCGAGCCTCTCTGAAGAACTATGTGCACTCTTGACTCTTTTGACATGTCCTCGGATAACACCTTATTGTCTTGACTTTTTATTACCAAGAAATGAACAACATTAGGTCAGTTTTGTCCCAGGATGCAACCCACACCAGTCGACTAACACCTAGGTGCTCATTTTACTGATGGGTGAGCATGGACAACCGGACAACACGCCCAATGTTTCTACCCTCGCCGGGAATCGAACCCGGTACCTCACCGTGTAAATCAAGAGCTTTTGCCACCAGGCCACGGGCCACCGGTGCCCTTAAGTGGCTTAGACGTGTTCCACTTCGTCTCACTCTCAGCACCAGTGGTAAGTTCGACTTAGGTAAAATTGTAGTGCCTATGTTATGGGGGTTAACGATAATTGTGTTCACTGTTAATAATATACCTCTGATATACTTTTGATGAGCGAAACGTTGTCAGCAAAGCGTGTCATTACACTGCATTTGTGTGTACTCGCCTATTTGTACTTGCCTATTTGTGGTTGAACGGGTTGAGTCACAGCTCCTGGCCATGCCTCTTCGCTGATAGCTACTATGTCCACACACTCCCTGCTCCAAGAGCTTTAGCGTATTACTTCTTAAAGCTGTGTGTGTGTGTGTGTGTGTGTGTGTGTGTGTGTGTGTGTGTGTGTGTTTTGTGTGTGTATGTGTGTGTGTGTGTGTGTACCTCCATTCTGTTATGCCTAGTGTTGATGCTCAGTCCTTGTTTACAAACAATCCATTAACGTAAACAACATTGGTTTAAATTGTTTGCGGCTGTTGATATATCCAGTAGTATAAATAACAAACGGCTTCGGCTGGCATCTAAAGTCTCATTGTTTACATTCAATGATAGGTTTCAATACAGTTTCATACGCTGGTAGGGGTGGCATTAGACTCTCCTTTGAGTCCAACTCTGTTATGAGAATACAAAGTTCGATGCCCGTCCAGTGGAATTTAAACCTGGAGTCTATGAAAGATATATAGACGATACTTTTCTGCTCTGGAAATATTCTACGCATGTAGATTTATATAGGGGCTTTTAAATTTAGGCATTTAGACAATGTATTTACTGTAGAGGAAAATTGTAAGTTGCCCTTTCTTGATTTAGATAATACTCGTTAAATTATTGTGCTTGTCTCCTTTATAAGGCGGTCTATTTCCTCTTTCCTGTATACTTGATAATCCCCAGTATTGGGCGAAACTTGTATTAAAAAATTGTCCGCGGCCAGTTTCTTTCCACATGTTGGTTTCTGTCACTGCAACCCTACACTGGTGCTGGTTTCAAGATATTTATATATATATATATATATTATATATATATATATATATATATATATATATATATATATATATATATATATATATTATATATATATATATATATATATATATATATATATATATATATATATATATATATATATATATATATATATATACTGGTCAATTAGCAAGAACTCAATTAAAATTAAGTCCTTTCTAAAATTTTCTCTTATACGTTTAAAGATATATTTTTTTTCATTAATGTTAATGTAAAAATTTATAATATTGCACCAAAAGGAACTTAGAAAACTTACCTAACCTTATTATAACAAGCGAAATTTATTTTATCCTAACCCAACTAAATATATTTTAGATTTGTTTACAATAATTTAATACTAAATAAACAGTGAAATAAATTTTTTTCGTTAGGTTCAGAATGATTTTGGCGAAATATTGCATACACAAATTTTCGCTTGTCCTATATGGCAAGATGAGCGTTGCTATTTAAGCCAAGATCGCAAGTTCTGCCTATTCGGCACGACATATATATATATATATAT
Source organism: Cherax quadricarinatus (assembly GCF_038502225.1). NCBI lineage: Eukaryota > Metazoa > Arthropoda > Malacostraca > Decapoda > Parastacidae > Cherax > Cherax quadricarinatus. Next base: position 11,935,423 of record NC_091369.1, read on the forward strand.
ATATATATATATATATATATATACATATATATATATATATATATATATATATATATATATATATATATATAGGGGGATAAGTCTGTTGAGTGTACCTGGTAAAGTGTATGGTAGAGTTATAATTGAAAGAATTAAGAGTAAGACGGAGAATAGGATAGCAGATGAACAAGGAGGCTTTAGGAAAGGTAGGGGGTGTGTGGACCAGGTGTTTACAGTGAAACATATAAGTGAACAGTATTTAGATAAGGCTAAAGAGGTCTTTGTGGCATTTATGGATTTGGAAAAGGCGTATGACAGGGTGGATAGGGGGGCAATGTGGCAGATGTTGCAAGTGTATGGTGTAGGAGGTAGGTTACTGAAAGCAGTGAAGAGTTTTTACGAGGATAGTGAGGCTCAAGTTAGAGTATGTAGGAAAGAGGGAAATTTTTTCCCAGTAAAAGTAGGCCTTAGACAAGGATGTGTGATGTCACCGTGGTTGTTTAATATATTTATAGATGGGGTTGTAAGAGAAGTAAATGCGAGGGTCTTGGCAAGAGGCGTGGAGTTAAAAGATAAAGAATCACACACAAAGTGGGAGTTGTCACAGCTGCTCTTTGCTGATGACACTGTGCTCTTGGGAGATTCTGAAGAGAAGTTGCAGAGATTGGTGGATGAATTTGGTAGGGTGTGCAAAAGAAGAAAATTAAAGGTGAATACAGGAAAGAGTAAGGTTATGAGGATAACAAAAAGATTAGGTGATAAGAACATAAGAACATAAGAAAAGGAGGAACACTGCAGGAGGCCTGCTGGCCCATACTAGGCAGGTCCTTTACAATTCATCCCACTAACAAAACATTTGCCCAACCCAATTTTCAATGCCACCCAAGAAATAAGCTCTGATGTGAAAGTCCCACTCAAATCCAACCCCTCCCACTCATGTACTTATCCAACCTAGATTTGAAACTACCCAAAGTCCCAGCCTCAATAACCCAACTAGGTAGACTGTTCCACTCATCAACTACCCTATTTCCAAACCAATACTTTCCTATGTCCTTTCTAAATCTAAACTTACCTAATTTAAATCCATTACTGCGCGTTCTCTTTTGGAGAGACATCCTCAAGACCTTATTAATATCCCCTTTATTTATACCTATCTTCCACTTATACACTTCGATCAGGTCTCCCCTCATTCTTCGTCTAACAAGTGAATGTAACTTAAGAGTCTTCAATCTTTCTTGATAAGGAAGATTTCTGATGCTATGTATTAATTTAGTCATCCTACGCTGAATGTTTTCTAACGAATTTATGTCCATTTTGTAATACGGAGACCAGAACTGAGCTGCATAATCTAGGTGAGGCCTTACTAATGATGTATAAAGCTGCAGTATGACCTCTGGACTTCTGTTGCTTACACTTCTTGATATAAATCCCAGTAATCTATTTGCCTTATTACGTACGCTTAGGCATTGCTGTCTTGGTTTAAGGTTGCTGCTCACCATAACCCCCAAGTCCTTCTCGCAATCTGTATGGCTAAGTTCTACATCATTTAATTTATAAGTACTAGTGTTATGGGCACTCCCAAGCCTCAGAACCTTGCATTTATCTACATTGAACTGCATCTGCCACTTTTCTGACCAAGAATAGAGTTTGTTTAAATCCTCCTGAAGTTCCCTAACATCTACGTTTGAATCAATTATCCTACCTATCTTTGTGTCATCGGCGAATTTGCTCATATCACTAGTAATTCCCTCATCAAGATCATTGATATATATTATAAACAACAACGGGCCCAAGACTGATCCCTGTGGAACGCCACTTGTTACAGATCCCCACTCGGATTTAACCCCATTTATGGACACTCTCTGCTTCCTGTCAGTGAGCCATGACTCGATCCACGAGAGCACTTTTCCCCCAATGCCATGAGCTGCCACTTTCTTTAACAGTCTATGGTGCGGAACTCTATCAAAAGCCTTACTAAAATCTAAGTAAATAATATCAAATTCTTTATTGTGGTCAACAGCCTCAAAAGCTTTACTGAAGAAAGATTGAATATCAGATTGGAGGGAGAGAGTATGGAGGAGGTGAACGTATTCAGATATTTGGGAGTGGACGTGTCAGCGGATGGGTCTATGAAAGATGAGGTGAATCATAGAATTGATGAGGGAAAAAGAGTGAGTGGTGCACTTAGGAGTCTGTGGAGACAAAGAACTTTGTCCTTGGAGGCAAAGAGGGGAATGTATGAGAGTATAGTTTTACCAACGCTCTTATATGGGTGTGAAGCGTGGGTGATGAATGTTGCAGCGAGGAGAAGGCTGGAGGCAGTGGAGATGTCATGTCTGAGGGCAATGTGTGGTGTGAATATAATGCAGAGAATTCGTAGTTTGGAAGTTAGGAGGAGGTGCGGGATTACCAAAACTGTTGTCCAGAGGGCTGAGGAAGGGTTGTTGAGGTGGTTCGGACATGTAGAGAGAATGGAGCGAAACAGAATGACTTCAAGAGTGTATCAGTCTGTAGTGGAAGGAAGGCGGGGTAGGGGTCGGCCTAGGAAGGGTTGGAGGGAGGGGGTAAAGGAGGTTTTGTGTGCGAGGGGCTTGGACTTCCAGCAGGCATGCGTGAGCGTGTTTGATAGGAGTGAATGGAGACAAATGGTTTTTAATACTTGACGTGCTGTTGGAGTGTGAGCAAAGTAACATTTATGAAGGGATTCAGGGAAACCGGCAGGCCGGACTTGAGTCCTGGAGATGGGAAGTACAGTGCCTGCACTCTGAAGGATGGGTGTTAATGTTGCAGTTTAAAAACTGTAGTGTAAAGCACCCTTCTGGCAAGACAGTGATGGAGTGAATGATGGTGAAAGTTTTTCTTTTTCGGGCCACCCTGCCTTGGTGGGAATCGGCCGGTGTGATAATAAAAAAAAATAAAAAAAAAATATGTATATATATATATATATATATATAATGTAATCTCACACATTTGTATAAATCTTAAAAATATACTCGTTACAAATTAACAAGAGAATAAATAAAGGAAAATAATTTGTCCCTTGAAAAATATTAGTAATTAAAATTTAAATCTTAATTTTGCGAGCCTAAGCAAAGGAGGTATTTCTTTGGAGGCTGTGAATTCAGCTCCTCGAAGAAAAAAACAAAAACACCTTTCTCCAGGTTAATTAAAATCGAGAAACACAAACAGACTTTGAGGAACAAAAGAAGTGCTTGCCAGTGAAGATAATTGTGTTTCTACCTGCGTGAATGAGATAGAACTCCCTTGTCAGTCTATTGAGGTAAAGGGTGATAGAACGTCCTCGTCAGTCTGTTGAGGTAGAGGGAGAAAGAATGGCCTTGTCAGTCTATTGAGATAGAGGGAGAAAGAGTTGGCGAAAATGATATATAAAGTGAGGAATGTGGAAGAAGAGAGGGGAGGAGGAGGGAAGGAGGGAATCGGGTGAATGTGTTACGGGAGGGAAAGAGATAGGAAAATGGAGAAAGGAATACAGGGAGGGAGGAAAAATGGAGAAAGAAAGAAGGTAGAGAGGGAATTTGGGTGAATTGGGTGTTCTAGTAGAAATGAAAAAAAAGACGAAAAATGAAAGGAAAGGCGGGGAGGGAGATAGAAGGAAAGAGGGAGATAAGGAAGAAGCATAAGGAAGAAGCTGTAACTACTCGGATTTACAGTCAAGCACTGGCTTTAAATCTGTAAACTTGTATGTCAGTGATACACCTATACCTCAGTGTTGGGACGCACAGCTCACAACTGAAAGCTCCTGGTTATGATTCCCGGTCGCATCTCGCATCGCTATTGGGCCGTGCGGACGTGCTGCGCAGTAGCTCCTGATTGAGTTGGCTTTTGCGCAGTGTTGACGTGTACTTAGCTCTGTGAAGACCTGTTTGCGCGCTCTCTACGAATTGAAGCAAGATGCCCTCCATCGAGCAACTTTACCAACAGCTTAAGGAAGAATTGAGGATGGCGAAGTTGGAGATTCAGCGACTGACCGAGGAAAACAAGAAGATTCGTAGTAGTCCTCCTGTTTTGAGTCCTCAGGTCAAGAAGGGAAACTGGTCAGTGGCTAGACAGCAGGGAACGAAGTTGACGATCAAGAAGACGAATGGAAAGATAGAAACGATGAAGAAGAAAGACTGCCGTGAAAATTGTTGTGGAAACATCGAATACATTCTCAGTGCTACCCGACGAATGTGAGTCGACTACTGGGAACATCACGACGAACGACACCAAGGAAGGTAAGAATATTGTTGTTGTTGGGGATAGCCAAGTTAGGTATATGGATAGGGCTTTCTGCTTGAAGGACAGGAGTAGGAGACAGAGAGTTTGCTTTCCTGGGGCTGGGATGGAGGATATTGTTAGCCGTCTGGATGACATCATGAGAGGTAATGGGAGCAATCCTATTATCTGTCTCAGTGCTGGAGGCAACGATGTTGGCAAACGTAGGAGTGAAGACCTGATTAGCAGGTATAGGTCAGCAATAGAAATAATTAGGAGTAAGGGTGGGAACCCTGTCATATGTGGTATTTTGCCAAGGAGAGGAGTTGGAAATGAATGGTTGTCCAGGGCAATTGGTGTCAATTGCTGGCTGGACAAATACTGTAAGGAAAATGCGGTAACATTCATTACACCAATTGCTGGCTGGACAAATACTGTAAGGAAAATGCGGTAACATTCATTGACAACTGGGACCTCTTCTATGGCAGAAATGACATGTATGCCAGGGATGGGGTTCACTTATCTAGGTCTGGGGTGGTAGCACTGGCAACTGCAGTGGAGGGAGCAGTTAGGACTTTAAACTAGGAATAGTTAGTGGTATGGGATTTGGCAGGAAAACAGTGAAGTCCCAGTGTAGTAATATTACGAGTTCTAGGGGAACTAGTAATAAGCAGAACGAGGTAGATATTGAAAAGCCAGGGACTTTGGGTGATAAGGACAGTAATAGGTTTAGTAGAAAAACAGAAATGAGCAGGAAGGGTAAAGAGAAAGGAGAGTCTTTCAATGTTTATTATGCTAATTGCCGTAGTGCTAGGAATAAGATGGACGAGTTGAGATTAGTTGCTAGTGCAGGTAACATTGATGTATTTGCCTTAAATGAGACGTGGTTTAATTCAAAAAGTCGGGACATGCCTGCGGAATGTCATATTCAGGGTTTTAAATTGTTCCAAGTAGATAGAAGTATCGGGAAGGGGGGTGGGGTGGCATTGTATGTCCGAGATCGCTTGAACTGTTGCATAAAAACGGTTATTAAGTCTGAAGTAACACATACAGAGCCTGTTTGGATAGAATTTTCAGAGGGGCATGAAAAACTGATTTTAGGAGTGATATACCGTCCCCCAAACTTAGATAGGGACCAAGGGAGACTACTATGGGAGGAAATTGTTAAGGCCACAAGGCACGATAATGTAGTAATTCTAGGAGACTTTAACTTTAGTCATATTGATTGGAATTTCTTGACTGGGAATTTAGAATCCTACGACTTCTTAGAAGTAGTTCAGGATTGTTTTTTGAAGCAGTTTGTGACAGAACCTACAAGGGGAAATAACCTGCTTGACTTAGTTATGGCAAACAATGAATCCCTTGTTAATAATTTAGAAATTTCAGAGGAACTGGGTGCTAGCGACCACAAATCAATTACATTTAGCATTGAATGGAAGTACGATAGTAGCGACAACTCAGTAACAGTCCCAGATTTTCGCTTAGCAGATTACGATGGGCTTAGAGAACACTTAACTGTTGACTGGGGTAACGAAGTGAGATATAATTATGACAGTTTTCTGAACACTATACAAGCTGCTCAAAGAACGTTTATCCCATATAAAGAAATTAGATCAAATAGAAATGACCCAAAATGGATGAATAATAGGCTCAAATATCTACTAGGGCATAAGAAAGGAATTTATAGGCGTATCAAAAGAGGTGAGGGTCATCTTGTGAATCAGTATATTGACATTAAGAGGGACATTAAAAAGGGGATAAGAAAAGCTAAAAGGGACTATGAAATTAAAGTTGCTAGGGATTCTAAAACTAACTCAAAAAGTTTTTTCCAGGTCTATAGAACAAAAGTTAGAGATAAGATAGGTCCCCTTAAAAATAACTATGGGCACCTTACTGACAAAGAGAATGAAATGTGCTCGATTTTTAATAATTATTTTCTCTCAGTTTTTACACAGGAAGACACTAACAATATTCCAGTAATTAATTTTTATAGTGGGCTAGAAGAAGATAAATTATGTAACATCACAGTCACTAGTGAAATGGTTGTGAAGCAGACAGACTGAAGCAAAATAAGTCGCCTGATCCTGATGAGGTTTTTTCAAGGGTTCTTAAGGAATGCAAAATGGAACTCTGTGAACCATTAACTAATATTTTTAATTTATCTCTTTAAACAGGTGTAGTGTCTGATATGTGGAAGATGGCTAATGTAATTCCTATTTTTAAAACAGGGGACAAGTCGCTACCGTCAAATTACCGCCCAATAATAGCTGAGATTATAAGAAGCCATCTCGATAAGCATAGCTTAAGGATACTCAGCATGGATTCACAAGAGGCCGGTCTTGTCTAACTAATTTATTAACTTTCTTCAGTAAAGCTTTTGAGGCTGTTGACCACGATAAAGAATTTGATATTATTTACTTAGATTTTAGTAAGGCTTTTGATAGAGTTCCGCACCATAGACTGTTAAAGAAAGTGGCAGCTCATGGCATTGGGGGAAAAGTGCTCTCGTGGATCGAGTCATGGCTCACTGACAGGAAGCAGAGAGTGTCCATAAATGGGGTTAAATCCGAGTGGGGATCTGTAACGTGGCGTTCCACAGGGATCAGTTTTGGGCCCGTTGTTGTTTATAATATATATCAATGATCTTGATGAGGGAATTACTAGTGATATGAGCAAATTCGCCGATGACACAAAGATAGGTAGGATAATTGATTCAAACGTAGATGTTAGGGAACTTCAGGAGGATTTAAACAAACTCTATTCTTGGTCAGAAAAGTGGCAGATGCAGTTCATTGTAGATAAATGCAAGGTTCTGAAGCTTGGGAGTGCCCATAACCCTAGTACTTATAAGTTAAATGATGTAGAACTTAGCCATACAGATTGCGAAAAGGACTTGGGGGTTATGGTGAGCAGCAACCTTAAACCAAGACAGCAATGCCTAATCGTACGTAATAAGGCAAATAGATTGCTGGGATTTATATCAAGAAGTGTAAGCAACAGAAGTCCAGAGGTCATACTGCAGCTTTATACATCATTAGTAAGGCCTCACCTAGATTATGCAGCTCAGTTCTGGTCTCCATATTACAGAATGGACATAAATTCGTTAGAAAACATTCAGCGTAGGATGACTAAATTAATACATAGCATTAGAAATCTTCCTTATGAAGAAAGATTGAAGACTCTTAAGTTACATTCACTTGTTAGACGAAGAATGAGGGGAAACCTGATCGAAGTTTATAAGTGGAAGATAGGTATTAATAAAGGGGATATTAATAAGGTCTTGAGGATGTCTCTCCAAGAGAGAACCCGCAGTAATGGATTTAAATTAGATAAGTTTAGATTTAGAAAGGACATAGGAAAGTATTGGTTTGGAAATAGGGTAGTTGATGAGTGGAACAGTCTACCTAGTTGGGTTATTGAGGCTGGGACTTTGGGTAGTTTCAAATTTAGGTTGGATAAGTACATGAGTGGGAGGAGTTGGATTTGAGTGGGACTTTCACATCAGAGCTTATTTCTTGGGTGGCATTGAAAATTGGGTTGGGCAAATGTTTTGTTAGTGGGATGAATTGTAAAGGACCTGCCTAGTATGGGCCAACAGGCCTCCTGCAGTGTTCCTCCTTTCTTATGTTCTTATGTTCTTAAGAAGACGTATACGCCAGACTTCCTACATCAACCGCTCCTCTTCACTAGTAGTAAATAGGTAGGTACCCGAGTGTTAGTATACTGTCGTGGGGTACACTCTGGTAGGGTATTGGACGGAAGGGTTGTATGTATGCCTTAGATAGTGCTGGGATAACACGTCAGAACTGTGATACGTTGAAAAACCCATTGGTTTTAATTAGGGTGAGAGAGAGAGAGAAAGAAAGCAAGGAGAGAAGAGAGGGAGAGGGAATGAATATCTGAGTGTAAACATTTAACCTAAATGCAGGATAATGAGCCTAATAATAAAACTTAAGTGTAATAACTAATTATCCGAGATAATAGCGTATAAATACACATAAATTATAGAATATTTAAATAATTCAAAATTTTATGAAGTATATATTTTTAATTAGGGAATACTAATTTAATATCTTCCTACTGTCACTTCCATAAGGAAGTAATTAATCGTCTTTAATACCTGAGTAGACTTAGAATGAGAAGATATTATTATTATTTTTTTTTATTATCACACCGGCCGATTCCCACCAAGGCAGGGTGGCCCGAAAAAGAAAAACTTTCACCATCATTCACTCCATCACTGTCTTGCCAGAAGGGTGCTTTACACTACAGTTTTTAAACTGCAACATTAACACCCCTCCTTCAGAGTGCAGGCACTGTACTTCCCATCTCCAGGACTCAAGTCCGGCCTGCCGGTTTCCCTGAACCCCTTCATAAATGTTACTTTGCTCACACTCCAACAGCACGTCAAGTATTAAAAACCATTTGTCTCCATTCACTCCTATCAAACACGCTCACGCATGCCTGCTGGAAGTCCAAGCCCCTCGCACACAAAACCTCCTTTACCCCCTCCCTCCAACCCTTCCTAGGCCGACCCCTACCCCGCCTTCCTTCCACTACAGACTGATACACTCTTGAAGTCATTCTGTTTCGCTCCATTCTCTCTACATGTCCGAACCACCTCAACAACCCTTCCTCAGCCCTCTGGACAACAGTTTTGGTAATCCCGCACCTCCTCCTAACTTCCAAACTACGAATTCTCTGCATTATATTCACACCACACATTGCCCTCAGACATGACATCTCCACTGCCTCCAGCCTTCTCCTCGCTGCAACATTCATCACCCACGCTTCACACCCATATAAGAGCGTTGGTAAAACTATACTCTCATACATTCCCCTCTTTGCCTCCAAGGACAAAGTTCTTTGTCTCCACAGACTCCTAAGTGCACCACTCACTCTTTTTCCCTCATCAATTCTATGATTCACCTCATCTTTCATAGACCCATCCGCTGACACGTCCACTCCCAAATATCTGAATACGTTCACCTCCTCCATACTCTCTCCCTCCAATCTGATATTCAATCTTTCATCACCTAATCTTTTTGTTATCCTCATAACCTTACTCTTTCCTGTATTCACCTTTAATTTTCTTCTTTTGCACACCCTACCAAATTCATCCACCAATCTCTGCAACTTCTCTTCAGAATCTCCCAAGAGCACAGTGTCATCAGCAAAGAGCAGCTGTGACAACTCCCACTTTGTGTGTGATTCTTTATCTTTTAACTCCACGCCTCTTGCCAAGACCCTCGCATTTACTTCTCTTACAACCCCATCTATAAATATATTAAACAACCACGGTGACATCACACATCCTTGTCTAAGGCCTACTTTTACTGGGAAAAAATTTCCCTCTTTCCTACATACTCTAACTTGAGCCTCACTATCCTCGTAAAAACTCTTCACTGCTTTCAGTAACCTACCTCCTACACCATACACTTGCAACATCTGCCACATTGCCCCCCTATCCACCCTGTCATACGCCTTTTCCAAATCCATAAATGCCACAAAGACCTCTTTAGCCTTATCTAAATACTGTTCACTTATATGTTTCACTGTAAACACCTGGTCCACACACCCGTCCTGCCAGATGACTGTGAAACAAAAACCTGTAACTGTTTTGCATGATGGTAGGATTGCTGGTTTCTTTTTCTGTCTCATAAACACGCTAAGATAACAGGGATATCTTGCTACTCCTACTTACACTTTGGTCACACTTCACAGACACGCACATGCATATATATATATACATACATCTAAGTTTTTCTCCTTTTTCTAAATAGCTCTTGTTCTTTTATTTCTTCTATTGTCCATGGGGAAGTGGAAAAGAATCTTTCCTCCGTAAGCCATGCGTGTCGTATGAGGCGACTAAAATGCCGGGAGTAATGGGCTAGTAACCCCTTCTCCTGTATACAATTACTAAAAAAAGAAAGAGAAGATATGTAATTATATATTACGATAGTCTAAATTAATAAAAAATATTTTTATTCTTGAAATCTACGGAGGAGGCTTTTTAATTATCCATAATTAATTAATTAATTTGGGGAGAGTTACAGGAGGAGTAAATCAAGTTGATCACCACAATGTAAATAAGAAACATTGATTTTGTTGGTGTGGCGTTAAAATCTGCAGGCAACTACCAGTGAAAATGATGTAGGTTAAGTCTGCAGGCAACTACCAGTGAAAATGATGTAGGTTAAGTCTGCAGGCAACTACCAGTGAATCTTAAAAGCAACCAGGGATCTATTGGTAATTCCCCTTATGACCGATGGGAGACTGTTGAACAGTCTTGGGACCCGGACACTTATTGTGTTTTCTCTTAGTGTACTAATGGTGTCCCTACTTTTCACTGAGGGTATGTTGCACCATCTGCCCAAACTTTCGTAGGTAGTGATTTCTGTGTGCAGATTTGGGACTAGTCCCTCTAGGTTTTTCCAGGTGTAGAGTATGATGTATCTCTCTCGCCTGCGCTCCAGTGAGTACAAGTCAAGTGCTTCCAAGTGTTCCCAGTAGTTAAGGTGGTTGATGGAACTTATATGTGTAGTAAAGGTTCTCTGTACATTCTCTAGATCTGCAATTTCACCTGCCTTGAATGGAGATGTTAATGTACAGCAGTATTCCAGCCTAGAGAAAAGTGATTTAAAAAGAATCATCATTGACTTGGCATCCACCTCCACCACCGCTTCCACGTTCCTCCAACACCACCACCATTTACACCTTCCTCCAACACCACCATTTCCACCTTCCTCCAACACCACCACCATTTCCACCTACCTTCCAACACCACCACCATTTCCACCTACCTTCCAACACCACCACCATTTCCACCTACCTTCCAACACCACCACCATTTCCACCTACCTTCCAACACCACCACCATTTCCACCTACCTTCCAACACCACCACCATTTCCACCTACCTTCCAACACCACCACCATTTCCACCTTCCTCCAACACCACCACCATTTCCACCTTCCTGCAACACCACCACCATTTCCACCTTCCTCCAACACCACCACCATTTCCACCTTCCTCCAACACCACCACCATTTCCACATTCCTCCAACACCACCACCATTTCCACCTTCCTCCAACGCCACCACCATTTTCACCTTCCTCCAACGCCACCACCATTTCCACCTTCTTCCAACGCCACCACCATTTCCACCTTCCTCCAACACCACCACCATTTCCACCTTCCTCCAACACCACCACCATTTCCACCTTCCTCCAACACCACCACCATTTCCACCTTCCTCCAACACCACCACCATTTCCACCTTCCCCCAACGCCACCACCATTTCCACCTTCCTCCAACACCACCACCATTTCCACCTTCCTCCAACACCACCACCATTTCCACCTACCTTCCAACACCACCACCATTTCCACCTTTCTCCAACACCACCACCATTTCCACCTTCCTCCAACACCACCACCATTTCCACCTTCCTCCAACACCACCATTTCCACCTTCCTCCAACTCTACCACCATTTCCACCTTCCTCCAACACTACCACCATTTCCACCTTCCTCCAACACTACCACCATTTCCACCTTCCTCCAACACCACCACCATTTCCACCTACCTTCCAACACCACCACCATTTCCACCTACCTTCCAACACCACCACCATTTCCACCTACCTTCCAACACCACCACCATTTCCACCTACCTTCCAACACCACCACCATTTCCACCTACCTACCTTCCAACACCACCACCATTTCCACCTACCTACCTTCCAACACCACCACCATTTCCACCTACCTTCCAACACCACCACCATTTCCACCTACCTTCCAACACCACCACCATTTCCACCTACCTTCCAACACCACCACCATTTCCACCTACCTTCCAACACCACCACCATTTCCACCTACCTTCCAACACCACCACCATTTCCACCTTCCTCCAACACCACCACCGTTTCCACCTACCTTCCAACACCACCACCATTCCACCTACCTTCCAACACCACCACCATTTCCACCTACCTTCCAACACCACCACCATTTCCACCTACCTTCCAACACCACCACCATTTCCACCTACCTTCCAACACCACCACCATTTCCACCTACCTTCCAACACCACCACCATTTCCACCTACCTTCCAACACCACCACCATTTCCACCTACCTTCCAACACCACCACCATTTCCACCTACCTTCCAACACCACCACCATTTCCACCTACCTTCCAACACCACCACCATTTCCACCTACCTTCCAACACCACCACCATTTCCACCTTCCTCCAACACCACCACCGTTTCCACCTACCTTCCAACACCACCACCATTTCCACCTACCTTCCAACACCACCACCATTTCCACCTACCTTCCAACACCACCACCATTTCCACCTACCTTCCAACACCACCACCATTTCCACCTACCTTCCAACACCACCACCATTTCCACCTACCTTCCAACACCACCACCATTTCCACCTTCCTCCAACACCACCACCATTTCCACCTACCTTCCAACACCACCACCGTTTCCACCTTCCTCCAACACCACCACCATTTCCACCTTCCTCCAACACCACCACCATTTCCACCTTCCTCCAACACCACCACCATTTCCACCTTCCTCCAACACCACCACCATTTCCACCTTCCTCCAACACCACCACCATTTCCAACACCACCACCATTTCCACCTACCTTCCAACACCACCACCATTTCCACCTTCCTCCAACACCACCACCATTTCCACCTACCTTCCAACACCACCACCATTTCCACCTTCCTCCAACACCACCACCATTTCCACCTTCCTCCAACACCACCATTTCCACCTTCCTCCAACACCACCACCATTTCTACCTACCTTCCAACACCACCACCGTTTCCAACACCACCACCGTTTCCACCTTCCTTCCAACACCACCCTTCCTTCCAACACCACCACCATTTCCACCTTCCTCCAACACCACCACCATTTCCACCTTCCTCCAACACCACCACCATTTCCACCTTCCTCCAACACCACCACCATTTCCACCTTCCTCCAACACCACCACCATTTCCACCTTCCTCCAACACCACCACCATTTCCACCTTCCTCCAACACCACCACCACCTACCTTCCAACACCACCATTTCCACCTACCTTCCAACACCACCACCGTTTCCACCTTCCTTCCAACACCACCACCGTTTCCACCTTCCTTCCAACACCACCACCGTTTCCACCTACCTTCCAACACCACCACCATTTCCACCTACCTTCCAACACCACCACCATTTCCACCTCCTCCAACACCACCACCATTTCCACCTTCCTCCAACACCACCACCATTTCCACCTTCCTCCAACACCACCATTTCAACCTTCCTCCAACACCACCACCATTTCCACCTTCCTCCAACACCACCACCATTTCCACCTTCCTCCAACACCACCACCGTTTCCACCTTCCTCCAACACCACCACCATTTCCACCTTCCTCCAACACCACCACCATTTCCACCTTCCTCCAACACCACCACCATTTCAACCTTCCTCCAACACCACCACCATTTCCACCTTCCTCCAACACCACCACCATTTCCACCTTCCTCCAACACCACCACCGAACCTTCCTCCAACACCACCACCGAACCTTCCTCCAACACCACCACCGAACCTTCCTCCAACACCACCACCGAACCTTCCTCCAACACCACCACCGAGCCTTCCTCCAACACCACCACCATTTCCACCTTCCTCCAACACCACCACCGTTTCCACCTTCCTCCAACACCACCACCGTTTCCACCTTCCTCCAACACCACCACCGTTTCCACCATCCTCCAATACCACGCCCTCCTCCACCAAGGTCACCAGCTGTGCAGCCGACCATGACTCGTGATTGGTCAGTGGTAATGTGTTTATCAGCGCGGAGGGGGAGGGACGTGGGAGTGGAAGGGGAGGAGGCAGGGGAAGGGGTGGAGAGGAATGGGAAGGGGAATGTTGAAATGTGAGGGCAAGAGAATGGGGAAGAGGGAGTGAGGAAGAACCCATCAAATATCCCCGACCTCAACAACAACAACAACAACAACAACAACAACAACAACAAGAACAACAACAACAACAAGAACAACAAGAACAACAACAAGAACAACAACAAGAACAAGAACAAGAACAACAAGAACAACAAGAACAACAACAACAACAACAAGAAGAACAAGAACAACAAGAAGAAGAACAAGAACAACAAGAAGAACAACAACAACAAGAACAAGAACAACAAGAAGAAGAAGAAGTTTTGCCAAGGTTAGGAACCACAGCCAGGATAATAATATCTTTTACGACAAGTACATGTACAAGGTATACAGGCCTACCTGACATCAGTGACATACTACTATATAGAAAGCCACTTGCTATGCTGAGCATTTCGGGCAAATTATGTCAGTGTCCCAGGATGCGACCCACACCAGTCGACTAACACCCAGGTACCCATTTTACTGATGAATGGACATAGACAACAGGTGTAGAGAAACACGCTCAATGTTTCTACCCTGGCTGGGAATCGAACCCAGACCCTCGCTGTGTGAAGCGAGAGCTTTAGCCACCAGAGGATGGTACTAGGGAAGATGACCACCTCTTGTAGTCCCTATTGGAACTCCTATTGTAGTGCCTACTGTAGTGTCTTATATAGCACCAACAGTAGGGATGGGGAAGGTCTCGGTATTACACAACAGTAGAGGAGTGGAAGGTGTTACCTGATCATGTCAAGGTCAGTCTTATTGTAAATCAGTTTAGAAGACGCAAGATATATCTGCTGAAGGAAGCTACAGGAAGGAAGGAAGCTACAGAAAGGAAGGAAAAAAGGAAGGAAGGAAGAGTGGTTTCTTGTGTAGTTAGCATTCATATAACACTTACTCAAGTGATTTTTATATCTAATAGGGTAATATTAAAGTCGAACAAGAACACCAGTTGAAATAGGTCACTTGGATTAGGTAATTTGTTATGTAAGAGAATTGTGATGTTAAAATTTGTTTAATTGTACATCAATAAACTTAATAACAAAATCAATAACAGCAGCAAGAGTCATAGCGGATGGATGGGAGGGAGAGGGGGAGGAAGGGTACGAGCCTTTGATGGGAGGGAGGGGGGAAGTTCGTGAAGTGGGAGGACGGGAGGGTACAAGCCTTTGATGGGAGGGAGGGGGGAAGTTCGTGAAGTGGGAGGACGGGAGGGTACAAGCCCTTGATGGGAGGGAGGGGGGAATTCGTGAAGTGGGAGGACGGGAGGGTACAAGCCTTTGATGGGAGGGAGGGGGGAAGTTCGTGAAGTGGGAGGACGGGAGGGTACAAGCCTTTGATGGGAGGGAGGGGGGAATTCGTGAAGTGGGAGGACGGGAGGGTACAAGCCCTTGATGGGAGGGAGGGGGTAAGTTCGTGAAGTGGGAGGACGGGAGGGTACAAGCCTTTGATGGGAGGGAGGGGGGAATTCGTGAAGTGGGAGGACGGGAGGGTACAAGCCCTTGATGGGAGGGAGGGGGGAAGTTCGTGAAGTGGGAGGACGGTAGGGTACAAGCCTTTGATGGGGGGAGGGGGGAAGTTCGTGAAGTGGGAGGACGGTAGGGTACAAGCCCTTGATGGGGGGAGGGGGGAAGTTCGTGAAGTGGGAGGACGGGAGGGTACAAGCCTTTGATGGGAGGGGGGGAAGTTCGTGAAGTGGGAGGACGGTACAAGGAGGGTACAAGCCTTGATGGGAGGGAGGGGGGAAGTTCGTGAAGTGGGGGACGGGAGGGTACAAGGGGGAGGGAGGGGGGAATTCGTGAAGTGGGAGGACGGGAGGGTACAAGCCCTTGATGGGAGGGAGGGGGGAAGTTCGTGAAGTGGGAGGACGGGAGGGTACAAGCCCTTGATGGGAGGGAGGGGGGAAGGGAGGGAGTCAAGCCCCATGATTAATGGATGAACACACATCTGCCAGCATGGATAGATGGATAGGCACACTGTACCTGATGAGTCTTTAGATGGATGAAGGATAGCGTGAACAAATATTGGCAGTCTTAAACTGGTTGACTGGCTGAATGCTTGGCTGGCTGAGTGCTTGGCTGGCTGGCTGGCTGGCTGACTGACTGACTGACTGGCTGACTGGCTGGCTGACTGGCTGACTGGCTGACTGACTGACTGACTGACTGACTGACTGACTGACTGACTGACTGACTGACTGACTGACTATGGAAGGGATGGAGGAATTGATGGGTATAGATGAATCGGTGGACATGAGCGAGATGGTGATGATTACATCATACATATATGTCGTGCCGAATCGGTAAAACTGGTCAGTTAGCAAGAAAGCGTTTAAAATTAAGTCCTTTCTAAGAAAAAATTCTCTTATACATTTAAAGATATATTTTTTCATTTATGTTAATGTAAAAATTAATAATTTTGTACCAAGAGAACTTTAGAAAACTTACCTAACCTAATTATAACAAGCGCAATTTAATGTAGCCTAATCCAAACTAAATATATTTTAGATAAGTTTACAATAATTTAATAAACAAACAATAAAATATATTTTTTTCGTTAGGTTCAGAGTGATTTTTGCGAAATTATTGCATACACAAATTTTTGATTGCCCTATTCAGCAAGAAGTGCGTTGCTTTTTAAGCCAAAATAGCAAGTTTTACCTTTTCGATATATATATATATATATATATATATATATATATATATATATATATATATATATATATATATATATATATATACATATATATATATATATATATATATATATATATATATATATATATATATATATATATATATATATATATATATATAATTGATGGTTCAGAATGAGGCATTCGGAACGGTTACAAATAATGGTGACTAACAAGTACTTCACAAACTCATTCGACGCACAATGATGTAAAAATATATTTCTCTCTCTCTCTCTCTCTCTCTCTCTCTCTCTCTCTCTCTCTCTCTCTCTCTCACACACACACACACACACACACACACACACACACACACACACACACACACACACACACACACACACCTACCTCAACCCTCCGCTACAAATGTTATATATAGATCACTGTGTTAAAGCCACGGACGTGTTCATTAATCTTGCCTTGCAACACACACAAACAAAACAACAATAATGCTATAAACGGCAGTCAAATGGGTTTTTTTACGGCTTCAGATACAGTTGAGTGTTGTGATACTTAAGTCCCTTTGTTTAGAGAGAGAGAGAGTAGGGGAAGGATGGAGAAGTGAGGGAGAAAGAGAGGTGTGAAGGATGGAGAAGGGAGAGAGGGGGGAGAGAGAGAGTAGGGGAAGGATGGAGAAGTGAGGGAGAAAGAGAGGTGTGAAGGATGGAGAAGGGAGAGAGGGGGGAGAGAGAGAGTAGGGGAAGGATGGATAAGAGAGAGTTGGGGAAGGATGGAGAAGGGAGAGAGTAGGGGAAGGATGGAGGAGGGAGAGAGTAGGGGAAGGATGGAGGAGGGAGAGAGTAGGGGAAAGTTGGAGAAGGGAGGGAGAGAGAGAGTGGAGGAAGGGTGATGAAGGGAGAGAATGAATGTAATACAATGATATTAGTTGGAATCATCTACCTGGAGTCTTCCTGGAGGTTGTTCAGAGAGTCAGCGCCCCCGGGCCCGGTCCCAGACCAGGTCTCCTGGTTGATCAAGGCTTGATCAGCCAGGCTGTTGGTTCTTACCGCACGTAGTCCAGCGTACCTGGAGTCTACCTGGAGGGAATTCCGGGGATCAACGTCCCCGGTGCCGGGTCACGACCAGGCCTCCCGGTGGATCAGGGCATGATCAACGAGGCTGTTACTGCTGGCCGCACGTAATCCAATGTACTAACCACAGCCCGGCTGATCCGGCACCGTCTTTAGGTATCTGTCCAGCTCCCTCTTGAAGACAACCAGGGGTCTTCCCGTAATGCTCCTTATTGCTGGTGGGAGGCTGTTGAACAGTCTTGGGCCCCGGACACTTATTGTGTTTTCTCTTAGTGTACCAGTGACGCCCCTACTTTTCACTGGGGGTATGTTGCATCGCCTGCCAAGTCTTTTGCTTTCGTATGGAGTGATTGTTGTGTGCATATTAGAGACCAGTCCCTCCAGAATCTTCCAGGTGTAGATTATGATACATCTCTCTCGCCTGCGCTCTAGTGAGTACAAGTCAAGTGCTTCCAGGCGCTCCCAGTAGTTAAGGTGTTTGATGGAACTTATACGTGCAGTGAAGGTTCTCTGTACATTCTCTAGCTCTGCAATTTAACCTGCCTTGAATGGGGATGTTAATGTACAGCAGTATTCCAGCCTAGAGAGAACAAGTGATTTAAAAAGGATCATCATTGGCTTAGCATCTCTTGTCTTGAATGTTCTCATTATCCATCCTATCAGTTTCCTAGCGGCATTGTTGTGATCCTTGAAGGTGAGATCCTCTGACATTACCACTCCCAGGTCTCTCACATTACTTTTCCGCTCTATTGTGTGATTGGAGTTTGTAGTATACTCAGTTCTAGTTATTATTTCCTCCAGTTTTCCATAACGGAGTAGTTGGAATTTGTCTTCATTGAATATCATATTGTTCTCCGTTGCCCATTGGAAAACTTGGTTTATATCTTCTTGGAGGTTAACAGTGTCCTCAGTGGATGACACTCTCATGCAGATCCTAGTATCGTCTGCAAAAGATGATACAGCGCTGTGGTTTACATCTCTATGTCTGATATGAGAATAAGGAACAGGATAGGTGCGAGTACTGTGCCTTGTGGGACAGAGCTCTTCACTATGGCAGCGTCTGATTTAACGAACCACAGCCCGACTGATCAGGTGCTGATTTTAGGAACCTATCCAGTTCCCTCTTGAAGACAGTCAGGGGTCAGAATATTTAACAACTTACCAGAAGATATCATAAACACTGCTGGCACAAGTGTAGATATCTTAAAAAGAAAACTGGGCAAGTATCTTCACCAGGTGCCAGATCAACCAGACTGTGATGGATATGTGGCTAACGGGCCGCCAGCAGCAACAACCTGGTTGACCAAGCAAGCACCAGACGAGTCTTGCCCAAGGCCGGGCTCCGGAAGTAGAAAAACTTTCGAAACTAATTATGGGTAATATCAAAGGCAACATTGATAAGCGTTGTTTCTCTTAAGTCATATATCTGAGATCCTCCAGCCTACTTTATATATATATATATATATATATATATATATATATATATATATATATATATATATATATATATATATATATATATATATATATATATATATATATATATATATATATATATATATATATATATATATATATATATATCCGTGTGTGTGTGTGTACAAAGAAGGGTGATGGGAGGGGGTCGATCCTCCCCTTCTGATCTCGCCTCTCCGGCATGACTGGACTCTTGTAGCATATACTTACTCTTGAAGCCGTGTATTGAATTTGCCGCAATTCTTCATTCCACCCCGTTACGTCCATCTGTGTGTTCATACGTTTGTATGCGTATACCTGTTGAGGTGTGCGTATGCGCATACCTGTTGAGGTGTGCGTATGCGCGTTTGTGCATCTGTGTACGTGCGAGTATTCGTTTGCGTGTCAGTGGGTTGGTAATGAGGAGGAGGTTGTGAAGTGAGTTGCTCTATACGACAGCCAAATACGGGGGAGGGTAATGACAGGGGACAGTTGTAAAGGAAATGACGGAAAAAAAATGATGAAATTGGTGGGAGGTGGTGTGAGTGTGGACTGAGGCAGGCTACCTTTACCTCGAGCAGGGGATTGAGTCATTATAGGTGTGGTGGTGGCGGTGGCGAGTTGAGTGAGGCTGCCTCAACCTAGCCAGAGGATTGAGTCATTAAGTGTGGTGGTGGCGAGTTGAGCGAGGGTACGTCAACCTAGTCAGAGGATTGAGTCATGTGTTGGTTGCTTTAGTTGTGGTGGTGGTTGCTGCTTGTAGATGCGAATGGTAATTTTGTTGACGGCATTAGTAGTAACGGTTGCTCGTTGGTGGTGGTGGTAGGGGTTGAACGAATATTGCTAGTTGTGGTATCTAAAATAAAGATTGAACAAGTAGTCCATGTTAGACTGGTCTTCAGTATTACTGTGGTCATTGTGTTGGTAATGATCAGTGATGTAATTGTATGATAGTGTGTGTGTCCTACCCGGAGTTACCACCACCAAGTATGAAATATAATAATAATAATAGTAATAATAATTATTATTATTATTTGATGTATTAATTAATATAGGGAAAAAGTTGGCATTCAATTCAACCAAGATTAAGAGACAGGTGTATAAACAAAGACAGGTGTATAAAAGGTATACGTATAAACAAAAGGTGTATAAACAAAGACAGGTATATAAACAAAGACAGGTGTATAAACAAAGGTGTATAAACAAAGACAGGTGTATAAAAGGTATACGTATAAGCAAATACAAATTGTAACTTCAGTACAAACTCGTACTGTTATAACAAGAAAAGTTATGAAGTTCACTGCAATATTTCACTAAACACTGAGAAATACAATTACATTTTGCAAGGAATCGTAAAGGAGATTTTAAAAAAATTCCCCATGCATGGCAGACCACGTTGCATGCACTAATAATGGCACACACGCAGCAAGGAAAGGTTCCTGTTGCAAATGGAAAGGCATGATGGGGATTTACTTGCAGCCTATCCCCAAAAATAATTGAATTTCTTGGAAGGCCTACCTCTTGTCCACGAGAAGTGGAGGGGAGGGACTTTACAACGCAGATGAGAAAGAAAAACGAAAGGCTAAGTTCATGGTAGAACAAACAGGAAAACATAGAAAGCAACACCAACCTTACCGAGTAGAAACAGAGGTTCGACACCAGTCATCATGTTTAGTTTCAGAGAGCAGCCAGTGGTGAGGGAGAAATAGTAAGAGAGCCAGTGAGGGAGAGAGAGCTAGTGAGGGAGAGAGAGCTAGTGAGGGAGAGAGAGCTAGTGAGGGTGAGAGAGCTAGTGAGGGTGAGAGAGCTAGTGAGGGTGAGAGAGCTAGTGAGGGTGAGAGCTAGTGAGGGAGAGAGAGCTAGTGAGGGTGAGAGAGCTAGTGAGGGTGAGAGAGCTAGTGAGGGTGAGAGCTAGTGAGGGTGAGAGAGCTAGTGAGGGAGAGAGAGCTAGTGAGGGAGAGAGAGCTAGTGGGGGTGAGAGAGCTAGTGAGGGTGAGAGAGCTAGTGAGGGTGAGAGAGCTAGTGAGGGTGAGAGAGCTAGTGAGGGTGAGAGCTAGTGAGGGAGAGAGAGCTAGTGAGGGTGAGAGAGCTATTGAGGGTGAGAGAGCTATTGAGGGTGAGAGAGCTATTGAGGGTGAGAGAGCTATTGAGGGTGAGAGAGCTGTTGAGGGTGAGAGAGCTATTGAGGGTGAGAGAGCTATTGAGGGTGAGAGAGCTATTGAGGGTGAGAGAGCTATTGAGGGTGAGAGAGCTGTTGAGGGTGAGAGAGCTAGTGAGGGTAAGAGAGCTACATGTTCAATGAGGACAAATTCCAACTACTCCGTTATGGAAAACTGGAGGAGATAATAACTAGAACAGAGTATACTACTGACTCCGGCCATACAATAGAGCGGAAAAATAATGTAAGGGACCTGAGAGTAGTAATGTCTGAGGATCTCACTTTCAAGGATCACAACAGTGCCACGATCGCACGTGCAAAGAAAATGATAGGATGGATAATGAGAACGTTCAAAAGGTGAGATGCCAAGCCCATGATGATTTTTTTCAAATCACTTGTTCTCTCTAGGCTGGAATACTGCTGTACGTTAACATCTCCATTCAAAGCAGGTGAAACCGCAGATCTAGAGAGTGTACAGAGATACTTTACTGCACGTATAAGTTCTGTCAAGCACCTTAACTACTGGGAACGCTTGGAAGCACTTGACTTGTACTCGTTGGAACGCAGGAGGGAGAGATATATCATAATCTACACTTGGAAAATCTTGGAAGGAATGGTCCCAAATCTGCACACAGAAATCACTCCCTACGAAAGTAAAAGACTGGGCAGGCGATGCAAAATGCCCCCAATAAAAAGTAGGGGCGCCATTGGTACACTAAGGGAAAACACCGTAAGTGTCCGGGGCCCAAGACTGTTCAACAGCCTCCCATCAAGCATTAGGGGAATTGCCAATAAACCCCTGGCTGCCTTCAAGAGAGAGCTGGACAGATACCTAAAGTCAGTGCCGGATCAGCCGGGCTGTGGCTCGTACGTTGGACTGCGTGCTGCCAGCAGTAACAGCCTAGTTGATCAGGCCCTGATCCATCGGGAGGCCTGGTCATGGACCGGGCCGCGGGGGCGTTGATCCCCGGAATAACCTCCAGGTAACCTCCATGGAGAGAGAGCTAGTGAGGGTAAGAGAGCTAGTGAGGGAGAGACAGCTAGTGAGGGTGAAAGAGCTAGTGAGGGTGAGAGAGCCAGTGAGGGTGAGAGCTAGTGAGGGTGAGAGAGCTAGTGAGGGTGAGAGAGCTAGTGAGGGTGAGAGAGCTAGTGAGGGTGAGAGAGCTAGTGAGGGTGAGAGAGCTAGTGAGGGTGAGAGAGCTAGTGAGGGTGAGAGAGCTAGTGAGGGTGAGAGAGCTAGTGAGGGAGAGAGAGCTAGTGAGGGAGAGAGCTAGTGAGGGAGAAAGAGCTAGTGAGGGAGAGAGAGCTAGTGAGGGTGAGAGAGCTAGTGAGGGTGAGAGAGCTAGTGAGGGAGAGAGCTAGTGAGGGAGAGAGCTAGTGAGGGAGAGAGAGCTAGTGAGGGAGAAAGAGCTAGTGAGGGAGAGAGAGCTAGTGACGGTGAGAGAGCTAGAGAGGGAGAGAAAGCTAGTGAGGGAGAGAGAGCTAGTGAGAGAGCCAATGAGGAAGAGAGCCACTTAGGGAGAGAGAACCAGTGAACGAGAGCTAGTGAGGGGGAGAGAGCCAGTGAGGGAGAGAGAGCCAGTGAGGGAGAGAGAGCCAGTGAGGGGGAAAGAGCTAGTGAGGGAGAGAGAGAGAACTAGTGAGGAAGAGAAAACTAGTGAGGGAGAGAGAACTAGTGAGGGAGAGAACTAGTGAGGGAGAGAGAGAGAGAGAGAGAACTAGTGAGGGAGAGAGAGAGAGAGAACTAGTGAGGGAGAGAGAGAACTAGTGAGGGAGAGAGAGAGAGAACTAGTGAGGGAGAGAGAGAGAGAACTAGTGAGGGAGAGAGAGAGAGAGAGAACTAGTGAGGGAGAGAGAGAGAACTAGTGAGGGAGAGAGAGAGAACTAGTGAGGGAGAGAAAGAGAACCAGTGAGGGAGAGAAACAGTGAGGTGTGGGGTCCAGAGGACCGGCATGCTGGACCACCATCAACGGGACCCACCTAGTTCCTGCCCTCACCACTGCCCACCCACCCACTCTTCTAATCCTGCCCACTCGCCCACACATGCCCACTTGTTCACTCCACCCAAGTAAGCCTGAAGACAGGCTGCATTCATCTAAAACATCCCACCTACATGCCCACCCACGTACACCTCACCCACATACCTGCCCACCCATCTACAACAACCCACTACAATACGCATGCCCATCACTCATACACTTGTCCACATACTTATCTCTTCCAGTCCACCCACACCTGTCAACCGACATCTTCACCCATCTACATCTGCCCGCCCTCACCTTCACATGCCCACCCTTCTAAATCTGCCCATAACCCACCTACACCCCCCAGGTGTCCACTTATCCTCTCCTCCCCGCCCACCTACACCTACCAACCCACCTTTACCTCACCACGCACCCACTCTTGCCCACCTGCAATTGTCCATTCTCCCACACTTGATGCACCCACTTACATCCGGCCTTCCACTTTCACTTGTTAGCCTATCCACACCCGTCCACCCACTCCTGCTTGTCCACCCACTCCTGCTTGTCCACCCACTCCTGCTTGTCCACCCACGCCTGCTTATCCACCCAGGCCAGCCCAGTCACCCCTTTAACCCCCCCCCATACTTTCCTACCCATCCACACGTGCCTACCTACCCACACGTGCCTATCCACCCTCCTAACCCACCCCACTTTCCTACTCACCCACACGTGCCCACCCACCCACACGTGCCCACCCACCCTGAACCGAGTACTAAGCCAGAGTGGTGGACACAGTCTCTCTGAGGAGGTCGCCTCTCATCCTACCAGCGAGTCAGGTCTGTGTGTGGGCTTGCAAGTAGGGGCCGGTGTGGGTGAGTGTGGGCTTCTTGGAAAGAGGGGCAGGTGTGGGCGAGTGTAAGCAGGTGTGGGCGAGTGTAAGCAGGTGTGGGCGAGTGTTGGTAGGCGTGGGCGAGTGTGGGTTTTGGCGTGTATAGAGAGAGGGTTTGGTCTGTGTACACTCGTCTGTATGTATTTACTTATATGTGATTGCAGGGACCGAGTCTCAGCTCCTGGTCCTGCCTTTCCGCTGACCCCTCCTGGATTTCCCTTCTGGCTGCGTTGAGCCCTTTCATATCTATTCTTAAAGCTTGGTATGAATCTTGTTTCCACTTCGCTGTCTAGGTCATTGCACTTCCTGACCACTTTCAGGCTAAAGAAATACTTATTAACATGGTTGTTACTCATCTGTGTTTTAATCTTCCAGCTGTGCCTTCGTGTACCTGTTTACCGCTATTTTGCCCACTTATTCTCCTTCATTCTTTGCTTTCTGTATTTCTTTCATGCCCTGTACTCTTATCTTTTGACCCTGCAGCTATGGGTGAAGCATGGGTTCACTGTTCTTGCCATGGAGCTATGGGTGAAGCATGGGCAGTGTGTTCTTACCATGCAGCTATGGGTGAAGCATGGGCAGTGTGTTCTTACCATGCAGCTATGGGTGAAGCATGGGCAGTGTGTTCTTACCATGCAGCTATGGGTGAAGCATGGGCAGTGTGTTCTTACCATGCAGCTATGGGTGAAGCATGGGCAGTGTGTTCTTACCATGCAGCTATGGGTGAAGCATGGGCAGTGTGTTCTTACCATGCAGCTATGGGTGAAGCATGGGTTTACTGTTCTTACCATTGCTTCTGCTCCTGTATAAGGTATCACGAACCCAGGCTGAGTGTTTGGCTCCTGGGTTAGGTTGAGGGCAGCCACTGATAACACGAGAGTCTGGGTACTATAGCACACATCCAATAACAGTAATCTAGAGCATACATTAGTCGTGCTGGTGTTGTCCTAATCCGGCATCCTTGTTCTCACATCACTAAGTAAACATGTTTTTGTGTACTGTGTCCAGCGCTTATCACGAGACTACCTAACCCCAAGGTATTCAACCTTAGGCTTGCTGCCCAGATGTTGGCAGAGTGAGGGACACTCATAAGTGACAGTCACTCTTAACATTCATAATTCTCAGCAGTAATATGAGATTTAGTAAAGCATGTTGGTCTCAAGCTCTCATCTTGCAGTGATCAGCTCTTGGTAGTGCAATGGTGGGAAGTACCAATCACACAATCCTCCAGTGATGTGTAGTTGAGAAAACCGACAAGTTGAAGAATGAGACACTTGTACAACATTTGGGAATCTTAAGTCAGGAAACGTTTCGCCAGCCAGTGGCTTCTTTAGTCTAATACAATACGGTGGAAAAATAGGAGTTTGAGGTAATCAGTCCCTCATCGATGTGTTCAGTCGATCAGTCTTCAAGATTGATGGACTGAACACATCGATTCCAGGCTGAAGAAGTCACTGGCTGGCGAAACGTTTCCTCGGTAAAGATTCCCAGATGTTGCACAAGTGTCTCATTCTTAAACAAGCTTTCCTGGGTGGCTCTGTCCCGGACAGGTAATTATCTCAACACCATAACACTTTACAACTTTCTACTGATGATGATAATAATAGTAGTCTTTATTTCTACAAGTACATGTACAAGGTATACAGGCCTAACTGACCTACTATATAGAAAGCCGCTTGTTATGCAGAACATTTCGGGCATATTAGGTCAATTTTGTCCCAGGATGCCACCCACACCCGTCGACTGACACCCAGGTATCCATTTTACTGATGGGGAACATGGACAGCAGGTGTCTTAAAGGAAACACGACTTAATGTTTCCACCCGTACCGCGGATCGACCCCCGGACCTCAGAGTGGAACAATGGTGGAACAACGTTCCGCCACACGTACACCACCTTTCTATACATAACGGAAACTACCAACAGACCCCTGGCTGTCTTCAAGAGGTAATTTGGTAAGTTCTTCATGTCGGTTCCTGACTAGCCGGGCTGTGGTGCCTACGTTGGACTACATGCTGGTTTCACCAATAGCCTGAGTGATCAGGCAGTTAACTGGGAGACCTGGTCTGGGACTGAGCTGTGAGGGGCAGTAACACCTGAAATGTAAGAGAACCAAGCATTCATATTCCAGTCAAAGGACCTAACGCTCTTGCCACACCGTGAGTGCCCGTGGTTCAGTCCCCAGCACGGGTGGAAACGTTGGGCATGTTTCCTTACACCTACTATCCCTGTTCACCTAGCAGTAAGTAGGTACTTGGGTGTTAGTTAACTGGTGTGGGTCGCATCCTGGGGGACGATATTGAAGGACCACAATGGAAATAGGACAGTTCCTGATGACACACTGACTTCCTTGGGTTATCGTCCGGGTTAAAAATCCGAACAAATCTCATTTTACTTCTCACTCCAGAGACTGCGTATAGATGCTGCCACCAGACACTCGTCCTCCTGAGACCACGAGTGGATTCTGCCACCAGACACTCGTCCTCCTGAGACCACGAGTGGATTCTGCCACCAGACACTCGTCCTCCTGAGACCACGAGTGGATTCTGCCACCAGACACTCGTCCTCCCGAGACCACGAGTGGATTCTGCCACCAGACACTCGTCCTCCTGAGACCACGAGTGGATTCTGCAACCAGACACTCGTCCTCCTGAGACCACGAGTGGATTCTGCCACCAGACACTCGTCCTCCTGAGACCACGAGTGGATTCTGCCACCAGACACTCGTCCTCCTGAGACCACGAGTGGATTCTGCCACCAGACACTCGTCCTCCTGAGACCACGAGTGGATTCTGCCACCAGACACTCGTCCTCCTGAGACCACGAGTGGATTCTGCCACCAGACACTCGTCCTCCTGAGACCACGAGTGGATTCTGCCACCAGACACTCGTCCCCCTGAGACCACGTATGGATGCTGCCACCAGACACTCGTCCTCCTGAGACCACGAGTGGATGCTGCCACCAGACACTCGTCCTCCTGAGACCACGAGTGGATTCTGCCACCAGACACTCGTCCTCCTGAGACCACGTGTGGATGCTGCCACCAGACACTCGTCCTCCTGAGACCACGAGTGGATTCTGCCACCAGACACTCGTCCTCCTGAGACCACGAGTGGATTCTGCCACCAGACACTCTTCCTCCTGAGACCACGAGTGGATTCTGCCACCAGACACTCGTCCTCCTGAGACCACGAGTGGATTCTGCCACCAGACACTCGTCCTCCTGAGACCACGAGTGGATTCTGCCACCAGACACTCGTCCTCCTGAGACCACGAGTGGATTCTGCCACCAGACACTCGTCCTCCTGAGACCACGAGTGGATTCTGCCACCAGACACTCGTCCTCCTGAGACCACGAGTGGATGCTGCCACCAGACACTCGTCCTCCTGAGACCACGAATGGATGCTGCCACCAGACACTCGTACCCCTGAGACCACGTGTGGATGCTGCCACCAGAAACTCGTCCCCCCTGAGACCACGAGTGAATGCTGCCACCAGACACTCGTCCCGCTGAGACCACGTGTGGATGCTGCCACCAGACACTCTTCCCCTGAGACCGTGTGGATGCTGCCACCACTCTTCCCCTGAGACCATGTGGATGCTGCCACCAGACACTCATCCCCCTGATACCGTGTGGATGCTGCCACCAGACACTCATCCCCCTGAGACCACGTGTGGATGCTGCCACCAGACGCATCACGCCAATCTGTTTGTTCTTGTGCGTGACGATCGCCATCTTTATTGCTTTTATCTCTCTTATCACCGGGCCCATCTCCCCTCTTAGCTTAATTTATACTCCTGCTATTATTGTGCCGAAAAGGAAATTAACTTCGTTGGCTCTGAAAAATATCTTCTGGTTTTTAATGCATTATTTAATGTTATATGTTTTTAAAATTATTGGCGTTGACTTCGAGAACAATACTGGTTTAAAGTTATGCATTTATTGTTATTTTAGTTAAACGTGGAGGCTATGTGAAAAATTCTTGTTTTTTTCTATCCCTTCGTTAATTAATGTAACCGGTTAATTATTTGTTAGTTATTAATTATATTCCACTTCTTCATGGGGAAGTGGAACAAAATTCTTCCCCCGTAAGCCATGCGTGTTGTAAGAGGCGACTAAAATGCCGGGAGCAAGGGGTTAGTAACCTCTTATCCTCTATACATTACTAAAGTTGAAAAGATATTTTTTTTGGGGGGGTGGGGGCACCCTTCCTGGGTGGGATACGGCCGGTTTGTTGAAAAAGAAGATAATTAGTTGATTATTTTTTATTTGTTGATTTAACACAAGTTATGCATAAATTTGTTTGTGTACAAGTACACTGAATTAACTGTATTAAATTGCAAGTGCTTTTACGACCTCTCAGTCACGTTCTCAAGGATTGGTTAAGAAAGTTAGGTAAAAGATTTTGTATGTAATAAAAGTGGACCATACACGAGGACCTGACGTACACGAGGACCTGACGTACACGAGGACCTGACGTACACGAGGATCCTGACGTACACGAGGATCCTGACGTACACGAGGACCTGACGTACACGAGGACCTGACGTACACGAGGACCTGACGTACACGAGGACCTGACGTACACGAGGACCTGACGTACACGAGGACCTGACGTACACGAGGATCCTGACGTACACGAGGATCCTGACGTACACGAGGATCCTGACGTACACGAGGATCCTGACGTACACGAGGACCTGACATACACGAGGACCTGACGTACACGAGGACCTGACGTACACGAGGACCTGACGTACACGAGGACCTGACGTACACGAGGATCCTGACGTACACGAGGATCCTGACGTACACGAGGACCTGACGTACACGAGGATCCTGACGTACACGAGGACCTGACGTACACGAGGACCTGACGTACACGAGGACCTGACGTACGGAAGTCAGATGTATCACGTTTATATAGACTTCCCATACCAGGCTCACGTAACATTAGTGTGTTGGTACCTCACTCATGGACCTGGCGTAACGTCAGAGGGTTGGTACCTCACTCATGGACCTGGCGTAACGTCAGCGGGTTGGTACCTCACTCATGGACATGGCGTAACGTCAGAGGGTTGGTACCTCACTCATGGACCTGGCGTAACGTCAGCGGGTTGGTACCTCACTCATGGACCTGGCGTAACGTCAGAGGGTTGGTACCTCACTCATGGACCTGGCGTAACGTCAGCGGGTTGGTACCTCACTCATGGACCTGGCGTAACGTCAGAGGGTTGGTACCTCACTCATGGACCTGGCGTAACGTCAGAGGGTTGGTACCTCACTCATGGACCTGGCGTAACGTCAGAGGGTTGGTACCTCACTCATGGACCTGGCGTAACGTCAGAGGGTTGGTACCTCACTCATGGACCTGACGTAATGCCAGAGGGTTGGTACCTCTCATAGACCTGAGGTAATGCCAGAGGGTTGGTACCTCACTCAGGGACCTGACGTAATGCCAGAGGGTTGGTACCTCACTCTTGGACCTGACGTAATGCCAGAGGGTTGGTACCTCTCATAGACCTGACGTAATGCCAGAGGGTTGGTACCTCTCATGGATTTGAGTTATGGATTAACCCAAACTATGCCAAGTGAAGATTGACATGTTACTCAAAGCGACACAGAGACGTGCGTCATAGCATAGTATTGTCTCTT
>NC_091369.1:11970446-12007946 GCF_038502225.1 Cherax quadricarinatus
TAAACATGATCAGGGCCAACATACTGGCAGCCTGCTGGTAAACACGCTGTTGTATCTGTATCTCCACAATTCACACAGGTCCCACTCAAGCAACATGGCCAGGCATCTGTCAGGACCCACTTGAGCGCAAAACAAAGCCTAAACACGAGTCTTTGGAGGAAGTGAAAGCATTGAAGAATTCTCTTTTATCAAACTAGCGTTTTCTAAGCTTTATTAACCTCGTCTCTTCATCAGAGATTGCAAACGCCGTGCACATTAACATCTTCAGCTCACCTTGACGTAATACCACCTAAAGATAAATAGTCCTTCCTACCAACTCCATTGCCAAACACGTCTCCAGTATTCTCTTCACCACCGAATTCCAAGTAACTATTACTGCATTCACTACACTCATCTTTTGTATATAGTTCTACTGTCTTCCAATTAATTTGTATTGATAAAACCACTGGTTGGCGAAACGTCTACAGTAAAGATACCCAGATGTTGTAGATGTGTCTAATTTTCGTCTTGTCGGTTTTGTATACCATTCATATGCAACACATAAGTTAAGGACTCCATCAACAGGTTCCATCCTCTGCATGGGTATATACCATACCTTGCAACGATTGCAAGCAAATATACATAGGCGAAACATTCAGAGACCACCAAACCCACATTTCTGAACACAGCACGCTGTAAAGATGGACTTGAAGAACGCCTGTGTTTTGCACCGAAACTCCCACAAACGTTTAATTACAAACACACGACTCATCGCTAAGAAGGAAGACACCTAGAGACGCAGGATCTTGGATTCATCACTCGTTTGCATATCCAACAATTTCAACCAGAACAGTGATTTCTACACCATAGCCGAGCCTCGTGCCAGGCAGCTTCATCGTTATACCACATAACAGGTCTGTATGGAGGAACACTGCAGCTGGTCTGCTGGCCCATACTAGGTAAGTCTTTCTCAAATCCTACTTCTCAGCTTCAACATACTTCACCTGACTCTTTACATCACTACGCTCTCTGTATATACGCACGATCTCTCTAGGTACATCAATTTGTGGCTTGATAAAGCCCACTGAGTGGGCGAAACGTTGTCAATAAAGGATCAAATTATACTGTATTCGTGTCTTTCGTACTGGTCCACGCTAGGCAGCTCCAGCTCACAGCTGCCCACGCCCATTTATGTGCCTGTCCAACCTATATATCCAAAATTGTCGCTTCTATAACGTTTCTTGGGAGTGTGTTCCACTCATCTACAACTTGATTGAAAAATACTGCTCCTGTATTCTTTCCATATCTATTGTCCGTCCTGAATTCACTGCTGCGAGTTCTGTCTTGGTTAGTTATTTTCACTACGCCATTTATGTCTCCTTTTATTTATTCCGTTTTTCTATTTGTGCACTTGAATCATATCCCTAATTCTACATCTTTCTAACGAGTTTATCGCTTAGTTATGATGATGATGATAATAATAATAATAATAAGTCTTTCTACAAAATGCAAATTCAGTGCCTTCTGCTATCTTCGTAGGAAAGGTTTCAGATACAAGGAGTCAACTTCACCCTTCTCTGTTTTCCAGCGCATTTGTCTATTCTGTAACATGGAGACGAGAACTGTGCAGCATAATGTAAATGTGGCTTTACCAGGGATATATATATATATATATATATATATATATATATATATATATATATATATATATATATATATATATATATATATTTTTCAACAAGTTGGCCGTCTCCCACCGAAGCAGGGTGACCCAAAAAAGAAAGAAAATCCCCAAAAAGAAAATGCTTTGATCATCATTCAACACTTTCACCACACACACACACACACACACACACACACACACACACACACACACACACACACACACACACACACACACACAGAGGACAGCGATCAGTGAAGAGGCGGGGCCAGGAGCTGAGTCTCGACCCCTGCAACACACACACACACACACACACACACACACACACCCCTAGATATATATATATATATATATATATATATATATATATATATATATATATATATATATATATATATATATATAGTCGAAATATAACCTTATGACTTCTATTATTTATCCTTCGTGATATGAGGTCAAGAACTCTTTGTTAACTTTATTGGGAACGCTTGTACACTGTTGCCATGGTTTTAAGACGAGCATGATTTAGTTGATAAGCGTCATAGTTTGTTTTCTTTTCCCAGAATTAGAACCTTACATTTATTTACATTAAACTGCATCTGCCACTTCTCCAACTCAACACCAGCCTGTCCAGGTCATTCTGTAGCTCAGGCGATGAAACTCGACCCCTACATTTAAAAGTAGGTGAACGCATGCACGCTCTCTCTCTCTCTCTCTCTCTCTCTCTCTCTCTCTCTCTCTCTCTCTCTCTCACTCACTCACTCTCACTCTCACTCTCACTCTCACACACACACACACACACACACACACACACACACACACACACACACAGTCACAATGAAGAGCCGGGGCCAGGCGCTATGAATCGAGCCCTGCAACCACAACTAGGCGAGTACACACACACACACGCTACTAGCGACTAGCAAAGAGGTGGAGCCAGAAGCTGTAACTCGACCCCTGTAACCACAAATAGGTGAGTATACACACGCACGCACACCTTATCCACCTTCACCTGTGAACAACTCCAGGTATTAAGACCTTGTTATCGTCTGGGGGAACTGGATTACAATCCTCACTCAACAGAGTTTCCCCACCTTGCTTTAGGCTGGACCAGGTGACGTCTTTATTACACGCTCAAGCCATGCTCAACCTCTCATGCATGTACTATTATATAATATTCACAAAATAATGTTCTCCAAAATAGATGGCAATAATATTATGCAAAACATAAATGTATAAAGTATCTATATTGCGTTTACGAAGATTATATATATATAATATATATATATATATATATATATATATCGTGCCGAATATGTAAAACTGGTCAATTAGCAAGAACTCATTTAAAATTATGTCCTTTCTGAAATTTTGTCTTATACGTTTGAAGATATATATTTCATTAATGTTAATGTAAAAAATTTTAATTTTGCTCCAAAAGAATAGAAAACTTACCTAACCTTATTATAACAAGAGCAATTTATTTTAGCCTAACCCAACTAAATATATTTTAGATTTGTATACAATAATTTAATACTAAACAAACACAATACAATATATTTTTTTCGTTAGGTTCAGAATGATTTTTGCGAAATTATTGCATACACAAATTTTCACTTGTCCTATATGGCAAGATGAGCGTTGCTATTTAAGCCAAGATCGCAAGTTCTGCCTATTCGGCACGACAAATATATATATATATATATATATATATATATATATATATATATATATATATATATATATATATATATATATATATATATATATATATATATATATATATATATATATATATATATATATATATATATATATATATATAATATATATAATGTGTCGTACCGAATAGGTAAAACTGGTCAGTTAGCAAGAACTCATTTAGAATTAAGCCCTTTCTAAAATTTTCTCTTATACGTTTAAAGTTTTTTTTTTTTCATTTATGTTTATGTAAAAAATAATGATTTTCTACCATAAGAACTTTAGAAAACTTATCTAACCTTATAACAAGCGCAATTTTATTTAGCCTAATTGAACTAAATGTATTTTAGATAAGTTTACAATAATTTAATAATAAACACAATGACATTTTTTTCGTTAGGTTCAGAATGATTTTTTGCGAAATTATTGCATACATAAATTTTTCGCTTGGCTTATTCGGCAAAAAGAGCGTTGCTATTTAAGCCAAAATAGCAAGTTTTACATATTCGGCAACACACACACACACACACACACACACACACACACACACACACACACACACACACACACACACACACACACACACACACACACACACATTATCGCGCACGGGGGGGGGGTAACAGAGGCTACGGGTCTTGAAGAATGAGACACTTGTTCATTTGGGAATCTTTATTGAGGAGACGTTTCGTGGCCTATATGTTTCGCCTTGCCCGGGAATTGAACCTTGGTTCTTTCGACCGTGAGTCTGACGCTTTGTCACTGAGCTGCAACAGGGAAGAGTCTCTGGCACCGTAATAATAGGACTCGAGAGCGAACAGTAATGACATTAGCAAAGACGGCAACACGATGTCGTCTTGTAACGGGTACAAAACGGAAGTCTTCATACGTCACTGTACGGTATAGATATACAACTGAGGCTCAATAACCAGAACACTAAGGCTCAAACGGCACAAACAGAGACCACTAAGGCTCAAACACACACACACACACACACCGCTAAAGCCCAGTAAACGGAGGGAGACCGCTAAGCCTCAACGGCATGAGCAGAGACCGCTAAACCTGAGCAAATCGTCAGATAACAGAAGGTTAACCTAGCCTTGGCCGCAGGCCGCAACAGCTAAGAGCTGCCAAATATAGGAGTGTAATTTTCCCGGCCAAAACTCACTGCCAGGGCCGGGCGGTCCTCTAGCGGCAGCGGTGCAAATCACAAATGGCGGCTTCCCGTGCCCACCTCGCTCCAGCAACCCTCTTTACATCTCTCGAAACTCACCGTCTCTGTTTTTCTTCTACGGCCGTTATTCACCAGCTGCGATAAACGGTGCGGCAGCTATCGTCTTAGGATTGCAGAAAAGCGTTGTAATTACGAGTACCGAGAGTGATGGGTAGAGCGAAATAGTCAAGCTTTGCGTCGGCCAAGAAGCGGCGTTGCACGAATTGCAGTTCTCGGCGCTACGAGAGTGTAGTCTTCCAGAGTGCTGATGGGTCATTTGTAACGTCTTTTTCCGCGGGGTTGTCGACTCTGTGGCAAAGGAAGGTTAGCTAGGTGTTGGCCCAGCCTCGTCAATTGTATTGTCTGGCGTTGGTACATAATATGGCCGACACAGCTTAATCCTGGCGGCTCAAGCAACGAGTTCCTTTTTTCCCTTGTATTAAGTGGCTGATTAAAATACCTTGATAACTCCTTGTGGTGTCGCGCATGTGCATGATCACCTCTCACCTGTTGTATTATTACCTACATTAAATCACCGTAAAATATTACGCTACAAATACCAGGAACAGCAGGAGAGAGAGAGAGAGAGAGAGAGAGAGAGAGAGAGAGAGAGAGAGAGAGAGAGAGAGAGAGAGACTGAGACCCTCATAAAACTACATTTCAAAATGATTTCATCCTTTTAAATTAATTTTCTTGGCTCCAGACTTTTTTTTTTTTTCTTAAGGTAGGTGAGGTTGGTCCCTGAACACTTGGTAATGGAACACTGTTTGTACAGTAATTATTGTACATTGTTATACAAGGTTGCATCATTGTCTTCCTTCACAGTGCAGTCTATCGTAAAGTTACGTAATCTGTCTTAAACCCATGTAATCTATCGGAAATCTATGCAATCTATCGAAAGCTATGCAATCTATCGAAAGCTATGCAATCTGTCGAAAGTCATGTAATTTATCGAAAGTTATGCGATCTGTCTAAAAGCTATGCAGTCTATCGGAAAGCCATGCAGACTGTCGGAAAGCTATGTAGTCTATCTGAAAGCTATGAGATAGCTGGCATCAGGAAAGCTTATTTGTGATGTATGTCCTTTACTTGCCAGGTCACAGCAGGACCTGTCTAGCTTAGGTACTAATTACTGGTTAAGGGCTGTTGATTCAAGGAATTTGATTTACTCTTCACCTTCCACGGATTACACCTGATTACCTCCCGTTCTCCGGGAGCTGAATGACACCTACGAGTTTAGCGCTTCCCTCTTACACAGCGGGACGAGTATGGATGCTGCACCAAGACTGGTGTTAGAGAGGCGGTTATTGCTGCTGCTGCTCTTCTTCTTCCTCTTCCTCTTCTTCTTCTTCCTCTTCTTCCTCTTCCTCCTCCTCCTCTTCTAAACAGATTTCTACGTCTGTTTTTTCAAGTGGTGGTGGTATTAATGGTGGCGATATTGGGAATAGTTGTGGTGGTGGTTGGTGATGGTCAATGGTATTAGTGGTAGTTGGTTGGTGATGGTGGTTAGTGGTAGTTGGTTGGTGATGGTGGTTAGTGGTAGTTGGTTGGTGATGGTGTTTAGTGGTGGTTGGTGATAGTAGTGGTAGTTGGTTGGTGGTTAGTGGTAGTTGGTTGGTGATAGTAGTGGTAGTTGGTTGGTGATGGTGGTTAGTGGTAGTTGGTTGGTGATAGTAGTGGTATTACTGGTGGTGGTTGTAATGGTGCAGCATAATGATGACATTAGAGGAGGGAGGGAGAGCCTCAGGCCCAACACGATGCTGCCCCACCCCACCTTACTCCCCCTCCCATCTATCCCCCCACCATAACCACCCAACAACACCCTCACCACCCCACCCACTTCACCACCACTACTTACCTCCCCAACCCTACATATGTCCTTGGGAAGTGGCCGGCCCAGTCGGCCTTATAAACTGATTATTAGTTTATTTTTTGTTCATTATTATTATGAGTTTATTTATTATTATTATTATTATTATTATCATTATTATTAATTTTTGTTATTAAGACCGTTCAATGGCTATGCGGTATGAACACTTTACAAATCTCAAAACTACTTAGACCCGCCTATCTATCCTCCTTACTCAGCTACTTACCCATGCACTACTTGCCTATCCCACTACCTACCCACCAACCTATTCATCCACCCACCAGCCTACCCATGAACCTACCTTCCCATTTAACCATGCACCTACCTTCCCACCTACCCACTCACCCACCTTCACCTACCCACGCACCTACCTTCCACCTACCTACGCGCTTACCTTCCACCTAACCCCCACCTACCTACGACTTTTCATTTCTCTCGTGGGAGAAATGTTTTTCATACTCCAGTATTATCATGCCAAACTGCTGATTATTTTAGGCTCGATCGTCCGTCCACTGATACGCGACTCTCGCGTTGATGTCGGAGGGGGGAAGGGGCTCTTAATCACGGGAATTGGAGTTACCATTCCTCAGATCAAACCTGTTTACCACTCACTGCCTACATGCTGTTTGAGCTCTATAAATTAATAATAATCCATTTAGCGTGTTCTCCTACCTTGTGAATAATGTTTGGTGTTTTCTGATTCCTTTGTCTCACTTTCAGGTGAGTCTCGCTATGTAGAGAAGACCGGAGAGAAAGAGAGAGAGGATTCAAGGTGAGTGATGAAGATTGAGTATCCTGTGCCCAATTTCTTGCCCACGTCTGGGTCGGTCATTCAGAGTAAAGACAAGGAGGAAGCTCGATCCTTCAGTGAGCTAGAGAGAAAGAAAGGAGGGGCAGGCAAGGTGGTTGGTAAGTAGGTAAGGTCTGCTTAGTGGTGCTCACCTAGTATGCTCACTTCAGGAAGGAGACAAATACAATAGTGTGCATAGTAATTGTGACAGTGATGAAATAAGACATTTGAAAATTATTGTTCGTTTGAAAAATACTCTGTAATGATATGACATAATTTATTTAATAAGAGATATGACTACTCTTTGCTTTTATAAGCAAAGGGTAGTCATACCTCGCTGCGGCATAGACTCTACCAATGTTGAACACACATTGGAAAGTACTTCGTCGTGGTACCAGGTCCTAATAACAGCAGCAATTAGCTTCTCCACAGCTGAACAGTCCTGTTTCGCGATCCCGCGTTTGGTTATTGCCCATAGATTCTCTCTTTGAAGAATGTCAACATTTTTCTGAACGTGTGGCATGGCGGAAGATTCTGCTGGAAAATGTCCTTTCCATAAGGAAAGTCTCTGTTCACAGTGGGAAGCAAATGAGTTGCCAGGATTGCCTTGTATTTGTTCATCGTTCCCTCAACAATAACAAGCCTTCCAGGGCCTTTAGCAGTAAAACTACCCCAAAATATCTAATTAGGTATTTTGGCGCTTGTTGAATGTGTCCATTTTGAAGAGCTTCGCCTTAGCTCCGTCTCACTACCACTGATCTGTACCCATGTGCTTCAGAATGCACCTCATTTGAAAACATAACTTTTCTCCATTCATCTATCGTCTATCCCTTATGATCGAGTGCCCACTGCAGCTGTTTTTTCCTCATAGCAGCAGTCAATAATTGTTTACCAGCTTTCCGGCAGTTCTGCCAACTTTAAGGACCCTTCGTCGAACAGTTGAAAAATCTACATTCATGCCAGCTGAAACCAAATCTCTCTATATCTTTGCTGGTTTTCTTGGGATCCTTCACATTATTTCTTATGATAATGCAGCGCTCCACGATCACTAGTGTCATCAGCTCTTTTCAGAATTCGACCAACAGCTGGCTTTCCTAGGCTCAAATTTTCGGCGATCAGATACTCAAATCAGTATTTTGTAAGAGCTACAATACTTCCATGCTCTCTAGGTGTAACATTTATCATGAATTTCAGCAGTAATCTTGAACTGAAGAGGGAGAATTTGGCGAAACCATATTCACTCACTGAGCATGCTTGCAGGAATAGCCTTACAGAACAACAGCTAATGTAGCACTGACGAGAATAGCAAGGTAACACCACGGCTGGATGGTTGCCAGAAGTCGGTAGCAAACTCTTCTGGAAAGAAAAGATCCCGAACCACATCAATTAAGCCGGAGACTTAAGATATTTTATGAGACAATCACAAAATTTAGTCTTGTCCCAATTAATTTGCACACTACTGTATGCCCACTTCAGGGAGGAGACTAGTATGTCCACTTCAGGGAGGAGACTAGTATGTCCACTTCAGGGAGGAGACTAGTATGTCCACTTCAGGGAGGAGACTAGTATGTCCACTTCAGGGAGGAGACTAGTATGTCCACTTCAGGGAGGAGACTAGTATGTCCACTTCAGGGAGGAGACTAGTATGTCCACTTACTAGTATGTCCACTTCAGGGAGGAGACTAGTATGTCCACTTCAGGGAGGAGACTAGTATGTCCACAGGGAGGAGACTAGTATGTCCACTTCTAGTAGTCCACTTCAGGGAGGAGACTAGTATGTCCACTTCAGGGAGGAGACTAGTATGTCCACTTCAAGGAGACTATGTCCACAGGGAGGAACTAGTAACTTCCTAGTATACCCACTTCAGGGAGGAGACTAGTATGTCCACTTCAGGGAGGAGACTAGTATGTCCACTTCAGGGAGGAGACTAGTATGTCCACTTCAGGGAGGAGACTAGTATACCCACTTCAGGAAAGACTACACAAATAACCCGCACATAAAAGAGAGAAGCTTACGACGACGTTTCGGTCCGACTTGGACCATTTACAAAGTCACGGTGTGACTTTGTAAATGGTCCAAGTCGGACCGAAACGTCGTCGTAAGCTTCTCTCTTTTATGTGCGGGTTATTTGTGTATCGTTCCAGTCACGGTATTGATGCTCACCTAGTATGCCCACTTCAGGAAAGACTACCATTGATGCTCACCTAGTATGCCCACTTCAGGAAAGACTACCATTGATGCTCACCTAGTATGCCCACTTCAGGAAAGACTACCATTGATGCTCACCTAGTATGCCCACTTCAGGAAAGACTACCATTGATGCTCACCTAGTATGCCCACGTATATTGGGCATCATGAAGGTAGAAGCGATCCGTTGTTCCGTAATATTTTCTTTCCATTTAAGTTTAAGTGGTAAATAAGTTAGGATTATCGCCTTTACAACCATCACGAGAAATTCTCCATCATTTTCAGGAAATTTATATATTCTATAAAAATTAAGAATATTTTTTGGTTAAAAAGTGTTAGTGTCTTTCATAGATCTTTTATGATATTTTTTTTTTCATATTTGAAAGTGATGTTGATAGTGAATTATAGAAATTGACGAAAATGTCGAGACAAAGGGAATTTCTTTGCCTTTTCTTAAATTTCAATAAAAACAAAATGAAGGAAATTTTTAACGTGTTGATGTATTACTCTTAATAAAGACTGAATACAAGTTTTCACAATGCAAAACGTTGTGTTAATAAAATTGTGTGAGTATCGTAGCCTTGTACGAGAAATATTTGATGTCTCCTTCTAGAGGACGGAGGATCGATCCTTTATTCCTTGTGTTAAACATCGTGAATGAAAATGATACCCAGACATTAAATGAAACAAACTTAGAAATAGAAAGACAAATGCAACGTTTAATACATATAATTAGGAATCGTTTCGCCCAGTGGAGGCTTTTTCACTCTGTTATAGAGAACAGAAAAACGACAGAATGTGTCTGTTTTTATTTCACGAAGGAATCTAACTCGTGTTTGGATTTGGGTACATCAGAAGAGAATCGAAGTTCAGGTTAATAGTTTGTACTTCCTTAGTGGTGTGTGTGTGTGTTCATAAACGGTTTAGAGAACCGACATTTTGATAAACGAGACAGTTGTGTAACACTCGGGTATCTTTATACTTGAAAAATTTTGCCAGACAGTGGCTTCAGTCCAGTGCAGGGAAAGGTGGAAGATGAGTTTGAGTTATTAGTCCCTCAGCCTGGAGTCGATGTGTTCAATCTTGATGGATTGAAAAACTCTTCGGCGACCACCGAAGATCGGCTCCATAAAGAATAAAAAGACACAGTACCTACGCATGTAGGAGACAAACTTGTGACGACGTTTTAGTCCGATTTGGACCATTAGTTTCACACTTCAGGCATTCTCAATAATTTGTGTGTTTCTGATATGGGCAGTGTAA
The DNA here is from genome assembly GCF_038502225.1 of Cherax quadricarinatus. NCBI lineage: Eukaryota > Metazoa > Arthropoda > Malacostraca > Decapoda > Parastacidae > Cherax > Cherax quadricarinatus. The sequence goes on from NC_091369.1 coordinate 11,981,114, forward strand.
GTTCTCTGTATAATCTTCAGGTCTGCATCCTCATCTGCCTTAAGTGGGGTAATTAGTATTCAGTAATATTCAGGTCTAGAGAATACTAGTGTCTTCAAGAATATTATAATTGGCTTGGCATCTCGTGTTTTGATTGTCCTGTCCAGCTTATCTTTTTCGCTGTGGTTGCTTAGCAACACTGTTGAAGGATATGCAGACATCATTACCAGTAAGTCGCTTACATTTCTCTTCCACTCTGTTGAGTGGGTTTTAGTATTTTAGTTCCGATTTGTGTTTCTGAAATTTTTCTAAGACTACATAACTGAAATTTGTCCTCATTCAACATATTATTATTGTTGTGAATAAAGTTTGTGTTAGTGTTTGTGTAGAAATACATAGTGAGGTAGTAGTTATTAGGTAAGACTAAGCAGCTGTTTGTTGCATTAATAAATCTTGACAAAACATATAAGAAAGGGAGGCTAGGGAAGCACTGTGGCTGGTGTGTAAAATTTATGGAATCGCTGGTAATTTGTTGAAAGCTATAAAAGTGTTTTTATGAGGAGAACGAAGCTCACGTTATTGTATGTAGAAGAGGAGGGAACTATTCTTCCAGTAAAGGTAGGCTTTAAACAAGAATGTGTAATGTCACCTTGGTTACTTAATGTTTATAGATGAGGTTGTAAACATTGTACTAGACTGTTAGGGAATGGTGCGGGATTAAAAGATAATGAAACTGATACAAGGTGAGAGACGCAGAAGTTGACGCAGAAGTTGGGGGAAGAGTTGGGAAAGATGTGTCAAAGTAGTTAAAAGTGAGCCTAGAAAAGAGTAAGTTGATGAAACTTGATGTCCAGGGGGTGAAAGGGTGAAGATCACATAGGAAGGAGTATGGAGGAAGAGAATGGATTAAGACTGGGTGTGAGGAATGGTCTTTGAATGTTACGGCGAGGAGGCGGCATGAAGCATTGGAGATGTCTTGCTTGAGGTCAGTGTTTGGTCGGCGTAAACATCATGCAGCGAATAAGGAGTGTAGAAATTCGAACATGTCACTGTACGAAAGATAGGAGTAGAGGAACTTTTGTTGAAATGGTTTGGTAATTTTGAAGGGGCTGAGCAGGATCGATTAAGATGGAATGAATGGAAGGTGTACGGGACAGTACAGGGAGAGATGAAATGAAGGCGTGAAGAAAGTTTTGAGAGGTGGGAGCTTGAGCATCCAGCAGGCGTGCATGAGCATGTATATCAGTGGTATGCTAAACAACCACAGAGGGAGTTGAATGATAACTCTGGGCCTTTCGTGTTGTAATCAACATATCAGGAGCTTTGTGTTGCGGAAACGAGTAGGAAGTTCAAGGAAACGTTCTGCAACATTGCAAGCTCCTAATGTGCTGATTGTAACAGGAAATACTATCGTTCAACTCATTGTGGTTTTGCATCCTGTATCGCTTGTACGCATGTTTTTGCATATATGTCGTGCCGAATAGGTAAAACTAGTTGGCAAAAACTAATTTAAAATTAAGTCCTTTCTAAAATTTTCTCTTTCTAAAAAAATTAGTTTGTTAATGTAAAAATTAATAATTTTGTACCAAAAGAACCTTGCATTATTAAAACAAGTGCAATTTAATTTAGCCTTAGCCAACTAAATCTATTTTAGATAAGTTTACAGTAATTTAATAATAAACAAATGCAATGAAATATATTTTCATTAGGTTTAGAATGATTTTCCTAAATTATTGCATACACAAATTTTCGCTTGCCTTATTCGGCAAGAAAAGCGTTGTTATTTATGCCCAAATCGCAAGTTCTACCTATTCGGCACGACATTATATATATATATATATATATATATATATATATATATATATATATATATATATATATATATATATATATATATAATGTATGTAGTGAAATGATCTAACGTTCAAATTAACTTTTGCCACAGAGATGGAGTGAACGTCCAGACTAACTTCTACAGAGGGAGGGAGGGAGGGACTGAGAGAATTGTTGAAGGCAACTTTCGAAGCGGAACAAATGTTTGAACAATTAGAAGCGGGGATGTGTTCATCCTGAAACGGTTTGGAACTGATTAGAAAAAAAAAACGAAAACGTTCTTCGTTAACCTGTTGAAATAGTGGTGTTGGTGGTGTGTTGTTGTTGGTGGTGGTGTGTTGTTGTTGTTCGTGGTGGTAATGTGTTGGTGGTGGTGGTAATGTGTTGTTGTTGGTGGTTGCAATGTGTTGGTGGTGGTGGTGGTGGTGGTGGTGGTGGTAATGTGTTGTTGTTGTTGGTGGTGGTAATGTGTTGTTGGTGGTGGTAATGTGTTGGTGGTGGTGGTAATGTGTTGTTGGTGGTGGTGGTAATGTGTTGGTGGTGGTGGTGGTAATGTGTTGTTGTTGTTGGTGGTGGTAATGTGTTGGTGGTGGTGGTAATGTGTTGTTGGTGGTGGTGGTAATGTGTTGGTGGTGGTGGTGGTAATGTGTTGTTGTTGTTGGTGGTGGTAATGTGTTGGTGGTGGTGGTAATGTGTTGTTGTTGGTGGTTGTAATGTGTTGTTGTTGGTGGTGGTAATGTGTTGGTGGTGGTGGTGGTAATGTGTTGTTGTTGTTGGTGGTAGTAATGTGTTGGTGGTGGTGGTAATGTGTTGGTGGTGGTGGTAATGTGTTGTTGTTGTTGGTGGTGGTAATGTGTTGGTGGTGGTGGTGGTAATGTGTTGTTGGTGGTGGTGGTAATGTGTTGTTGTTGGTGGTGGTAATGTGTTGTTGTTGGTGGTGGTAATGTGTTGTTGTTGGTGGTGGTGGTAATGTGTTGGTGGTAGTGGTAATGTGTTATGGTGGTGGTAATGTGTTGTTGTTGGTGGTGGTAATGTGTTGGTGGTGGTGGTGGTAATGTGTTGTTGGTGGTGGTGGTAATGTGTTGTTGTTGGTGGTGGTAATGTGTTGTTGTTGGTGGTGGTAATGTGTTGTTGTTGGTGGTGGTGGTAATGTGTTGGTGGTGGTCGTAATGTGTTATGGTGGTGGTAATGTGTTGTTGTTGGTGGTGGTAATGTGTTGTTGATGGTGGTGGTGGTAATGTGTTGTTGATGGTGGTGGTGGTAATGTGTTGTTGATGGTGGTGGTGGTAATGTGTTGTTGTTGGTGGTGGTGGTAATGTGTTGTTGTTGGTGGTGGTGGTAATGTGTTGTTGGTGGTGGTAATGTGTTATGGTGGTGGTAATGTGTTGTTGTTGGTGGTGGTAATGTGTTGTTGTTATTGGTGGTGGTAATGTGTTGTTGTTGGTGGTGGTGGTAATGTGTTGTTGTTATTGGTGGTGGTAATGTGTTGTTGATGGTGGTGGTGGTAATGTGTTGTTGGTGGTGGTAATGTGTTGTTGTTGGTGGTGGTAATGTGCTGTTGGTGGTGGTAATGTGTTGTTGGTGGTGGTAATGTGTTGTTGTTGGTGGTGGTAATATGTTATGGTGGTGGTAATGTGTTGTTGGTGGTGGTAATATGTTATGGTGGTGGTAATGTGTTGTTGGTGGTGGTAATATGTTATGGTGGTGGTAATGTGTTGTTGGTGGTGGTAATGTGTTGTTGGTGGTGGTAATATGTTATGGTGGTGGTAATGTGTTGTTGGTGGTGGTAATGTGTTGTTGGTGGTGGTAATGTGTTATGGTGGTGGTAATGTGTTGTTGTTATTGGTGGTGGTAATGTGTTGTTGTTGGTGGTGGTGGTAATGTGTTGTTGTTGGTGGTGGTGGTAATGTGTTGGTGGTGGTGGTGGTGGTAATGTGTTGTTGATGGTGGTGGTGATGGTAATGTGTTGTTGATGGTGGTGGTGGTGGTAATGTCTTGTTGATGGTGGTGGTGGTGGTAATGTGTTGTTGGTGGTGGTGGTGGTGGTAATGTGTTGTTGTTGATGGTGGTGGTAATGTGTTGTTGATGGTGGTGGTGTTGGTAATGTGTTGTTGGTGGTGGTGGTGGTAATGTGTTGTTGGTGGTGGTGGTGGTAATGTGTTGTTGTTGATGGTGGTGGTAATGTGTTGTTGTTGTTGGTGGTGGTGGTAATGTGTTGTTGTTGGTGGTGGTGGTAATGTGTTGTTGTTGTTGATGGTGATGGTAATGTGTTGTTGTTGGTGGTGGTGGTAATGTGTTGTTGATGGTGGTGGTGATGGTAATGTGTTGTTGGTGGTGGTAATGTGTTGTTGGTGGTGGTGGTAATGTGTTGTTGATGGTGGTGGTGGTAATGTGTTGTTGATGGTGGTGGTGGTAATGTGTTGTTGGTGGTGGTAATGTGTTGTTGGTGGTGGTAATGTGTTGTTGATGGTGGTGGTAATGTGTTGTTGATGGTGGTGATGTGTTGTTGATGGTGGTGGTGGTAATGTGTTGTTGTTGGTGGTGGTGGTAATGTGTTGTTGGTGGTGCTGGTGGTAATGTGTTGTTGGTGGTGGTGGTGGTAATGTGTTGTTGATGGTGGTGGTAATGTGTTGTTGATGGTGGTGGTGATGTGTTGTTGATGGTGGTGGTGGTAATGTGTTGTTGGTGGTGGTAATGTGTTGTTGTTGGTGGTGGTGGTAATGTGTTATGGTGGTGGTAATGTGTTGTTGTTATTGGTGGTGGTAATGTGTTGTTGTTGGTGGTGGTGGTAATGTGTTGTTGATGGTGGTGGTGGTGGTAATGTGTTGGTGGTGGTGGTGGTGGTAATGTGTTGTTGATGGTGGTGGTGATGGTAATGTGTTGTTGATGGTGGTGGTGGTAATGTGTTGTTGATGGTGGTGGTGGTGGTAATGTGTTGGTGGTGGTGGTGGTGGTAATGTGTTGTTGTTGATGGTGGTGGTAATGTGTTGTTGATGGTGGTGGTGTTGGTAATGTGTTGTTGATGGTGGTGGTGTTGGTAATGTGTTGTTGATGGTGGTGGTGGTAATGTGTTGTTGGTGGTGGTGGTGGTAATGTGTTGTTGATGGTGGTGGTGGTGGTAATGTGTTGTTGGTGGTGGTGGTGGTAATGTGTTGTTGATGGTGGTGGTGATGGTAATGTGTTGTTGTTGGTGGTGGTGGTAATGTGTTGTTGATGGTGGTGGTGATGGTAATGTGTTGTTGGTGGTGGTGGTAATGTGTTGTTGATGGTGGTGGTGGTAATGTGTTGTTGATGGTGGTGGTGGTAATGTGTTGTTGGTGGTGGTAATGTGTTGTTGGTGGTGGTAATGTGTTGTTGATGGTGGTGGTAATGTGTTGTTGATGGTGGTGATGTGTTGTTGATGGTGGTGGTGGTAATGTGTTGTTGGTGGTGGTGGTGGTAATGTGTTTTTGGTGGTGGTGGTGGTAATGTGTTGTTGGTGGTGGTGGTGGTAATGTGTTGTTGATGGTGGTGGTAATGTGTTGTTGATGGTGGTGGTAATGTGTTGTTGGTGGTGGTGGTGGTAATGTGTTGTTGATGGTGGTGGTAATGTGTTGTTGATGGTGGTGGTAATGTGTTGTTGATGGTGGTGGTGGTAATGTGTTGTTGATGGTGGTGGTGGTAATGTGTTGTTGGTGGTGGTGGTGGTAATGTGTTGTTGGTGGTGGTGGTGGTGGTGGTAATGTGTTCTGGTGGTGGTAATGTGTTGTTGATGGTGGTAATGTGTTGTTAATGGTGGTGGTGGTAATGTGTTGTTGATGGTGGTAATGTGTTGTTGATGGTGGTGGTGGTAATGTGTTGTTGATGGTGGTGGTGGTAATGTGTTGTTGATGGTGGTGGTGGTAATGTGTTGTTGATTGTGGTGGTGGTAATGTGTTGTTGATGGTGGTGGTGGTAATGTGTTGTTGATGGTGGTGGTGGTAATGTGTTGTTGATGGTGGTGGTGGTAATGTGTTGTTGATGGTGGTGGTGGTAATGTGTTGTTGATGGTGGTGGTGGTAATGTGTTGTTGATGGTGGTGGTGGTAATGTGTTGTTGATGGTGGTGGTGGTAATGTGTTGTTGATGGTGGTGGTGGTAATGTGTTGTTGATGGTGGTGGTAATGTGTTGTTGATGGTGGTGGTGGTAATGTGTTGTTGATGGTGGTGGTGGTAATGTGTTGTTGATGGTGGTAATGTCTTGTGGTGGTAATAGTGTGTTGCTGCTGGTGGTAATGTGTTGTGATGATGGTGGTGATAGTTTGTTGCTGCTGGTGGTGGTGATTGTTGCTGCTGGTGATAGTTTGTTGCTGCTGGTGATAATGTGTTGTGATGGTGGTGATAGTTTGTTGCTGCTGGTGGTAATGTGTTGTGATGATGGTGGTGATAGTTTGTTGCTGCTGGTGATAATGTGTTGTGATGATGGGGGTGATAGTTTGTTGCTGCTGGTGATAATGTGTTGTGATGATGGTGGTGATAGTTTGTTGCTGCTGGTGATAATGTGTTGTGATGATGGGGGTGATAGTTTGTTGCTGCTGGTGATAATGTGTTGTGATGATGGTGGTGATAGTTTGTTGCTGCTGGTGATAATGTGTTGTGATGATGGTGGTGATAGTTTGTTGCTGCTGGTGGTGGTGATTGTTGCTGCTGGTGGTAATGTGTTGTGATGGTGGTAATGTGTTGTGGTGGTGGTGGTGATAGTTTGTTGCTGCTGGTGGTAATGTGTTGTGATGATAGTGGTGGTGATTGTTGCTGCTGGTGGTAATGTGTTGTGATGATAGTGGTGGTGATTGTTGCTGCTGGTGGTAATGTGTTGTGATGATGGTGGTGGTGATTGTTGCTGCTGGTGGTAATGTGTTGTGATGATAGTGGTGGTGATTGTTGCTGCTGGTGGTAATGTGTTGTGATGATGGTGGTGGTGATTGTTGCTGCTGGTGGTAATGTGTTGTGATGATAGTGGTGGTGATTGTTGCTGCTGGTGGTAATGTGTTGTGATGATGGTGGTGGTGATTGTTGCTGCTGGTGGTAATGTGTTTGTCAGGTGGTGGCTGTGAAGTGTGCCGCTGGTGGTAATGTAGCGATGGTGGTAACGTGTCGTGACGATGGTGGGATAGTGCGTGCCGCTGGTGCAATGTGTCGTGACGATAGGGTGATAGTGTCTGCGCTGGTGGAATGTGTCGTGATGATGGCGGAATAGCCTTTGTGCTGGTGGCGGTAATGTGTCAGACGATGGTGGTAAGTGTTTCTTTGGTGGTAATGCGTCGTGGTGGCGGCGGTAATAGCTCTGTTGCCGCTGGGTACAATGTGTCGTGGTGGTGGTGGTAACTGTGCAGGTGGTGGTAACGTGCTGGTGGTAATGTGTCAGGTGGTGGTAATGCTGTCAGGTGGTGGTAACGTGTCGGTGGTAATGTGTCAGGTGGTGGTGGGGCGACTGGTTGCTCGCTGGTGGTAATGTGTCAGGACGATATGCGGCAGTGATCGCCGCTGGTGGCAACGTCAGGATGGTGGTGGTGATTGTTGCCGCTGGGGTAATCGTGTCGACGATAGTGGTGGGATTGTTGCCGCTGGTGGAAGTGCCGTGATGATGGTGGTGGTGATTGTTGCCGCTGGTGGTAATGCGTGCGGATGATAGGGTGGCGGATTGCGCCGCTGGTGGCAAACGTGTCGTGACGACGGGGCGGCTGACTGTTGCCGCTGGCAAGTGTCAGGTGGTGGTAACGTGTCGTGATGACGGTGGATAGCTCTGTTGCCGCTCGGTGCGTGACATTGCTGCCGCTGTGATAGCCTGTGCCGCTGGTGCAGGCGATGTGCCGCTGGTGGCAACGTGTCAGGAGGTGGTAAATGCGTCAGGCGGTGGTGGTGATAGCCTGTTGCCGCTGGTGGCAATGTGCGGACGATAGTGGTGGTGACTGGTTGCCGCTGGTGGTAACGTGTCGTGACGATGGTGGTGGTGATGTTGCCGCGTGGTAAGTGTCGTGGTGGTGGCAATGCTGTGATGATGGTGGTGATAGCCTGTTGCCGCTGGGGTGGTGATCGTTGCCGCTGGTGATAGTTGTTGCCGCTGGTGGCGGTGATGTGCCGCTGGTGGTACGTGTCAGATGGTGGTAATGTGTCAGGCGGTGGTGGTGATAGTGCGTGCGCTGGTGGTAATGTGTCGGATGGTGGCAAGTGTCGTGACGATGGTAGGGATAGTGTGCCGCTGGTGGCAATGCGTCAGGACGAGTGGCGATAGTGCGTCATTGGTGGTGGAATGCGTCGGACGATGGCGGCAATGTGTCAGGCGGTGGTAATGTGTCGGTGGTGGTGGCAATAGTCTGTTGCCGCGGTGGCAATGTGTCGGTGGGTGGCAAGCGTCGGTGGTGGTAATGCGTGGTGGTGGTAATCGTCAGGTGGTGGAACGTGTGTGGTGGTGGCAATGTGTCAGGTGGCAATGTGTCAGGTGGTAATGCGTCAGGTGGTGGTGGAATGTCTGTGTGGCTGGTGGTGGCGATGGTCAGTGGTGGTGCGTAAGTGTCAGGTGGTGGTGATGTGTCAGGTGGTGGTGGTGGTAATGTGTTGTGTGGTGGTGGTGGTGGTAATGTGTTGGTGGTGGTAATGTGTTGTGGTGTGGTGGTGTGTGGTGGTGGTGGTGGTAATGTGTGTGGTGGTGTGGTGGTAATGTGTAATGTGTGGTGGTAATGTGTTGTGGTGGTAATGTGTTGTGGTGGTGGTAATGTGTTGTGGTGGTGGTAATGTGTTGTGGTGGTAATGTGTTGTGGTGGTGGTAATGTGTTGTGGTGGTGGTGGTAATGTGTTGTGGTGGTGGTAATGTGTTGTGGTGGTGGTGGTAATGTGTTGTGGTGGTGGTAATGTGTGGTGGTGGTAATGTGTTGTGGTGGTGGTAATGTGTTGTGGTAATGTGTTGTGGTGGTGGTGGTAATGTGTTGTGGTGGTAATGTGTTGTGGTGGTAATGTGTGGTGGTGGTGGTAATGTGTTGTGATGGTAATGTGTGGTGGTGGTGGTGGTAATGTGTGGTGGTGGTGGTAATGTGTTGTGGTGGTAATGTGTGGTGGTGGTGGTAATGTGTTGTGGTGGTGGTGGTAATGTGTTGTGGTGGTGGTGGTAATGTGTTGTGGTGGTGGTAATGTGTTGTGGTGGTGGTGGTGGTAATGTGTTGTGGTGGTGGTAATGTGTTGTGGTGGTGGTAATGTGTTGTGGTGGTGGTGATGGTGGTTGTGGTGGTGGTGGTAATGTGTTGTGGTGGTGGTAATGTGTTGTGGTGGTGGTAATGTGTTGTGGTGGTGGTAATGTGTTGTGGTGGTGGTAATGTGTTGTGGTGGTGGTAATGTGTTGTGGTGGTGGTGGTAATGTGTTGTGGTGGTGGTAATGTGTTGTGGTGGTGGTAATGTGTTGTGGTGGTAATGTGTTGTGGTGGTAATGTGTTGTGGTGGTGGTAATGTGTTGTGGTGGTGGTGGTAATGTGTTGTGGTGGTAATGTGTTGTGGTGGTAATGTGTTGTGGTGGTGGTAATGTGTTGTGGTGGTAATGTGTTGTGGTGGTAATGTGTTGTGGTGGTAATGTGTTGTGGTGGTGGTAATGTGTTGTGGTGGTGGTAATGTGTTGTGGTAATGTGTTGTGGTGGTGGTAATGTGTTGTGGTGGTAATGTGTTGTGGTGGTGGTAATGTGTTGTGGTGGTAATGTGTTGTGGTGGTGGTAACTACTTGTTTTGTTTACATTCATGTTAATGGTCACATTATTGCAACAGAATATTCTTACCTCCATCTTTTCTTCGTGATGCTCCTCATACTCCCTCTTGACATTCTCCTCCTACTTCTCTTCCTCCTCTAACTATTGCTGTTGATCCTTTCCTATTTCTTTCCTGTCTTCCTGCTCCTCCCCATCCTCGTCCGTCTCCTCTCCCCCACCTCCGCCCTTATCGTCGTCTTCTTGCTGTCAGCACAGTAGTGTTGTAAGTCATCAGGCAGGGAGGCAGCACTCACCATATCGCTAACATAAACAACTCAGGTTTGTGTATAATTTATTGATTTGCGTTTTTCATTTTTGCACATTTTTGATATTTAGGAAAATGTATATAGTAGTTTTTTGGGCGTCGTCTTCCAAGACCCGATACTTGAGCCTCTTCAACACTGATTTACAACACTGGCACGGCAAGGATGCTAGGAGGGAATATATATATATATATATATATATATATATATATATATATATATATATATATATATATATATATGAAGATTGAGACACTTATGCAGCAGATGGGAATCTTTATTCAGGAAACGTTTCGCCACACAGTGGCTTCATCAGTCCAATACAAAGAGGAAGGCGTAAGGAGAGGAGGAGAATGAGGTAATCAGTCCCTCAACCTGGAGTCGATGGACTGAACACATCGACTCCAGGTTGAGGGACTGATTACCTCATTCTCCTCCTCTCCTTACGCCTTCCTCTTTGTATTGGACTGATGAAGCCACTGTGTGGCGAAACGTTTCCTGAATAAAGATTCCCATATGCTGCATAAGTGTCTCAATCTTCAACTTGTCGGTTTTTCAAACCATTCATCACATATATATATATATATATATATATATATATATATATATATATATATATTCCCATATATATATATATATATATATATATATATATATATATATATATATATATATATATATATATATATATATATATATATATATATATCGTGCCGAATAGGTAAAACTGGTCAATTACCAAGAACTCATTTAAAATTAAGTCCTTTTTAAATTTTTCTCTTATACGTTTAAAGATATATTTTTTCATTTATGTTAATGTAGAAATTAATAATTTTATACCAGTAGAACCTTAGAAAACTTACCTAACCTTATTATAACAAGCGCAATTTAATTTATCCTAATCCAACTAAATATATTTTAGACAAGTTTACAGTAATTTAATAATAAACAAACACAATAAAATATATTTTTTTCGTTAGGTTCAGAATGATTTTTGCGAAATTATTACATACACAAATTTTTGCTTGCCTTATTCGGCAAGAAGAGCGTTGCTATTTAAGCCAAAAAGGGAAGTTTTACCTATTCGGCACGACGTTATATATATGACACCCTTACAGACTCCTCCAGTAGACCAGCTCCTCCCAAACAGCACAAACAGTCCCACTGGGACAAACCGATCATGGAAAAAATCGCCAACACAATGCTCTCCAATGCTTCAGGAAAGAACAAAGCTCGTCTCCTGGCAGTGAAGGCACCACACTCAGGAGATTTCCTGTTAGCTGTTCCCAATTCCTCCCTGGGCACCCGTCTCGACCCACAGGCCATTCGGATTGGTGTTGCTCTTCGCCTAGCCGCCCCCATCCTCACCGAACATAGGTGTATTTGCGGCAGGGCGACAGCTGATCAATTCGGACTCCATGGTCTCGTGTGCCACACAGCAGAAGGGAAGTATGCCAGACATGAGGAGATCAATGACATAATAAAGAGAAGCCTCGCCACAGCCCGTTGCCCAGCTCAACGGGAACCCCAAGTACAGAGGTCTGATGGAAGTCAAAAGCGTCCTGATGGAGCCACTATGCTACCCTGGAAGGATGGAAAGCAGATTGCCTGGGACTACACCTGTGCTGCCACATTGGCAGGCACCTACTTGCCATACTCTGTAGTGGAAGGGGGTGGAGCTGCCAGCCACAGGGAGACCCAGAAGATCCGAAAATATGAAGACCTTCCCCCTTGCTATAACTTCATTCCAATAGGGTCGGAGACCCTTGGAGCATGGGGCAAGTGTGCTCTAAAGTTCCTCAAAGAGCTGGGTGAAAAGCTCATCATAGAAACCAAGGACCACAGGGCGACCAGCTTCCTCTTTCAGAGACTCAGTGTTGCGATCCAGAGAGGAAATGCCTGCAGCATTCTGGGCACGCGGCCCACCGCAGGGGAGCTGGACGAAGTATTCGAGATGTAGCTCTGAGTTACCTATGTTGTTTTACTTTGTATCATATTTTTGTGAATGTTTTGTCAATGTATTTTGTCTTTAAATAAAATATATATACATAATATAGGGGGTGGTAGGAGAAAATTCTCAAACAGCTTCAGGGAGAATCTTGAGTTTTCCCAGAAGCAAGTTTATTCTTTTCTCTGAGGATGAGGGTCCCCATAACAGTTCTAGAGGTGGTACCTCCCTATATTTTATATATATATATATATATATATATATATATATATATATATATATATATATATATATATATATATATATATATAATATATTATATATATATATATATATATATATATATATATATAATATATTATATATATATATATATATATATATATATATATATATATATATATATAATATATATATATATATATATAATGTCGTGCCGAATATGTAAAACTGGTCAGTTAGCAATAACTCATTTAAAATTAAGTCCTTTCTAAAATTTTCTCTTTTACGTTTAAAGATATATTTTTTCATTAATGTTAATGTAAAATTTTTTAATTTTGCTCCAAACGACTCTTAGAAAACTTACCTAACCTTATTATAACAAGAACAATTTAGGTGCAGCAGTCATAGGTGGTGTCACATTTGTTCAATGTGGAAGTAGGTGTGCCCAAGAATTAGGCAAGCGACCTACTTCCACATTGAACAAATGTGACACCACCTATGACTGCTGCACCTCTCCTACCAACGGTTTATAAGCTCCTTCTCCGCTCATATGCCGTATTCTATTCAAGATTGATGGACTGACCACATCGACTCAAGGTTGAGGGACTGATTACCTCATTCTACTCCTGTTCTTCAATTTCTCCTTTGTATGGACTGATGAAGCCACTGTGTGGCGAAACGTTTCCTCAATAAAGATACCCAAGAGTTGCACATGTGTCTAATTTATCAACATGTCGGTTCTCTGAACCATTCATCTACAAAGAAAAATTTATTTTAACCTAACCCAGCTAAATATATTTTAGATTTGTTTACAGTAATTTAATACTAAAACACAATGAAATATATTTTTTTCGTTAGGTTCAGAATGATTTTGGCGAAGTTATTGTATACACAAATTTTCACTTGTCCTATATGGCAAGATGAGCGTTGCTATTTAAGCCAAGATCGCAAGTTCTGCCTATTCGGCACGACATATATATTATATGTGTGTGTGTATGTAAGTATGGTAATAAGAGGCCGTCCCTAAAAATATATAAACATCCCCATGAAGGAAATAAAGTGATTAATAAATAAAAATTCTGGGAGTAAAAGAAATGGTTCCCAGCGGCGCTGTACAATGAATCTAAAATTGCGTAGTAAGATATTAAATGATATTATCTGGTAGGAGCCCATTGTTGATAGTATCAGGGAATATTGTGCTTATACTCGCTGATGCACCGCCGTTTCCAACCCTCTCATACAAGACTTCCAATCATTACTATTTTCCACTCGCTGTATCTCTCCATCTCGCCGCGTGATACAATAGCACTCGCCGAGTGCCCAGCTTACGCTTCGATTAAGCTTTGAAGCTTCGTATTAGGTCTGTGTGTAGGTTAGGCCAAAGCTTCGAATTGGGTGATATTGATTGTGATTTTTGCTGTTCGTACCGGTATTGTGTCTCGCTAAACGTTATATTAACTCCGTATTTGAGAGCATAAATACGTGGATTTTTTTTTAGGTCAGCTCTTATAAAGCTCCTCAGTGAGAGATTTTTCGTAAACGCTATTAGAAAATAGGAACGAAAATTGAATAACACTTTCTATGACGTACTATCCGCGCTCTCGTCAATTTTTTCTCTCTTTCAGTCGCATTTACAAAGAATTTCTGTATCTGAATTGTGGTATCGAATTATATTGTTCAATGTTTTTATTTTTTTTAATTATTTTTGTAAACTGTGAATTTTGTTGATATTGTGGCTTAGAAGCTGCAATATTTTGTTGGCTAAGCTTTATAATTTATTAGAATAAAAAATTAAGCACTAGGCTTCGAAATTCTTTACTGGTGGTGAATTTTGTTTACTGTATTAATGATTTTTTTAACGATAGCTATTTTTATTTTCTTTATCTTTTATTATCGAGAATTTTTATGATATTGTTAACGATTTTTTTTTGCATCTTTTATTACAAAGCTTTTATGATACTGATTTAATTAGCTTTAGCTTTACTGTCATTATTTTAGCGTTTCTGTATCGTGGTATAAGTAGGCTTGAAAAAAAAAATAGCTTGTGGCAGTGTTTCGCTCAACGCAGAGCGAAACGTGACGATAAAACCTTGCTCTGCACCTCTGTGTATTCTTCAATAATAAACTCAGTTCACGTTTATATGAATATACAAGACTTCAACAATGTGCTAAATGTAATTTAAATCCAGTTTTAAAATTTATTTTTCTGTTCTCAAGCGTCTCTTCCAGTGCACAAAACTGGTTCCTAAGAGCTTTCATTCTCTCACTTTATTGCAGTTGCTTTATTTATAATTCTATGTTTTTTTTTTTTGTCTCTGAATATTTTACTGATAGGTTTATTATCTTTTATACATTTACTTTATGTATATATATATATATATATATATATATATATATATATATATATATATATATATATATATATATTTTATATATATATATATATATATATATATATATATATATATATATATATATATATATATATATATATATATATATAATTTCCCCATTTTAGTATCTTTGTTGATGAGATTTCTCCATGTTGAGGGACTGATAACCTCTTATCTACATCTCCAAGGCTTGTGCTGACTCTGCAGAGGAATCCAGCTGAGCAGGCGAAACGTCTGGTTCGTAAACTTATCACACCACCGCACATGCGTCTTACCCGCACTTAGAGCATGCTGGTTGTCATCACATGATGTTATATACTGAAGAATCCAAACATTTCTTTTACTGACAAAACCTCTTGCATATATATAAATATTAGTAATAGTGAGGGCAGCCTGTACAGTTCTGCTCCTAACCGAGGACATCTTTAGTTATCATTTGATGAGTATGATATATTCGCAACATTTGGATGTCTTTATTGTCTAAATCTTTCGCCTATACATCAGGCTTCTTCAGTTGAATACCATTGGAAATAATAGAAGTGGTGAAGAGTTAATTTTGAGGTGATCAATCCCTCAGCCTAGATAGATGGTCAGTCCCTTACTCATCAATTTGTCGGTACTTGATGTTGAGTGTTACGAGACAAAATACACATCCCTCTATTACTTTTTCTTTTTTTGCCTTCAAGCAGGTTTCTCCATTGTTGACTGGAGTTTATTACCAACGTTACATATTTCTTTCCATACAGACTATCCCTTGGGTGTTAAATTTCTTATTATAAACTGTTGTATATATCGTTGTTTATGTCTGATTTATTGCCAACGAAATTCCGTATAAATAGGAAACTTTATATTAAGTTTTGTTACAGGGGACGACTGGGTCTTCAGAGGATTGCAATTAACTTATGACAGCAGTAGTAACTGGAAACCCTTTGCCTGCGAGATGCAACGAGTTTGTTCAGCCTGCAACATTCCTCAGCAGATGAAGTGAATGTTTATCTGCTCATATAATCACACACAAGACTTCTGGAAGGATATCACAGTGGTTCAGTGTCTTAGACATAAAAGACAGAAGGATATCACATTTTTTTCAGTGTGTAAGACTTAAAATATTGTTAAGTAGCGTAACACATTAGTTCAGTGTTTGACATATTTGCTAGAGGATATTACAGTTCAATGTCTTAGACACAAGATTTGCTACAGGATATTACAGTTCAATGTCTTAGACACAAGATTTGCTAGAGGATATTACAGTTCAATGTCTTAGACACAAGATTTGCTAGAGGATATTGCAGTGCAATGTCTTAGACACAAGATTTGCTAGAGGATATCATAGTTCATTTCTTAGACAAATGACTACTAGAAGATTATTACGGCTGTTAGGGGTCTTAGACATGACTGAAGTGACTAAAAGAATAAAGTCATGTATGCCTGATGGGTGAGGCCTTGAAATAGTCCTAATTAAATGAAATTTTTGACTACCAGGCTAGTAAGGACGGGAAAGAGAAGAAATGGAGGCAGGATTAAATAACGAAAAGGATTGTGGGTAAGTAGGAAGAGATAGTTAAGAAAGAATATGAAAGGTAAGAGTGAGTAGGTAAGAACATGTAAGAGAGAATAAGAAAGGTGAGAAAAATAGGTAGGAAGCTATTCATGGCCTATGTGGCCAAGAACGGTCGACTGATGTCAGTGCTGAGATACGACTTTGGGGATAGTGTAGGCCTATAAGAGGAGAGTTGAAAGACTACACTGATAGGCTTAGTCATTCAGCCGCGCCATTCAGGTAGTGCCGACACGCCATTCAGGTCGTCCCGATACGCCATTCAGGTCGTCCCAACACGCCATTTAGGTCGTCTCGACACATTCAGATCTTCCCGACACGCCATTTAGGTCGTCCCGATACGCCATTCAGGTCGTCCCGACACATTCAGATCTTCCCGGCACGCCATTCAGGTCGTCCCGACACGCCAATCAGGTCGTCCCGACACGCCATTTAGGTCGTCCCGATACGCCATTCATGTCCCGACACGCCATTCAGGTCGTCCCGACACGCCATTTAGGTCGTCCCGATACGCCATTCAGGTCGTCCCAACACATTCAGATCTTCCCGGCACGCCATTCAGGTCGTCTCGACACGCCTTTCAAGTCGTCCATGGAAAGGCTCTTGCTCAGTCACAAATCCTTACTTGCAAAGCATTGAGGTGACGAACTTTCTAATGGTGTGGCATACTGTGTATATACACATCCAGCTAGTGTGTGTATACATACTGTAAACATACATACAGGAGATCGATGTCAGGGCTTTATGTGAGACTTGACCACCGTACAGAAACATCTACGAGGCAATTCTAAACATGAATCTAAATATTTTAGGTAAAAAGACACAAGTGCAACTAATGCTACATTTTACTGTGGTAACGTTTCGCTCTCCAGCAAGCCGTTACAAACGATACAGGGACACAGAGGGTATATATATCCTCTGTGTGCATGTATTGTAACAGTTTGACAAAGCTCCTGGAGAGCGAAACGTTGCCACAATAAAATGTCACATTAGTTGCACTTGTGTCCTTTTACCTAACATATTGTCGTTAATTCTACCAACATTATTACAATCTAGATATTGCAAGAGAGGCAGTATAAAAACATTGTATATTCATAATTGTGAGCGCACAACTACACACAGCTGTTATTTACACTAATTCCGAGACGCACAGGAGCGGCACTGATTTGTAAAGCTTATGGGCATTAACACCCAGCTCAGCAATTAATTTTTGTACACAAACATATGAGTCAGAGGTCTCAGGGATAGGGTCTGTTACACAAAAATTCTCCTAGTCTTGTCATGTCATACGAGGAGGAACTAGGATCGCCATGCATGTCTGTAGTCTGATTACCAAATCTCGAAGCTTAGTAAATGTATAACCCTAATTTTTAAAGGGGAGGATCGGTAAGCCAACAGAAAGCCTCAGATGACCAAAAGCTACGGGTGCGAGTCTCTGACTAAGACCTGCCTCAGGAAACACTTGTCCGTTGCTATACCATTTTAATGTTCAATCTGTCAGACACTGCAACACAAGGGTATCTTGGTACAGACCTACAATCAACTTCGACAACCTCTACTAGTGAGAACGGCTGGATTTGAGAGGGACCTGACCTCCCAGCATCTGAGTTCTTACCTCTTCTAGTGACCTACGTCTCACCTCTTGGCGCTATATAAGTGCTCCATCCTGTCACTTCATCTCCATATTGTTTCATTCCATGGAACAATGCTCTTCTCCAGACTGAGGGACTGACCACCTCAAAACTTTAAGGGTGATGGACTGATTACATCGTCTTCAAGTATCTTCTGCTTCTATCAACTTTTCTGTACTCGACTGAAGAAGCCTACTGTGTAGGCGAAACGTTTCGAAATAAAGATACCTAACTGTTGCATATGTGTCTTACCTAACAAACACTTGTCCTGTTTCCTGACAAACCTTGACGCTTGTTCCTCTAAACTGTAGCAAAAGCATTTTGGGAATTAATGATAGTAGTAGTAGCAGCCTATCACGTTGTTAAGGATTTTAACGTACTCGTCTCACCCGGAATCTCTTCATCCAAGGTGGCACAGTCAAGGTTGATCATCACTTGCAGTATGACAGTGATTTTTTGTTTGGTACGTTCTGCAAGGCCGTTGCTAGCTGGGTGACGTGCAGTCATGGGAGTTGGGTGGATACCGAACCTAAGACGATCTTTCAACATTGCATCTGTAAATTCAGAAGTGTCATTTGGCAGGACTCGAGGGCAGGTGTAACCAAAGAATGATTCACTTTGTAAATGTATTAATGTTGGTAGAATTACCGACAATATGTTGGGTAAACGGACACAAGTGCACCTAATGTGACATTTTATTGTGGCAACGTTTCGCTCTCCAGGAACTTTATCAAGCCGTTACACAGAGGATATATATTGTCTTAAAGTGAGGGGTAGTAGTTGTAATACTAATCGTAGTAGTAGTAGTAGTAGTAATACATGCATAACGGCTTGATGAAGCTCCTGGAGAGCGAAACGTTGCCACAATAAAATGTCACATTGGTTGCACTTGTGTCCTTTTACCCTTCACTCTGTGAATGCTTTCCCTGTATATCATAGATGAATCTCGAGGTTAGAGGCTCTAGGGAAGACGGGATCATCAACTGGTGGACAGTTCAACCAGGTTATACTAGTCTGGCTACTCGGCAAAACACACCTTGAATAATCACTAAGTTTCTCAGAGTCAAAGGCAGTTTGACTCTCAGAGTTGGCATCTTCGGCCATGAACATTATCACAAGCGACAAAATCGGGTCCCCAGGCGAGCACTCTCAAGATTCTCAACTGAGGAGGTATCAGTATTGACAATAGCGATATGCTTTGACAAGTGTATTAGCAACTGCATTAAATTGTGAGGTGAGGTTGCGGTCACTGAATGTTAGAGACCGTCTAGCATGCTTTTGTAAAGGAACATGATTAGTATAGATCTTGATATAGTGCATATAGCTATATCTAAAATAACCTGGAACCCAAACTATGATCAAGGTCTCTTGCCTATCGTACATCGTAGCTTTCAGCAATGAACCCGTCAGGGCATTGTTCTGAATATGGAGAGAAGTGTTGTCATCCGCATCGTCAGAGTCGTAGCTGTTAGCAGCACGACGAGCGATGATAAGGATGGTGTTCGTTGGACAGCGAGCACCCACCTCATTCACGTCGGATTGCTTGTCGTCAACACTATCCTCAATTTACGGACCGAGGGTCGAGCCCTTCGTTCACCCTTCTGTTTATTCATTGACAATTCATTATACCTAAATTTAAGTTCACTGTTCTTAAGTTTGTCATCACTCAAGGCATCAAACACATTCCAGATGGGGACAGTGTACGGTCTGCTGCAACTGTTTTGTGCTTCCTGTCCCTGGGAACTTTGATGCGTGCGAGTTTTTTTTTCCCCCCCGAGCTCCGGGACTGACCCCGTCATTACGCCTACTACACTTTCGAGACCAGCTCCATTTCTCTGTTTTGACTGATAACCACGGTTGTCAGACGAGGCATGATAACGGCGGCTGTCAAAGGAGGCATGATAACCGCGACTGCCAGACGAGGCATGATAACCGCGGCTGTCAGACGAGGCATGATAACCGCGGCTGTCAGACGAGGCATGATAACCGCGGCTGTCAGACGAGGCATGATAACCGCGGCTGTCAGACGAGGCATGATAACCGCGACTGCCAGACGAGGCATGATAACCGCGGCTGCCAGACGAGGCATGATAACCGCGGCTGCCAGACGAGGCATGATAACCGCGGCTGCCAGACGAGGCATGATAACCGCGGCTGCCAGACGAAGCATGATAACCGCGGTTGTCAGACGAGGCATGATAACCGCGGCTGTACGGCCTGGCGTCAGAACATTCGCACAACCCCCATCCCCCACTGCTTCACCATCCCCCACTGCTTCACCATCCCCCACTGCTTCACCACCACATTATTCCTCTCACCCATCCCCTCCTTCCCATCACCTCACCAGTTTAACTCCCCCTCACTAACTCGCCATTTCCCTCACCATCTCATTTTCTTCGCCCCTCACCATTTTATTCCTCCCCCCCTTTCACCATCCCATTATTTCTTCACCACCCCCGTCACCACTTTTCTCCTCATTTCCCATACCGTCCATCTCACTATCTCATCATTTCCTGACCACTCAATCGTCTCATTGCTCTCACTTCCCCTTCATCTCATTATTTCCCTTCACCTCATCATTTCCCCCCTTCGCCTGTACGTTAAAATACTCCCCAAACACCACCTCACTAACCCCTCACCCCACCTCACTACCACTCCTTCACTACCTCACTCCCCCTTTCCTTACCACCCCAGCAGTGAAACATAAAAGACACGCTCAAGCGCTAACAAGCTGGCCCTTGAGCGCTCGGGAGCAAGGTAGAAGAGAGTGGAACCCGTGTTTAGACAGAGCCAGAGATGGTGAGATAAGCAGGTAATCGCTTGCATTAGTCCGCAGCTGCAGGAATTGGCCTGCAGTCCCACGACCCCCGCGTCTGTCCCCCCCTCTCTCTCTCTCTCTCTCTCTCTCTCTCTCTCTCTCTCTCTCTCTCTCTCTCTCAAAGGTTCACAGTATAGGGTACAATCTGTACACAAGAGGAATGACCAACCAACCTTTGGTTGTATTCAGGAGAGAACTGGACAAATTTCTCAAATCAGCTCATCAGCCATAGGTTGGACTGCCTGCGACCAGCAGCAACAGCCTGGTTGATCCGCCTGGAGGCCTGGTTTGGAGCTGGGCCGCGGGGGTGCTGACCCTCCGAAAAAAAAAATCCTTGTATCTTTCAGTGATTGGCTCACTGACACGAAATAGCGTAGTTTTAAATGGCGAAGTATATGAGTGGGGGAATGTGACGAGTGGCGTCCCTCAAGGGTCTGTTCTTTCCCCGGTCTTGTTTGTAACGTACTTTACATAAACCACCTAGAGTTGGGACTAATATCCAGAATTGCAGATAACGCGAAATTAAGGGGATGTGTGGCATCCCTGAACGACCGTCAAGTTATTCAAATAGACTTGAATAATCTTGTCACGATGGCCACAAGAGTGAAGAATGAATTTTAATGCCTATAAATGCAACATAATGAACTTCGTATCTAATAATAATAATAATAATAATAATAATAATAATAATGTAAGTGTAAATTATACGGAAATTAACCAGAGACAATAGAAGAGAAAGACCTTAGAGCAATCATGAACAGTGATCTGAAATATAGCAAGCATTGTTACATGCAACAAGACAACAGTATGCAAGGCTTCGTAGCAAGAAACAATATTAACATAAAATTATATTTTCAACCTTCAAGTATATAATGAGTTTCAGCATTCAGTACAATGATTATTATGCTATATGGATAAAGTATAATGAACACTTGTCAATTCTGAGTAATAACTCACACGGAGACAAACTCAGAAGATTATGTACAAGATTCACCTCAGACCCATCTTGATTATACTGTTCTGTTCTGGTCTCTTATCCACATAAATGTTAGGTAAGACACATATGCAACAGTTAGACAACTTTATTCCGAAACGTTTCGCCTACACAGTAGGCTTCTTCAGTCGAATACAGAAAGTAGGCAGGAACAGTAGAGATGTGAAGACGATGTAATCAGTCCATCACCCTGTATTCGACTGAAGAAGCCTACTGTGTAGGCGAAACGTTTCGGAATAAAGTTGTCTAACTGTTGCATATGTGTCTTACCTAACAACCTGTCGGTATTGTATACCATTTTGATGTTCATCCACATAAATGTTTAGATAAACACGAGAAGGTGCAGAATAGAACATCAATACTCACAACATTAGTAAGGAAGAAGACATATGAAGAAAAACATACATCACTGTACTTGTTCTCTCTCGGATAACAAGAAGCTTCAAGGAAACATAATACAAGGCTTCAACATGTTTTAAGTTTAATATGCTGAAGCTTCGACAGTAGTTGTATAGTTATGTAACTTGGTTTATAGTTTTACTATCAGCTGTGGTGTGACACTTCGTGATACGAGGTTTAACAGGAATGTGAGTAAGAGGTTCTCAGAGTTGAAGGTGAATATTATAAAATACTGACATGATGGATAAACACACACAAATGCAGTATAACTTGATCCTTTATTGACTACGTTTCGCCCACACAGTGAATTTTATCAAGTCAAACAAAAGGACACAAGTGCAATTCGACATTTTAATGTGGCAACGTTTCGCTCTCCAGGAGTTTTGTCAAACAGTTTCGGCTTTACAAGGCTCCTGGAGAGCGAAACGTTGCAACAATAAAATATTGCATTAGTTGCACTTGTCCTTTTACCTAACGTATTGTCGGTAATTCTACCAACATTTAATACTATTTATAAAGTCACTGACAGATCTGTTGTGAGAGGTGTGGAGCATTGCATTAGTCTCCCCATGGAAGGTGTCCTCGCCGAAGCGCGGCTTGCAGGAACCGACTGGACAGGGGAATGTGTTAGCCAGACGTCTCTCTGTGCAGTGGCCACTTGTATCCCGGTGTTTACTCCGAAGCTGCTCAGGACATTCGATTGTTAGCGTCTACCTGTAATGGAGTATCTAGAGGTAGATGTAGTGGTATCTAGCAGCAAAAGAAAGAGCAGTTCTATGCAGTAGAAGTAGTGAATAATCAAGGTCTTCCATCCAGTGCTATCTGTAAAATGGTCTGGTGATACCGAAGAGATGTGGAAAAGGGCACTTATGCACAGTTCAGGACGTTTATTAGAGGAAATGTTTCGCCACACGAGTGGTTTCTTCAGTCCTAAACGTTTCCTCTGATAAATATCCTAAACTGTACATAAATGCCTTTTTCTAGGCTCCTATCTGTGAGTTCCATGACATTTTTTTTCAAATATAGTATGGTATTTCAAATACAGTATAGTATTTTCTCGAAAGGAGAATGGGGAGAGACCTGTCTGCTTTGCTATCCTTACCTCGGCCATCCAGATGATAGGGGATAGTCCTTGATTAAGGTGGAAATAGAGTCCTTAAGAGATACTCATTGTTGACTCTGTAGTCTTCTACCTGTATGCCTTGCCTATGTTGTGCAAGACAGGTATACAATACCGACAAGATGAAAGTTAAGACACTTGTGCAACATCTGGTTATCTTTATTGTAGACGTTTCGCCATCCAGTGGCTTTATCAATACAAATTCTTGGACATAATAAGAAATACGAAGAACTATATACAAAAGATGAGGTAATCAGTCCCTCAGCCTTGGAGGTGGTGTTTAGACCACCGTGGTTGTAGAGATTCTCTACAATTTGTATTGATAAAGCCACTGGATGGCGAAACGTCTACAATAAAGATAACCAGATGTTGCACAAGTGTCTTAACTTTCATCATGCCTTGCCTATGTGTTTTTTTTTTTTTTTTTTTTTTTTGCTTCTTTCTCTCTGTCTCTCTGGCTCTCTTTCTCTTCCTCTCTCTCTCTCTCTCCATCACCCTCCCTCTCCCCCTCTTTCTCTCCCTCTCCCCCTCTTTTTCTACCTCTCCCCCTCCCTCCCCTCTCTCTCTCCCCCCCGCTCTCTCTCTGTCTCTCCCCCACTCTCTCTCCTCCCTTTCCCTCCCCATGATTATAAGAGTTCGTACCGTACATTTTACAAGCCAAGAACTGTTATCTTTCCTCACCTAATTTCTAAGTCTGACCCTAACTAGCAATTGCTTTATTAGAGCGCAATTACAAAGTGATTATATAGCTCTGTACATTATTTATTATTAAGCAAAAATTATCGGGGGTACAGGGTAAAGTTGAAGCCATCTGTGAGGTCGAGTTGTCACACAAGGAAGAAAAAAATCCACAATACCGTGGCTGGAACATTTCACTAAATTTCTCTCCTTTAAAAGTGAAATCTTATGACGATGTTGGGTAAATTCCTATAATATCTGGTGTAAGAGTCTTCAGTGACCCTCGAGGGTTTAGTGCTTCACGAAAATAGTGATTTTGAATTTGATAGTTATGATTGTTGTAAGATATTTTGATGTAAATTAGGTGAGGAAGGAATGGTGGTTGCAGTGTTGTTGAGAAATGGTGGTTGATGGAGTGTTCAGAAATGGTATGATGATACCGACAAGATGTGGAAAAAGGCACTTACGTACATTTCAGGACATTTATCATAATAAACGTTTCTCCACGAGTGACTTCTTCAGTCCTAATACAGAGATAACTAAAAAAAAAAGATAGTATATAATGACAGGAGTCAGGTTGCAAGCCTCGAGGCTTGCAACCTGACTCTTGCCACTATATATACTTATTTCTTAGTTATCGTATGAGGACTGAAGAAGTCACTCGTGGAGAAACGCTTCCTATAATAAATGTCCCGAACCGTACATAAGTGTCTTTTTCCACATAGTGTTGCTGTTGTTTGGTATGTTTTCTCTTGTGGTTTAATTAAATAATAGCGTCTTTGAAGTTGGGTTAGGTGGGTGTTGGGTAGTCTTGAAAACGCTAGTATTAAAGATCTTTTTCTAAGTGACAGATCCATTCATGACAGGTCAAGGCAAGAGATGAGTTTTCATAAGTGATGGCATACACTACCGGATACCGATAACTTGATGAATAAGACACATTTACGACATTTGATTATCTTTACTACCGAAATGTTTCACCTGCACAACAGGCTTCTTTAGTGGAATACTGGTGAACACAAAACTTGAAGCAGTAGTAGTTTTAACGGGATCAGTCCGTCACCCTTGGTGGTAGGTGGTCAGTCCCTCGGGTCTAAAGCACTGATATGCGGCCTAACCTTACATACTAGTATATGCAATAATCGCGAACAACCTATACAAGATGGAAAACAACCACGGGGTGGAGTTAAATTATTGCAATATGAAAGGCCTAGATTTATCAACACAGCAGGGGGTTTCAGAAATGAGTAGAAAGTCCCCTTAACGCATCTACCTGGACTTTCTGCAACATTGCGAACTCCCGATATCTTGATTACAACACGAAAGGCCTAGAGCTATCATCCCTTCCCTCGTGGTTGTTATACATACTAGTATATGAAGTTTGGCCTCGTGCCTGTGGTTTAGGCTTGAGGGGACTGACCACCACACCTAAGGGTGACGGACTGATCACGTCATTAATACTACTGCTTCCAGTTTTGTGCTCACCTGTGTTCGACTGAAGAAGCCAGTTGTGCAGGCGTAACATTTCGCCTGCACAACAGGTGAACTGTTGTCGGCCTGAGCCTTTTAGGGCCGAGCTCCTAGGCCTGTTGTGTATGTACACGCTCTTACACTACCGTCCATGGGATGGATATGAAGTGCACAATAAGCTAACCATTACCACCCACAGGAAGGATATGGGGTACACAATAAACTAGGCACTTCGGTTGTAAAATCCAAAATCTTTTCTTAATCTGATTACAAGAGAAGAGAAGATTACCTGGCTTGTATCAGGATATGACGGTGTTGAAGGGTGGTGACCAGGCTACCACCAGAAAAGCCTGGGCCATGGCCGGGCTCTGGGAGTATAAAAACTCTAGGAACTCATCAAAGGTATATCAAAAGTAACATATACTACTACACAGCACCTCCACCGCCTCTGGCAGCAAAGAGCAACTCTTTTACCAGCATGATGTAGGCACCTAGATCGCCATCTTTTTTGTGAGCAGGGCACATAACTAGTGCAGGCAGCGTGGAGTTGTGACGATGTCAAACTAAGTTCTTCTTGGACAGGTCTCGCTGGGAAGGTTTCAGTGAAAGACGTCAGTGAAAGGGCCCCTCTGGAAAGGGCTCATACACTCTTGAAATCTGTTAGCACAGGGGGGTCTAGTGATGGTGGTGCTGCTGCTTATGCTGCTGCTGCTTATGCTGCTGCTGCTGCTGCTGCTGCTGCTGCTGCTTATGCTGCTGCTGCTGCTGCTGCTGCTGCTGCTGATGCTGATGCTATTGGTGCAGTGGTGGTGGAGCTGCTGCTGGTAGTGTTGTTAATAATAATAATAATAATATAAACTTGGATACCCTGGTGCTGGAAGGTAAATCGTCCACTTTAAATCCCTGAATATCTGGAATACAAATCTAGGACAATAAATTTTGAGGCTGGGTTCTAAAACAGCCTGAAATGCAAAGTCCAGTATACAAACTGGTGAATTTAAATGTGAACTCTCCCTCTTCTTCCCTATTGTCTCTCTCTCTCTCTCTCTCTCTCTCTCTCTCTCTCTCTCTCTCTCTCTCTCTCTCTCTCTCTCTCTCTCTCTCTCTCTCACTCTGATATATATATATGTCGCGCCGAATAGGTAAAACTTGCTATTTTGGCTTAAATAGCAACGCTCTTCTTGCCGAATAAGGCAAGCGAAAATTTGTGTATGCAATAATTTCGCAAAAACCATTCTGAATGAACCTAACGAACAAAATATATTTCATTGTTTATTATTAAATTACTGTAAACTTATATAAAATATATTTAGTTGGATTAGGCTAAATTAAATCGCGCTTGTTATAATAAGGTTAGGTAAGTTTTCTAAGGATCTTTTGGTACAAAATCGTTAATTTTTATATTTACATCAATGAAAAAATCTTTAAATGTGTAGGAGAAAATTTTAGAAAGGACTTAATTTTAAATGAGTTCTTGCTAATTGATCAGTTTTACCTATTCGGTACGACACACACACACACACACACACACACACACACACACACACACACACACACACACACACACACACACACACACACACACACACACACAGGCTGCAGTGGCCAGAAGAGCTCATGCATGCAGGGCAAAGCTCCTGATCATGGGTGACTTTAAAACCACAAGGAGATCGATTGGGAGAACTTGGAGCCACATGGGGGCCAAGATACATGGAGGGCTAAGATGATGGAGGTGGTACTGGAAAACTTCATGTATCAGCATGTAAGGGACACTACAAGAGAG
>NC_091369.1:12020446-12047946 GCF_038502225.1 Cherax quadricarinatus
TGATGGGTGAACATAGACAACCGGTGTAAAGAAACACGTCCAATGTTTCTACCCTCGTTGGGAATCGAACTCAAACCCTCGCCGTGTGAAGTGAGAGCTTTAGCCACCCAGCCACGGGGCACCGTGGGATCAAATATATCGTAATCTTATTGAAGTGTGCTGAAAAGACAATGACTAATGTGAACCTGATCCATTACTTTAAGGTGATGAAGTCCGTGGGAGTAGAGGTATTCTGACACGCACCATTACAAAGAGGAGGTAGATTCGGTAGTTGTGGCGGCGAAAGGGCAAGTTAGCGAAGGTGAGGCGCGCTCTCTATACCAACACGACGAATTGCAGAAATTCTCAATGGCTGCTCTTCTGAGCAACGAAAAGAAACATTTGTTAGAGATATGGAGAATATTGAGCTCAAGCTGCATGCATCATACAGAATCCAGGAGACTGAAGGCGCATGAAGCCACTAGTGAAAATTTAAGGAATACAACATACTTTTCCTCATTTAAAAATCCAAGTCCATAACAGCCTTTAATTAAGGGAGACAGAACGTACATTGACGACATTAAAGTGTTAAGTGAACCACTAATCAGCCTAAGGATTTACGACCCAGATGACTTTCTCATGAACAAGACGCAAAATGCTGCGATCATCTCTCGATATTAATGACAGAACCCTAACTCCACTTGACT
The DNA here is from genome assembly GCF_038502225.1 of Cherax quadricarinatus. NCBI lineage: Eukaryota > Metazoa > Arthropoda > Malacostraca > Decapoda > Parastacidae > Cherax > Cherax quadricarinatus. Next base: position 12,021,133 of record NC_091369.1, read on the forward strand.
TTGAACAAGTGATCAGCTGCAAGAATTCACTATCTGATGTCTTAAATATTCTATGGATGAGAAACCTGGACATTGGAGTCGTGTCACAGTTATTAAACCACCGATATAGCCCTCCTGAACAAAGGTAGATGAATTAGACACATGTACAACACCTGGGCGTCTTTATTTGTAGACGTTTCGCCATCCAGTGGCTTTATCAGTACAATACAAGAACATAATGTGAAGACAATAGAACTCTATACAAAAGACCAGGTAATCAGTCCCTCAGACTTTGGAGTTAGTAAAGAATCTGTACAAAGGTAGCAGCAGAGTAATTGAAAACAAACTTACAGGTATTTCTGACTTTCATTTCGTCAAATAATTCACTTAAACTGTATTTACAAGTGTTCGTCACAATTTACACATCCCTCCCTGGGATTTCAACATATAATTCACATATATTTACAAGCCTTCGTCGCATAATTTACGCTTCCCTGGGCTTTGCTTCAATCATTTACACATTTGCTGGAGTGTTCGCCGCGCAATTTACGACTCTCTAAGCTCCTTAATCCTGGAATCTACCGGTTGTGTACGGCTGCTGGGGCTCCCTGTCTCCACCTGTGTCTCCGGGGACAAGACAGTGCTCTGCTGGCCTCCCGTCGGAGTATCTGTTAGGGGCAAGAAAGTGCTTTTCTTGGGCTGGGAAGGCAGAAAAGTGTTTTTCGTGGACTGCGGGGCAAGAAAGTGTTTTTCTTGGGCTGGAGGAAAAAATTTTATTCTTAGACTGGAGGGGCAAGAAAGTGCTTTTCTTAGACTGGAAGGACAAGAAAGTGTTTTTTCTTAGGATTTAGGTTCAAGAAAGTTCTTTTCTTAGGCTGGAGGGACAAGAAAATGGTTTTCTTAGACCAGCAGAATAGGAGAAAATTTCCTTCAACACATTCGGATGACCTTTAGTTCGACTTTTCCTTTAGAGAGCAGAGAGATTCCCGCGGATGCTGCTCTTGGAAGAGAGGAAGGGAGGGAGGGGGAAGAACAGAGGTAGGGGAGGAGGAAGGCTCGAGGCCTCTTAAGTACCTTAAATGCTTCAACACAAGGTATTAAGTGCGTGTTAAGCCTCGTAAATCCTTGTGAATACCGACTTTATGTCACCAGATTATCGCTGGAGCATCTGGTATGTCGCTATCTTATCCCCCCCCCGTCATCCCCCATCCCCACCTCCCTCGACTACCTTGCCACACGCACATAAACGATCTCTCTCTCTCTCTCTCTCTCTCTCACTCTTTGTCCACACTCAGAGGGAAATCTATCTGGCTTTCCTTCCACTATGTTACTATTACAGAATAATGTAGCAGCACACTCATGATGTATCCAGCTTTGCTAAAAACAAACAAAAGCACACATGTAGTGGAGGCAGGATCCATACATAGCTTTAAAAGGAGGTACGATAAAGTTCATGGAACAGGGAGAGAGTGGACCTAGCAGCGACCAGCGAAGAGGCGGGGCCAGGACCTGTGAATCGACCCCTGCAACCACAAGTAGGTGAGTACACACACACAGTGTGGTCATTAAGACAGCGTGAAAAGGGCGTGTCCTGGGCCGTCATCCGCGGCCTTACGCCCGTTTCATTTAAATGGAGGTAATGGGCTTACAGAACGCACCCTTAGTATAATCACCTGCTGTAAATACACCCCTTTCCCACCTCGCCTCTTTCCCCTTTACCACTTCATCCCTTACCAACTCAGCTCTTTCCCCCCTTTGATACCTCGCCCCCCTTTCCCCCCCTTTCATATTTTGCCTATTTCCCCTCCCCTCCTCCCTTTCTCATACTGATCATTTCCTCTTTCATCACATTTCTTAACCCTTCCTACCTCGCCCCTTTCGCTTCAACCTATCTATTTTTTCCTTCCACTTCGTCCCTTCCCAGCTCCTACCTAACCTCTCTTCCCTTTCCTTCTCGACCTTCCCTCTCCTTTTTCTCACCTCACCCCTCCCCTATCTCCCCTACCTCACCTCTTCCTATTTTCCCTCCCTGCCTATAGCCTCATCTACCTCTATGTAATCACCCACATTTCCGCTTCCCATATAGCTTTCTCTGACCTCCAATTCCCACCATCATCATTCTTATTCCCTCTCCCCCAGTTAACTTAGTTTGTTTCGTCATCTGAAACGCGCGCGTGTGTGTTTTTCATACACTCGTAATTAACTCCCCAAAAACCTCAACACAATAAACGAGAGATTACATCTGGACAAGCTCTGTAATTACTTGGTTGTCGATACTGTACCCGTCTGGTTCCTATATCCCCACGCTGGTAACACCTTAATACCACAGTAGTGTTACCAGATACGCTTACACTATTGCCACATCAATGCTTCTTGATACCGAACTGTCAGGAGAGAGTTTATTTTTTTTACACTGAGAATTTAACTGGGTTTGTGACTGGTGTGAGTCTGGGTAACAAAGTAGTGGGGGTGTTGTGTTCTTGCTAGTAGTTGCTTGTGTTGTTCATGCTGGTAGTTTTTGTTGTTCATGCTGGAAGCTTGTGTTGTTCATGCTGGTAGCTTGTGTTGTTCATGGTGGTAGCTTGTGTTGTTCATGCTGGTAGCTTGTGTTGTTCATGCTGGTAGTTTGTGTTGTTCATGCTGGTAGCTTGTGTTGTTCATGGTGGTAGCTTGTGTTGTTCATGCTGGTAGCTTGTGTTGTTCATGCTGGTAGCTTGTGTTGTTCATGCTGGTAGCTTGTGTTGTTCATGCTGGTAGCTTGTGTTGTTCATGCTGGTAGCTTGTGTTGTTCATGCTGGTAGCTTGTGTTGTTCATGCTGGTAGCTTGTGTTGTTCAGCTGGTAGTTTGTGTTGTTCATGCTGGTAGCTTGTGTTGTTCATGCTGGTAGCTTGTGTTGTTCATGCTGGTAGCTTGTGTTGTTCATGCTGGTAGCTTGTGTTGTTCATGCTGGTAGCTTGTGTTGTTCATGCTGGTAGCTTGTGTTGTTCATGCTGGTAGCTTGTGTTGTTCATGCTGGTAACTTGTGTTGTTCATGCTGGTAGTTTTTATGTTGTCCATGACTTGATAAAGTTCTACACCACTGGTTGCTTGGAACACAAAATGACGGTAAGCGCTAAATTCGTATGGGTTATTCACCGCACGGAGTGAAGGCTCTGTCCTCCGTCTCCGGTCAGTCAAGGTGTTGGTAGTCGATCACGCTGAGAGTAGAACAGGTGTAGGAAACACGCACTGCATCACTGGGACCACGTTTCGCTCTGTATCAGAGTTCTACATGGACCGAAACATGACAGATCTACGTTGACCGAAACATGACAGAGATCTACGTGACAGATCTATGTGACCGCGGGTTCAAATCCCACCCGTGGTATGGTTTGTTTGCAATCGTGTCATTACGATTTCGTGAGTCATGTTGACGACAGTGAGGGGACTTGAGCTAGAGTTCGTCACGGCCACGCTAGCTGGAGATTCGTCTGTAAAAACTTGCATTTGTGGTCACAGAGGTGCCTGTGCTAACTTTCCTATGGTGTAGAAATATACCTAGTTGGACGAATCTTATTGTGGCTAGCTGGTCCAGTGGCTAACGCGACGGTCTGGAGTTTTGAGACTCTCTGACCGCGGGTTCTATCCCCGCCCGTGGTATGGTTTGTTTGCAATCGTGTCATTACGATTTCGTGAATCATGACAGATCTACGTGGATTGAAACATGACAGAGATCTACGTGGATTGAAACATGACAGATCTACGTGGACTGAAACGTGACAGATCTACGTGGATTGAAACATGACAGATTTACGTGGACTGACACATGACAGAGATCTACGTGGACTGAAACGTGACAGATCTACGTGGATTGAAACATGACAGATCTACGTGGACTGAAACATGGCAGAGATCTACGTGGACTGAAACATGACAGAGATCTACGTGGACTGAAACATGACAGAGATCTACGTGGACTGAAACATGGCAGAGATCTACGTGGATTGAAACATTACAGATCTACGTGGAACGAACATTGATAAAGGCTTGCTCTGATGTATCTATATCTTTCCAATCACACTCCACTGATCACTACCAGGCAATCCAATCACACAAAGAACACGGAGAGGGAAGGCCAAGAAAGGGGAGAAGACAGAGGAGGTGGTGGATAATTCCCCACTAAGAAAGGCAGTTTCAAAGGACCTCCTCTTACACACTACTCTCCCACTTTGGCTCCATAAATCTGCAAGTTCCTTTTTTCCCCTCTGACAAACACGTCCAGGCACCAAACTGCCAATTTTCCTTCTGTGAACTGGGTCAGAGAGAGAGAGAGAGATTGAGAGAGAGAGAGAGAGAGATTGAGAGAGAGAGAGATTGAGAGAGAGAGAGAGAGATTGAGAGAGAGAGAGAGAGATTGAGAGAGAGAGAGAGAGAGATTGAGAGAGAGAGAGAGAGATTGAGAGAGAGAGAGATTGAGAGAGAGAGAGAGAGAAATTGAGAGAGATAGAGAGAGAGATTGAGAGAGATAGAGAGAGAGATTGAGAGAGAGAGAGAGAGGGCACAAGGAGTGCATTCAAAATACAATTAGCAGAGGACTTTAGAGTTGACAGTCAAGTTGTCTGATGAGAAGGCTGTTTATACCTAGATTAATGACTTGTGTATTATATAAATGTTTAATGCAAGAATAAAAAATGAGAGAAAGTGAGAGAGAGAAAATGAATGAATGCTGAATAAGCGAATATAGATTGTTTAAGCAGACGAGATGAGATAAACACATGTTTGGGAAGATGAGAACAAGGCAGAATCGTTAAAAATATCGATCATAATTACCAATAAGTACAAAAAGGCATAATACCGTGACTGGAACAATACACAAATAACCCGCACATAGGAGAGAGGAGCTTACGACGACGTTTCGGTCCGACTTTGACCATTTACAAAGTCACAAGTTGTAAGATTTTCTCTCCTAAGTTTGACTTATTTGTATATTGGTCATATTCACCATTTCAATTATGAAAATGATGAAAATGACATTGTAATGGTTGTAATATTGATGGTGGTAGTAGTGGTGATGATGGTAGTAGTGGTGATGATGGTAGTAGTGGTGATGATGATAGTAGTGGTGATGGTAGTAGTGGTGGTGGTAGTAGTGGTGGTGGTAGTAGTGGTGGTGGTAGTGGTAGTAGTGGTGGTGGTAGTGGTGATGGTGGTGGTAGTAGTGGTGGTGGTAGTAGTAGTGGTGGTGGTAGTAGTGGTGATGGTGGTGGTAGTAGTGGTGGTGGTAGTAGTAGTGGTGGTGGTGGTAGTAGTGGTGGTGATGGTAGTAGTGGTGGTGGTGGTGATGACTTTGTTGTGGCGGTGGAAGAAGCTTTAGTGGTGGTGATGGTCAGCAGCATTAAAACAATGATAAAGTAATTACTGACCAGTGAAGAGGTTGTGGGTAGGGGCTGGTGTGCTGGTGGGGTAGGCACAACAACTTGTATTAAGCGCTGATCTACACCAGCGCCACGCTCTCACCCATGCCGTAATCCCATTCATTACCCTTGCATAAACTGGCCAAAGCGGAATTAGATCAATTATCCGGGAGGGTGATTATAGGTAAAGACTTTAACCGCGAAGATATTGACTGGAAATCAAGGGTCGTGTATACATATGCTGGCTCTTGATTTTTGTATTGCTTCAATTGCCTCATTGATATGCAAATCTCTGCTTGCAGCTGCAGTGCCAATATCACCCATTGTTACTTTAACAGCCGCCGTGCAGTGTATAATCATGCAGAGAGTACGATGAGCTTGAAACCTGTGTACACACAAAAAATTATAATATATATATATATATATATATATAAAAAATTCTACTATATATATATATATATATATATATATATATATATGTCGTGCCGAATATGTAAAACTGGTCAATTAACAAGAACTCGTTTAAAATTAAGTCCTTTCTAAAATTTTCTCTTATACGTTTAAAGACATATTTTTTTTCATTTATGTTTATGTAAAAATTAACTTGCCTAAAATTTTATAACAAGCTCAATTTAATTTATCCTATTCCAACTAAATATGTTTTAGAGAACTTTACAATAATTTAATAATAAACACAATGAAATATTTTTTTTCGTTTCAGAATGATTTTTGTGAAATTATTGCATGCACAAATTTTCGCTTGCCTTATTCGGCAAGAAGAACGTCGCTGTTTAAGCCAAAATCACAAATTTTACCATCCTCGTCGCCACAAGGCCTGGTCTCAGACCAAGCCACGGGGGCGTTGACTCCCGAAACCCTCTCCAGGTATCTCAAGGTATTCGACACGACATATATGTTAGAGGGGAAGGGGGGGGGAGGGTTATTAGGTAGGTTGGGGGAAGAAGGGGGAGGGGTAAGTTGTCTATGGCACATGTGGGTCTGGTCTCTGGTTACTGCAACAACCAGTCAAAACATTACTCATTTGCAAGTGGTCATTGACACAGGCGTTAATCTGTACTTTACACAAGCCCACGGCTGACTCAGGAAAACCGGCAATATTTGCATAATAACCAGCTGCTGTATTATAATGTAGCACACAATAACCACGCTTTTCTCCAGCCGTTGAAGACGGAGCTGGGTCTTAATGAGCGGTGGTAAGGTCTCTCGATATCGTTTGGAAAGTTGAGAGGAAGATTGGGTGTTGTTGGAAGCTGCGGTGTGGATTTTGATCGCGAAGGTGACTGTGTGTGTGTGTGTGTGTGTGTGTGTGTGTGTGTGTGTGTGTGCGTGTGTGCGTGTGTGTGTGTAAGTGTAAGGTTACTGCTAGTAAATGGACCTGGTTGATGGTGGTAGGTAGGTATTAGATTTGATAAAGAATTACATTATTATAATAAAAAGAAGCGCTAAACCACAAGGGCTATACAGCGCTGATAAAGAATTACACACATGCTACATCTGGATATCTTTATTTGTAGACGTTTCGCCAACCATTGACTTTATCAGTACAATACAAGGACATAATGTGAAGAAATATATACAGAAGATGAGGTAATCAATCCCTCAGCCTTGGAGTAGTGATGAACACCAACGGTGCTCATCACTAACTCTTCTTGTCGGTATTGTTGTCGGTATTGTATACCATTTATATACAAGTATCAGTTTTGTTAGGAAACAGGACAATTGTTTCCTGACATTGATCTTAGTCATATGATGACCCACAGCTGGAGCCTTTGGTCATCCGACCGAGGCCTTTCGCTGGCTTACCCCTCTACCCCTTCAAAAATTCTGGTTATGATTCATAACCAAGTATTGGTTGGTTGATGGCGGTGGTGGGAGATAAATTATATACCATCCCGTCCCCAGAACTGTACGAACCAGAGTTGGATTTACAACGTATTACGCCAGGTCTGCTGTTACCCAGACGTATAGTTTGGATGAATGTTGTTTAGGTAACGTAATCAAGCCTAAGATAACTAATATTTAACTTTATCCTCAGTTCAAGTCATAAAAACATTAGTACATGCGTTACCAAACATCGACAGTAATATTTAGGTTGGGTTGACTATACATGCATACACACATACATGCATGTATATTCTACAGCCTTTGTCACAGTTTGTTGCAGCATTCACTCGTTTTATCATTCGCTAAAGTTTTATCCACCATTTACTACCATTTTCTTCTATCATTCTCCACCGTTGTCTCCATCATTCACCATCATTTTACTCGCCATTCTCCACTGTTGTCTCCATCATTCACCACCATTTTACTCGCCATTCTCCACCGTTGTCTCCATCATTCACCATCATTTTACTCGCCATTCTCCACTGTTGTCTCCATTCACCACTATTTCCTGCATTATTCACTACCCTTTCCTCCTTCATTCACCAGTTTTTTTCCTTCATTCACCACAATTTTCTCCAACATTCACCGCCGTTTTTTCATACATTCACCGTTTTCCCCGTCATTCGCTACTGTTGTTGTCAATTCATTACTGTTTTCTGCATCATTCCTCATGTTTCCTGTTTCATTTACCTTCACTGTTTTCCCTCTTCCCATGTTCGTCTTATTATCGACATTATCATTACTTCCATCTTCCTACATTTACTTCTTCATTGTCATGTTCTCAATTACTAATTATCTCCCATCCCTGTATTATTTCTTCTTCCATCCCTTTATTATTCCTTCATCTCTTTTTCATTCCTTCCATCCCTTTACCATTCCTGCAGTAAGTCTTGCCATCTCTCCTTCCATCCTTTATCATTTCTTCCCTTCTTTTTTTGTCCTACTCCACTCATTCCATCCCTTCCTCGTACCCTCCCTTCCTCCTTCCATCACTCCATCATTTCTTCCATCTCTCCACATCCTCCCACTCTCCGGTTCCTCCTTCATCCTCCATCTTGCTGCCAGGGAATAATTACATCCATCTATCAGTCATGCCATCTATCTGACTGTCCAGCCACACAATTTGCATGATATTAGTCAGTGTTTTTCATAAAAAAATCGTGAAGCAATAGGCTTTAGAGGGTCAGTGATATTGCCTGTCCTGGCCTGCCTTGTCCTCGCCTGTCCTAGTCTCGCCTAGCCTGTCATTAGCCTGCCTGCTCCTCTCTCTCTCTCTCTCTCTCTCTCTCTCTCTCTCTCTCTCTCTCTCTCTCTCTCTCTCTCTCGTGTGACTTGTTCTAGCCCCTTTGTGAGTTTTGAATTGTTCCAGCCCCTTTGTGAGTTTTGAATTGTTCCAGCCCTTTTGTGAGTTTTGAATTGTTCCAGCCCTTTTGTGAGTTTTGAATTGTTCCAGCCCCTTTGTGAGTTGTGAATTGCTCCAGCCCCTTTGTGAGTTGTGAATTGTTCCAGCCCCTTTGTGAGTTGAATTGTTCCAGCCCCTTTGTGAGTTGTGAATTATTCCAGCTCCTTTGTGAGTTGTGAATTGTTCCAGCTCCTTTGTGAGTTGAATTGTTCCAGCCCCTTTGTGAGTTGTGAATTGTTCCAGCCCCTTTATGAGTTGTGAATTGTTCCAGCCCCTTTGTGAGTTTTGAATTGTTCCAGCCCCTTTGTGAGTTGTGAATTGCTCCAGCCCCTTTGTGAGTTGTGAATTGTTCCAGCCCCTTTGTGAGTTGTGAATTGTTCCAGCCCCTTTGTGAGTTGTGAATTGTTCCAGCTCCTTTGTGAGTTGTGAATTGTTCCAGCTCCTTTGTGAGTTGAATTGTTCCAGCCCCTTTGTGAGTTGTGAATTGTTCCAGCCCCTTTGTGAGTTGTGAATTGTTCCAGCCACTTTGTGAGTTGAATTGTTCCAGCCACTTTGTGAGTTGAATTGTTCCAGCCCCATTGCGAGTTGTGAATTGTTCCAGCCCCTTTGTGAGTTGAATTGTTCCAGCCCCTTTGTGAGTTGTGAATTGTTCCAGCCACTTTGTGAGTTGAATTGTTCCAGCCCCTTTGTGAGTTGTGAATTGTTCCAGCCACTTTGTGAGTTGAATTGTTCCAGCCCCTTTGTGAGTTGAATTGTTCCAGCCCCTTTGTGAGTTGTGAATTGTTCCAGCAACTTTGTGAGTTGTGAATTGTTCCAGCCCCTTTGTGAGTTGAATTGTTCCAGCCCCTGTGTGAGTTGTGAATTGTTCCGGCCACTTTGTGAGTTGAATTGTTCCAGCCCCTTTGTGAGTTGTGAATTGTTCCAGCCCCTTTGAGTTGTGAATTGTTCCAGCCCCTTTGTGAGTTGAATTGTTCCAGCCCCTTTGTGAGTTGTGAATTGTTCCAGCCACTTTGTGAGTTGAATTGTTCCAGCCACTTTGTGAGTTGAATTGTTCCAGCCCCATTGCGAGTTGTGAATTGTTCCAGCCACTTTGAGTTGAATTGTTCCAGCCACTTTATTGTGAGTTGTATTGTTCAGGGGATAACGTACTTAATTCTTCTTTGTGAACAAACATAAATGCACTAAAGAAAATCTTTTTTTTTAACGAAGTACAAAATAAATCTTTCATTTTTATAATGTACCAAATAAATACAGAAAAAATACAGGAGAGAAAGAAAAAAGAAATTAGAGTATCGAGAGGCTCTTTATTGAGCTCATTTCCTGTTGTTTGAGCACTCGTGGCGAGTCTCCCGTTGGTCATTGCCATTATAAACGGCCGTTCCTACTGGAACTTATCCCCGATTTTCTGTGAAAGTCATTTTTTTATACGTAGTTCTCTTAAGTTGATTTATTTTTGTTTATTTACAGTTAGGTTAGATTTTATTACATTGTTAGATTAGCTTAGATTACATTACGTTAGATTACGTTACATTAGATTTCGTTACATACATTTACATTACTGTAGATTACGCTAGGTTACATTATATTAGGTTACGTTACATTACATAGGTTACGTTATATTACGTTGGGTTACGTTACATTACGTTACGCTTCGTTAATTACGTTATGTTACGTTACATTACGTTAGTTTCCGTTGTATACTTTCGGTTACGTTACATTAGGCAACGTTACATTACGTTAGGTTACGTTACATTACGTCAATTTACGTTGCACTACGTTATGTTACGTTACATTAGGCTACGTTACATTACGTTAGGTTACATAAAACGCACATTTAATCACAAGCAGATAAAGTAAGAGCCGTCATACGTCTGGCAAAAAGGTAACTGAGAATAACTAGTCAACGTTGAAATGTGAAAGTTTCTCACTGGTGGTGTCAGAATTGGCTACCTACTGAGATTATATCGTTTTAGGTAAGAAAAAACAAAACCATTATAGGTTTAATTCCTTCCCAAAAACAGCAAAGTTTTTTACTGCGTTTTATAGTTTTTGGATAAGATTTATTGTAGTTTTATTTTACACAGGTCGATTTACACGCTAAGAGTTCATTTTGAGACCCAGTTCTATATAAAATATATTACCACCCGCAGGATGCCACCCATAACAGCTCATTAACTTCTAGCTACTTATAAAGTAATCGCGAACTCATTTTAGGAAGAGTCGTTCACTTGATCGAATCTACCTGGACTTCCTACTCATTTCTGTAACATGCAAGCTCCTGAAGATGTGTTGATTTCAACACGAAAGGTCTTGAGTTATCATTCAGTTCTCCCCGTGGTAGTTTTGCATCCAGGAACTTATTTACTGCTAGGTGAGCATGGTCAACAGGTGTTCCCCTGGAGATTGTTTCGGTAGCAAAGACTCCTGTGGCTCGGTCTCAGACCAGGACAAAAAGTAGATGGTCTGATAGCCCAGGATGTGGATGCTGGCCGCACGCAGTCCGATGTGTGTACCACAGCCCGGCTAATCATTAACTAACTTGGGAATTTACCATGTTCCTTCTCGAAGAGCGAAAAGGCACAGTACCGTGACTCTCCCTACTTTCTACAACCACTACTTCTACTACCTTCCTTACCACTACCACTACTTTCAATACTCCCTCTCTTGTTCCCGTCTTTGTCCCCCTCACCTATATATATGCTGGCTACCTCTTTTCTGTCAGTGTGACTTTGTATATGGTCCAGGTTGGATCGAAACGTCGTTGTAAGCTCCTCTCAACTATATCCGGGTTATTTTGTATAATTCCCTCTTGAAGATAGCCAGGAATCTGTTGGTAATTCTTCCTTTTTATGAAGGAAGTTTGTTGAAAAATCTTGGTTCCTTTACGCTTTTTGAGTTCTCAGTGTACTCATTGCATCCCTGGTTTTCGTATAAAAGATAATACGAAATATATAAATATATGAAAAAAATTGAAAAATACATTACTGTCATTTGGTGGGGGGTAGTATGTGGGTGGTGAGCGGTCCGGGGGTATGTGAGTTAACTTGTAGGCGTGGTGTGGGTGACGTCAGGTGTAGTGGGGTGTGGGCGACGTCAGACGTAGGCGGAGCGATGTCAAACGTGGGCGGGGCGGGCGTGGGTGACGTCAGGAAGTGATGGGCGGCCGCGGGCGGCTGACAGGACCCTCACTCACACAGGCGTGTCCGGCTACGCAGGAATAACAAGATGATAACTATTGATAACAGTGAGAGAGAGAGAGAGAGAAAGAGAGAGAGAATGAGAATTAAAAGGCTTTAATATGAGGTGATGTAGGTAACAGCTCTTTAGCTTCTAAACAGAGCTAGGAACCTTAATGTAAACTCGTTAAACCCTGTGTAGATAGAAAAAATTATGCACATAATTGCTTTTATCATTTTATTAGTTATTAATTGTCAAGAGGCACTTGTCGATAAACACTTGACATAAATTTTATTTGTACTCACCTAGTTGGGGTTGCAGGGGTCGATTCACAGCTCCTGGCCCGCGCCTCTTCACTGGTCGCTACTAGGTCACACTTCCTGCTCCACGAGCTTTATCATACCTCCTCTTAAAGCTATGTATGGATCCTGCCACCACTTCATCACTTCCCAGACTATTCCACTTCCTGACAACTCTGTGACTGAAGAAATACTTCTAACATCCCTGTGATTCATGAGAATCTTCACCTTCCAGTTGTGACCCCTTGTTGCTGTGTCCCATCTCTGGAACATCCTGTCTGTCCACCTTGCCAATTCCTCTCAGTATTGTATATGTCGTTATCATATCCCCCCTATCTCGCCTGTTCTCCAGTGTCGTCAGGTCGATCTCCCTTAACTTTTCCTTGTAGGACATGCCCCTTAGCTCCGGGACTAGTCTTGTTGCAAATCTTTGCACTTTTTCTAATTTCCTTACATGCTTGGCTAGGTGTGGGTTCCAAACTGGTGCTGCATATTCCAATATAGGACTGACATACACGGTGTACAGGGTCCTGAACGATTCCTTATTGAGATGTCGGAATGCTATTCTTAGGTTTGCAAGGCGCCCATATGCTGCAGCAGTTATTTGGTTGATGTGCGCAGGAGGTGTGCCCGGTGTTATACTCATCCCAGGATCCTTTTTTCTTGAGTGAGGATTGTAGTTTCTGGCCCCCCAGACTGTACCCCGTCTGCGATCTTCTTTGCCCTTCCCCAGTCTTCTTGACTTTGTACTTGGTGGGGTTGAACTCCAGGAGCCAGTTTCTTGACCAGGTCTGCAGCTTGTCCAGATCCCATTGTAGTTCGCCTTTTCCTCGTCCGATTGAATTCTTCTCATGAATATCACATCATCTGCAAACAGGAACACTTCGGTGTCTCATATACCAGAAACAGCACCGGTCCTAAAACGGACCCCTGTAGAACCCCGCTCGTCACGTACCTTGACTCACTTATGTCTTCCTGACAGGTATTCCCTGATCCATTGCAGTGCCTTTCCTGTTATACCTGCCTGGTCTTCCAGCTTATGCACTAATCTCTTGTGTGGAACTGTGCCAAAAGCATTCTTACAGTTCAAGAAAACGCAATCTACCCACCCCTCTCTCTTCTCTTACTGCTGTCACCCTGTCATTTAACTCCAGTAGGTTTGTGACAGGATTTCCCGTTCCTGAAACCGTGCTGGTTGTCCCTGATAATCTCATTCCTTTCTAGGTGCTCCACCACTCTTCTGATAATCTCCACGACTTTGCATGCTATACATGTCAGTGACACTGGTCTTTAGTTTAGTGCCTCGTGTCCGTCTCCTTTTTTTAAAAATTGGGACTACATTTGCTGTCTTCCATACCTCAGGTAGTCGCCCTGTTTCGATAGATATGTTGAAGATTGTTGCTAATGGTACACAGCGCCTCGGCCCCCTCTCTCAGGACCCATGGAGAAATGTTATCCGGCCTCATCGCCTTTGAGGTATCTAGCTCGGTTAATAACTTCTTCCTCGGTTGTGTATATTGTGCCCAACACTTGGTGTACCCCACCTCTCCGTCTCTCTGGAGTTCCTTCTTTCTCTGTGAACACTTCTTTGAATCTCATATTGACCTCCTCATATCTTAGTCGACCTCCTCATATTTTCGTGTGTGTGTGTGTGTGTGTGTGTGTGTGTGTGTGTGTGTGTGTGTGTGTGTGTGTGTGTGTGTGTGTTTTTTATTTCTTGATTAGGAAAAAAACAGTTTTGTAGTTACTGAAACAAGTCATTCAAGGTGAAGGGCTTTTGATCCAGAGAATTGGAGCTTCCCTCCACTGTCTTGGATCAGACCTCATTGTTTCTCTTGGCCAGTTCCCCAGGCGCTGGTTTAGTGCTTACCCATAACTAGTATAAAGAGGGAGCAGTACATATATATATACATTATATATGATATATATATATATATATATATATATATATATATATATATATATATATATATATATATATATATATATATATATATATATATATATATTCAACAAGTCGGCCGTCTCCCACCGAGGCAGGGTGACCCAAAAAAAAGAAAGAAAATCCCCCAAAAGAAAATACTTTCATCATTCAACACTTTCACCACATTCGCACATTATCACTGTTTTTGCAGAGGTGCTCAGAATACAACAGTTTAGAAGCATATATGTATAAAGATACACAATATATCCCTCCAAACTCCCAATATCCCAAACCACTCCTTTAAAGTGCAGGCATTGTACTTCCCATTTCCAGGACTCAAGTCCGACTATATGAAAATAACCGGTTTCCCTGAATCCCTTCACTAAATATTACCCTGCTCACACTCCAACAGATCGTCAGGTCCCAAGTACCATTCGTCTCCATTCACTCCTATCTAACACGCTCACACACGCTTGCTGGAAGTCCAAGCCCCTTGCCCACAAAACCTTCTTTACCCCCTCTCTCCAACCCTTTCGAGGACGACCCCTACCCCGCCTTCCTTCCCCTATAGATTTATATGCTTTCCATGTCATTCTACTTTGATCTACTCTCTCTAAATGACCAAACCACCTCATTATATATATATATATATAATTCCTTTATCGAAACGTAATCCTTTTAGCTAGTACGTAAACCTTGTTATATGAATGATGAACTTTGTTTCTCCTTGCCTGAAGAGCAAACTAATGTGTTATCTCCCCGCTGGTTTGACGACACGGGGACTCCAGCCTGGCTGTCTGCTGCTGGCACCGTGGTGAATCGTGCAGCATTCCTAACCTCAGCATACAGGTTCGATGTGGCGAATCTTCCTCAAAGGGCTTCTGTCCTGGGTTGTTTGTTCCAGCAGTCACACGCTCGTCCCAGTGATTCTAAGAACTGGTTCTTGTTGTTTGTAAGGTTACGTGTCTAATGGCATAGAATATTAAGTAAATAATGATAGGCAAGATTATTACTAATTATAAATTATTATTATTATTATTATTATTATTATTATTATTTCATCATTGTAGCACACTTAAGGCTCAGTTTAAATTTGACTTAAGTGCCCTCGTTGTCGTCCTGTGCCCCGGTGGGGCCTAGAGACTGGGAGCAAGTTATACAGGGTTCAGGAGGACGTGGGTGTTTGGTCAACCACCGGTTAGGTAAGGTTTATCAGGAAACAAGACAATTGTTTCCTGATGCGGGTCTTAGTCATATGATGACCGGCAGCTAGAGCTTATGGTCATCTGACTAAGGCGTTCCACTGGCTTACCCGTCCACCCTTTCAAAAATTATGGGTTATAATTATAACCATTTACCTTCAGCAGGAATAGTTATTGTTGCGACGAATCTGTCGACTGAGGATCAGGCACACACAACCTAACCATCACCACCTGTAGGCAGGTACCCCTATATACATCCTCGCCCCAACTCCTCCGTGTAGCTTGTGACTTGCCACTGACTCTGGAATACATTTTAGCTCCCCCACGACATACGTTTTTCTGCTTACATCATAGTTTATATAATTACTGGGGTACCTGTAGGGACCTCGGGGAAACTTTTTATGGAGTCTTTTGATAATAACAGTTGAGTGGAATTTTTAACTGGTGTTGGTTATTTTAATTTGGTGTGATAGTATTTGTGTTGTTGATTGTATTAATGTTAGTTTTGGTTTTATTAATTTTTTTTTTCCAAGAACGCTGAACGACTCAGCCGATGAAAACCTTCTTCATGTCAGATATAACTAGTATATAATACCAATACTTTTCAACAATACAAACCAGTAATTTTCAGTAATACCAATACTTCTCAATAATACAATACCAATAGTTTTCAATAAACCATACCACGGACAGGATTTGAACCCGCGGTCAGAGAGTCTCAAAACTCCAGACCGTCGCGTTAGCCACTGGACCAGCTAGCCACAATAAGATTCGTCCAACTAGGTATATTTCTACACCATAGGAAGGTTAGCATAGGCACCACTGTGACCACAAATGCAAGTTTTTACAGACGAATCTCCAGCTAGCGTGGCCGTGACGAACTCTAGCTCAAGTCCCCTCACTGCCGTCAACATGACTCACGGTCTGGAGTTTTGAGACTCTCGGACCGCGGGTTCAAATCCCACCCGTGGTATGGTTTGTTTGCAATCGTGTCATTACGATTTCGTGAGTCAAGTTTTCAATAAATTGACGAGTAAGACACACATGCAACACTGACCTCCAAACGTTGAGGCAACGTTACGTCAGTGAAGACAATGTCTTGCCCATATGTCTTCTCTTCTTCCTCTTGTGTTCTCGTGAGCAAAAAGATTTACAGAAAGTAGTGAACTCACTGTTGTGCTGTATGTTAGACTTGTTAGCATTACTGTTGAGTTTTCCTGTTAAACAGTGGTGAGTGCACCAGCAACAGTCTTATTGATCAGGTAGTTAGCAAGGAAGTCTGGCCCCATGCCAGGTACGATGGGTAGAACTAGTGGTAGGTAGTAGTTTCTAGATGGTAAAGGTACTTGTCGATAGACAACCTGTTTTGTGTACTCACCTAGTTGTGGTTGCGGGGGTCGATTCACAGCTCCTGGCCCCTCTTCGCTGGTCGCTACTAGGTCACTCTTCCTGCTCCATGAGCTTTTATCATACCTCTTCTTAAAGCTATGTATGGATCCTGCCTCCACTACATCACTTCCCAGATTATTCCACTTCCTGACAACTCTGTGACTGAAGAAATACTTCCTAACGTCCCTGTGGTTCATCTGAATCTTCAACTTCCAACTGTGACCCCTTGTTGATGTGTCCCATCTCTGGAACATCCTGTCTCTGTCCACCTTGTCGATTCCTCTCAGTATTTTATAGTCGTTATCGTATCCCCCCTATCTCTCCTGTCCTCCAATGTCGTCAAGTCTATTTCCCTTAACCTCTCCTCGTAGGATATGCCCTTTAGCTCCGGGACTAATCTTCTTGCAAATCTTTGCACTTGTGTGTGTGTATATATAAATTTGTCAGTATGTGTACTAATTTCATGTTTATATAACTTTTAAGTGGTAACTAAAGCTTGCCATGCCACATTGAATAGATAGAAACCGCGAAACCCGTACGTGTTGCTCAGCCCATGGACAGTCTGGAGGCTCCATCGATCCTTCTAATAACGAGACAGTAGCACAACTCTTGCAGCCAGTCATGAAGTTTCTTCTCTTATTTGCTACCTGATGCTTGTGGAAGGCTCTTGATGCAAGGAATTAGAGCTACCATACCCATCCTCTAAACCAGATTACTACCCGTTTCCCCTGGTGATGTATGACCCTAAACCCTCACGGGTTTAATTCATCCCGGTGAATACACTCACTTCACTTATACAGCGCCGCGAGTGAATTATTTTTCGTAAAAGGGATTGAAAAAGTATATAAAAAATTGAATAGCATGTACAACAAATACCTTTAATAAGGTGTACAGTTTTGGATGTCATTTTTGAATCGTATATATTAAAGAAACTGGTAGAATAACTGCTCTTGACCTGCCATTATAACAAGTGTTTAGTAAGTAGACAAACTATTCTTGTAATGGTGCATCGCACGCCCTATACCTGGAGTATACCTGGAGAGAGTTTCGGGGGTCAACGCCCCCGCGGCTCGGTCTGAGACCAGGCCGTAGGATACGGCACCAAAATAATTTTAGCACATAGCGCGAGTGGGCACTCCTTGTTTGTACCTGTCTCTACACGGTGACTATGGGCACTCCTTACTTGTACCTGCGTGTACACAGTGACTGTGGGCACTCTTTCCTTGTACCTGCGTCTACACGGTGACTGTGAGCACTCCTTGTACCTGCGTCTACACGGTGACTGTGAGCACTCCTTGTACCTGCGTCTACACGGTGGCTGTGGGCACTCCTTGCTTGTACCTGCGTCTACACGGTGACTGTGAGCACTCCTTGTACCTGCGTCTACACGGTGACTGTGAGCACTCCTTGTACCTGCGTCTACACGGTGACTGTGAACACTCCTTGTACCTGCGTCTACACGGTGGCTGTGGGCACTCCTTGCTTGCACCTGCGTCTACACGGTGACTGTGGGCACTCTTTGCTGGTACCTGCGTCTACACGGTGACTGTGGGCACTCTTTCCTTGTACCTGCGTCTACACGGTGACTGTGAGCACTACTTGTACCTGCGTCTACACGGTGACTGTGGGCACTCCTTGCTTGTACCTGCGTCTACACGGTGAGTGTGGGCACTCCTTGCTTGTACCTGCGTCTACACGGTGACTGTGGGCACTCCTTGCTTGTACCTGCGTCTACACTGTGACTGGGCACTCCTTGCTTGTACCTGCGTCTACACGGTGAGTGTGGGCACTCCTTGCTTGTACCTGCGTCTATACGGTGAGTGTGGGCACTCCGTGCTTGTACCTGCGTCTACACGGTGACTGTGAGCACTCCTTGTACTTGCGTCTACACGGTGACTGTGGGCACTCCTTGCCTGTACCTGCGTCTACACGGTGACTGTGGGCACTCCTTGCTTGTACCTGCGTCTACACGGTGACTGTGGGCACTCCTTGCCTGTACCTGCGTCTACACGGTGACTGTGGGCACTCCTTGCTTGTACCTGCGTCTACACGGTGACTGTGGGCACTCCTTGCTTGTACCTGCGTCTACACGGTGACTGTGGGCACTCCCTGCTTGTACCTGCGTCTACACGGTGACTGTGGGCACTCTTTCCTTGTACCTGCGTCTATATATAAACACACAATTTCCGCTACGGAAATATTCTCTCGGAAACAAAATGGTGTGTTGTAACAGGGCAGCCATGCCCACCAAGGTAGGGTAACCCAGAATAAAGGGAACACATTTGCTATCATTCGTTCAATCACTTGTCTTGCTAGAAGTCTGAGGACATCACAGTTCCCTTGACCACCTTAACTGCAGTATTCTTGCTCCCTCCTTCAGAGTGTACCCACTCCAGCTTCCCACCTCCTGGAGGTGCTGCTATAAAAACATTGTTTTAGAATGGAAATTCTTCCCCCCCCACACACACACAAATGCACAAAACGCGCGCGCGCGCGTACACACACACACACACACACACACACACACACACACACACACACACACACACACACACACACACACACACACACACACACAGTATGCGGCACCAGTTTGGAACCCACACCTAGCCAAGCACGTAAAGAAACTAGAGAAAGTGCAATGGTTTGCAACAAGACTAGTCCCAGAGCGAAGAGGTATGTCCTACGAGGAGAGTTTAAGGGAAATCAACCTGACGACACTGGAGGACAGGAGAGATAGGGGGGACATGATAACGACATACAAAATACTGAGAGGAATTGACAAGGTGGACAAAGACAGGATGTTCCAGAGATTGGACACAGTAACAAGGGGACACAGTTGGAAGTTGAAGACACAGATGAATCACAGGGATGTTAGGAAGTATTTCTTCAGCCACAGAGTAGTCAGTAAGTGGAATAGTTTGGGAAGCATTGTAGTGGAGGCAGGATCCATACATAGCTTTAAGCAGAGGTATGATAAAGCTCACGGCTCAGGGAGAGTGACCTAGTAGCGATCAGTGAAGAGGCGGGGCCAGGAGTTCGGACTCGACCCCCGCAGCCTCAACTAGGTGAGTACAACTAGGTGAGTACAACTAGGTGAGTACACACACACACACACACACACACACACACACACACACACACACACACACACACACACACACACACACACACACACACACACACTAAAATAACCCAAACTAATTTCGAATAAAGCAAATAGGTTATGTAAGCTTGCTGAACGCATTAAGAAAGTGGCGTTCGGCACTTGGTAAGGAAATTAGCGCCAGTAAAATAAGTATGGCTTGATAATAGAGATGTCGAGCGTGTCTTGTGAAGATGGTTGATGGATGAATATTGGAACATGTGAGGGCGCTCAGGGCGCTCCGTGGAGCCTAGCACCGGCGCTCATTAACCCAACCGGTTCCTATTGTTACCCAGGTGGAAACACTGTCTTATGCCCAGCTCGTTACTCTCCCAGGCACAGGCAGCAATTAAGGCTTATAAATCTACATGTAATACAGTGCAATAAAGCTGATATTTCCTGTTGATCTTCCCGCCTTCAAGCTTTTAATTGTACGGTTGACAGGCGAGGAGTGGATGTGCGAGACATAGTGAACTGTTGGTTGTATCTGCATACTTTAGGGTAAGCTACTTGATATGTATGTCGTGCCGAATAGGTAAAACTTGCGATTTCGCTTAAGTAGCAACGCTCTTCTTGCCGAATAAGGCAACCGAAAGTTTGTGTATGCAATAATTTCGCAAAAATCATTCTGAACCTAACGAAAAAATATATTTCATTGTGTTTATTATTAAATTATTGTCAACTTAGCTAAAGTATATTTAGTTGGATTACAAATTGCTCTTGTTATAATAAGGTCAGGTAATTTTTCTAAGGTGTTATTGGAACAAAATTATTAATTTTTACATTAACGTAAATTAAAAAATTATATTTTTAACGCATAAGAGAAAATTTTAGAACACGCCGCGTGGGGTGGAAATCTTCAGATCAAGTACTTTCACATATCTCCGTGCGTCATCAGGAGTTATGCAATGTTGCAAGAGTAGCAACAGGAGAAATGAGAGGAAGTTTTCTCAGAGTAAGGTAACGTGGTGACGCCAACCAGTTCCTCTCAGAGATAGACGTGTTAAGTTAAGGTAACTGAACTGAAATTTGCGTCCCTTGTATGTATAAATGGTTTAGAAAACCGACAAGTTGATAAGTGAGACACTTGTGCATCATTTAGGTACCTTTATTCTGGATACATTTCGTCAGCCAGTGGCTTCTTCAGTCCAGTACAGAGAGAAATAGGTGAAAGATGAGTTTGTTTTACTAAGGGACTGATTACCTCAAATTCATCTTCCACCGTTCTTCTCTGTATTGGACTAAAGAAGCCACTGGTTGGCGAAACTTATTCAGAATAAAGATATCCAAATGCTGAACAAGCGTCTCATTTATATAGCGTGTGTGTGTGTGTGTGTGTGTGTGTGTGTGTGTGTGTGTGTGTGTGTGTGTGTGTGTGTGTGTGTGTGTGTGTGTGTGTGTGTAAGGAATACCTGGACCCACAGATCAACATAACGACCATCATGCTGTGACAAGGAAACAGCAGCAACAGGTGTTAACTAGGGCCATAACGACCACATGATGATTTTCCCATCGCTGTTTTTCTGTGACATGACCTACCTGACCTCATTTTTATATTGATGGGGAAGCGCTAAATCGATAGGGGGGGGGAACAGCTCCTGGAGGAATGGGGACATTCAGTCTCGACCCGACTGGACTTGATCCATAGATATCAGCATCCGTGTTATCTTTCTGCCTCGTGAACTCGATAAGATAACAGGTATAAATTTTACAAACTTCTGCTTAAATTCAGTGTACACTTACCTTCACTTTCCTATGTGCTTCTCAACAGTTTTTAATCCTACATTAATTCCTTTCCAACCTAGAGGACCTGGTCTGAGACCGCGCCCTGGTCTGAGACCGCGCCCTGGGCAAGATAATCCCCAATACCACCAACAGATAACAGAACAGGTAACAGATGGTTGTAGAAGTCAGTTGCAATTGACAAGATCAAGATAAGTCAAAATTTGCAGAGTGTAGCCTTGAACGCTGTATCTTACATTAACATTGCAATCACACATGTTAATGGATTAGCATTGCAATTATTTTAGACAGTAATGTTTTATATTAAAATAATCATATCTGGTATCTCTGAATTTATGATCCTTTAATATAATAATGTGAGAATGTTTGTTTTTCAAACAACTTTAACATTGAGCTGCATCTCAGGGCGATCTTAACTTTTATTATACAGCATTTGTAGGGTATATTTCGTTCGGCGTGCACACTGAGAGCAACACTGTATATACATATATGCACTGCATATATTTATATTGTATGCAATGCAGTAGTAGTGTGTATACAAGCAGTGGTGTGTATCTCAGTATATATACTCTAATACTTATTTTAGGATTTGTAGTAGTAGTAGAGAGAGCGTCAGTGATCATCGTGCAGTCGATAGGCTTCAAACCCTACAACCTAACCTTAGGATACGTTAAGATGACATTGTGTACCTGCTTAGTTTGACATTAGCGTGTGTATGATAAATCATAAACTCTGGATGATAATGAATGATTAGCTTCCCGATGGGATCGAGTTCTCTATTCTTTGATCCTCTTTATCAGATGAGATCATATTTTTTTTCTAAGGGAATCAAAGCCTTCAGGAAAGGATCCAATATCTTATGTGAGCTGTTCTCTTGCATGATGGTCTCTGATCCCCTAGATAACGCCCAGTAAACTCAATATCAGCCTCGGGCAGCAAGTAAAAAAAAAAAGCATGACAATTAAGGAATATTAAACCTGATATATGTGGTATTGAAAGGAGGATAATAGTGTGTCTTGGGTTGCTACATTGGAGCCAATGCTCAAATGACTACTTAATACAAGTGTGATCAATAGGTGAGCTGAGTAACTATCAGGTTCACCTGTAGGAAGGGAAATTATAGAAGTCTTTTGTACTCAAAGAAAGATGGGAGCACCAAGACGAGATTAACATCTGACTTGGCATGCAATGCTCCTATACACAGTGTGTGTGTGTGTGTGTGTATGTATATATATATGTATATATATATATATATATATATATATATATATATATATATATATATATATATATATATATAACCACGGATGAGTGGTATTTAATCAATAACAATGCGACTAGTCGAGGACTCGAACCCATGTCGTTTTGGCCCGCCTCATGGTGAACGAAAATCACATGACGCTCTAACCCACAGGGTTTCCAGATCCTACAAGAATGACGCACCCAGCAGAGCTAGGTGTTTTACCGTGATCCGAGGGCATACGGTGGTGTGGGTGCCTCACAGCTAATTTCATTCTACTCCCCGTGTGGTGTACTAGCCTCCACAAGCAGTATATATATTTAAACACGAACGAGAGGCTAGTACACCAAACGGGGAGTAGAATGAAATTAGCTCAGAGGCACCCACACCACCGTATGTCCTCGGATCACGGTAAAGCACCTAGCTCTCCTGGGTGCGTGATTCTTCTAGGATTTGGTGGTCCTGTGAATTAGAGCGTCATGTGATTTTCGCTCACCATGAGGCGGGCCAAAATGACATGGGTTCGAGTCCTCGGCTAGTCGCAGTGTTATTGATTAAATACCACTCGACTGTGGTTACAAATATATATATATATATATATATATATATATATATATATATATATATATATATATATATATATATATATATATGGGGTCCACCTCTGGTGTAAATTGTGGGACCCATAGCCTCAGAGAAGTGGATAAAAAGATGGCATGTGGTACCTCACAGCAGGGAGATAGATGGTATGTGGTACCTCACAGTAGGGAGATAGATGGTATGTGGTACCTCACAGTAGGGAGATAGATGGTATGTGGTACCTCACAGTAGGGACATAGATGGTATGTGGTACCTCACAGTAGGGAGATAGATGGTATGTGGTACCTCACAGTAGGGAGATAGATGGTATGTGGTACCTCACAGTAGGGAGATAGATGGTATGTGGTACCTCACAGTAGGGAGATAGATCTTCAAGGAAGAATATTTGGATTTCTTCCTGAAGCCATTTGAATATTCCACTTCCCCTACCACCCCATCTTTTCATATTTTTTTTTTACCAATAGGAATATTTTATTACATAATATGGTACAGAAGATTTAAGAGATACATTGTTGATATAAAGGCGGCATATACGGTACATATTGCTACGTGTGTATCAACGATTATAAGGCGAAAATCTCATCCAGCTCCTCAGAGTTGGGGCGTGTGCCCAAAATACAGCAGGCATTACCCCTTTGAACAGCCGCAATGAGCCGCTGGAACAGAAAACTAGCTGCCCTGGGATCCCTAGTTACCATGATGAGTCTTTTTCCCAGCTCCTTAAGGAATTTAGATGCACTCTTTCCCCATGAGCCAAGGGTCTCTGAGTCTATGGGAACAAACATATAATGATGGGCAAGTTCTCCATATTTTCTAGACTTTTGGGACTCCCTGAAGCTGGCAGCTGCCCCTCCTTCCTCCCTGGTGTATTGGAGATAGGTATCAGCTAAGGTAGATGCACATATATAGTCCCACACCACCTGCTTCCCGTCTGTCCAAGCTTGAAGGGTGATACCATCTGGACGCTTGTGGCTGCCATCAGATCTGCATAGCTGGGGTGGCTCCCTTACTGCTGGGCATCCGGCTGTTGTGAGGCTCCTCTTGATAATGTTATTAACCTCCTCATGTCTTGCAATCTTTCCCTCGGATTTACGGCACACAAGACCATGGTACCCGAATCGGTCTGCTGCTTCACTGCCACAAATACACCTGTGTTCGGCGAGAATAGGGGCGGCAAGTCGAAGGGCAACACCGATGCGGATGGTTTGTGGGTCGAGGCGTGTGCCAAGGCTGGAGTTGGGAACAGCCAACAGAAAGTCCCCTGCATGAGGGGCTCTCACTGCCAGGAGGCGGGCTCTATCCTTCCCTGACACACTCTGAAGCATTGTTGAGGCTATATTTTCCAATATTGGACCATCCCAGTGCGATTGTTTGTAGTTGTTGGGGGGAGCAGGTCTGGTTTCAGAGCCCGTTAGATTATCCCAGACCATGGCTCCGTCAATGAACTTTTGGTCCTGGACTCTAATCTTGTCCCTAAGATGTTCAGGGAGAATCGCTGCTACAAGCAGGTAACGCAATCTGTGATGACTTGCGGACACCAGTGTCTCCTTGTCTGACTGGTAGTGTAGCTTGGTTCCACTGCCTGTCTCCTAGAGTATATATATATATATATATATATATATATATATATATATATATATACACACACACTAGTGTGTATAGGAGCATTGCATGCCATGTCAGATGTTAATCTCGTCATGGTACTCCCATCTTTCTTCGAGTACAGTAATGTTTAGTGATGTCCTGGGCCTACGTGGGGACAAATCTTGAAAGTGTACAGGAAACCGTCTAACAAGAACAACCTTCAGCATCTTTACTCTCACCGCGATACAAGGACTAAAATTATCATTGGTTCTTCCCTAGAGTGCACAGGCTTAGCAGAGCACAGTTCCTCAAAGAGGAATGCAGATACATTATCCAGGTGTTCACACTCCTTCAGTTCCCCCTACACTTCACCTGTGACTTCAGGACGCGGGCATGGGTACCATCAACACGGCCACGCAGGTTCACCCATTAATTACATCATTCTTACTGTTAGCCAGTGAGTAGACAGTGGAGAATATGGTATTCAACGGTGGTAATTCCCGGCTGCTTAGGCATGGAGAGAATGAGGGACTTAAAAGGGACACTGTATGCAAAACTCAAGAGGATCATCATACAGGGAAATGTGAAAGACCTTGGAGTAATTATGTCAGAACTCAATAAGGCAAATGTCACGACAGCCAGGAAGATAGTGGAGTGGATAAGACCCATATGCAACATACGGGCATGTTTACTGAAACTTTTCGCTTACGTGGTAGGCTTCTTCAGTCAAATACAAAAGGTCCGCCCATGAGGCTTCTCGTCCATGGTATCGCCAGGGTCTGTCCATGAGGTTTCCCGTCCATGGTATCAGGGTCCGTCCATGTTATCGTCATGGTCCGTCCATAAGGCTAATCATCCATGGTATCGTCAGGGTCCGCCCATAAGGCTTACCGTCCATGGTATCGTCAGGGTCCGCCCATAAGGCTTACCGTCCATGGTATCGTCAGGGTCCGCCCATAAGGCTTACCGTCCATGGTATCGTCAGGGTCCGCCCATAAGGCTTACCGTCCATGGTATCGTCAGGGTCCTCCCATAAGGCTTACCGTCCATGGTATCGTCAGGGTCCGCCCATAAGGCTTACCGTCTGTGCGTGAGGGTAGAAGACATCCATGTTAGTTATTCTGGGTGGGCATGATTTACGAGCAAGGTGGATAAAACCGCCTTGCATTGTGACCCAGAAGACTCGCTATTACTGTCCATGAGAGTACAATGGTACCAGTGGTGCCTGGGAGAGAGAGAGACCGAGACCCGGTTGACCGTGTGTAGGTGTGGTATGTCTCTTGCTCGAGATGACGGGAGATATCATTAGCCTGTGAGCTTCTCTGGGTTCGCTCCTATCTCTCTCTCTATCTCTCATCCTGTTTCGTCCTCTTGCAAGGAAGGAGGGCTGCCCATCTGTGTGTGTGTGTGTGTGTGTGTGTGTAACCACGTTCGTACTCTGGTACGGTGATTCATCTTGGGCCGCTCTTAAGACTCTCCTATTGTTGACTTACTGTAGATAGCAGGGTTGCAGGCAGCAGAAAGTCAGGCAGACGGTTACATGGGCAGGCAGAAAGAAACGGGGGCTGAAATGCAGGTACGTAGGATAAAGTAGCGGGCAGAATGAGTAGAGTGGGAACGAGGGTGGATAGGGAGAGTACGAGACAGAACAGATAGATCGAAGGTAGGGTAGATAGGTATACTGATACGAAGGGTAGACAGGATGAGTGACAGGAAAGATTGATTCGAAGATTGGCAAACGTCTCTGTAAATGAGCGCACACACACACACACACACACACACACACACACACACACACACACACACACACACACACACACAGACACACACA
>NC_091369.1:12052946-12174584 GCF_038502225.1 Cherax quadricarinatus
CAACATAACCAGAACCAGGCTCATTCTTTCAATTCTCAAACTAACCAGAACCAGGCTCGTTCTTCCAATTCGGGGGAATTCGAGCGCCCCAGTCAAACCGTCCCATGGTGACAGTAGGTGATAATGAGTACACCATCCCCGTTCACAATTCCTTTGAAGCCTTAAGCAGTCTCGAGAATGACAATCCTGCTGATGATGTGGCTTCACATGTCTCTGACGTAGATGATTTTGGGGATGAAGTAGAACAAGTCTTTTCTGATGACAATCCACCTTTCTGTTTGCACATAACTTCCAATGCAACCATAGGCCCTATAGTGCAAGCATCTGTTTATAATGCGCCCGTTCATTTGTTCATGGACTCTGGTGCGCAAGTCAATATTATTAGGTCTAGTTTGTTTAAGGATAAGCAGTTACGACATGTCCTTCTCGTAGAACCGACTCATGTGTCCTCCCTTAGTGGAGTATCTGGTTCTCACCTGCGTGTCCGAGGTCGGACTTCCCTAACCTTTTCTATCCAAGGTAGAGACTTCACTGCTTCCTTCCTTGTTGTCGACCAGATTACTTTCCCTGGTGACCTTCTACTGGGATTTGCTTCCATGCGAGACTTACGCATTGTGCTCGACCCTTATCGATGGCATGCCCAAATTGACGACTTGATCGTTCCATTCTGGGGTTACCAGCTTGGATCAGAAATCTGTTATACTGCTGCAGAGTATGATGTACGGATTAAGTCCTTACAAGCTAATGCATTCTCCAGTAGCGTACCCAAGCGGTCAGGCACTGGTAATTCTGTCACTCCCATCAGTGTTCCACCTATACCTTCAGACTTGCAGGATAGTCCGATGCCTCAAGTGTCCGAGGACACTCAGATTGCCTTGAGTGCACAACCTATCCCTGCAATGCCTGCTAGTTCGAGTAGTAGTTTCTCCACAGGGGACGCCTTGTCGGAAAACAATTACTTGCAACTAGTAATGCCATCTCTTGTTGATGTCACATGCCGTCTGCAGAAAGACGTCTCTGTTGCGGCTAGTGCTCTCACTAGAGTGTCTGTTGTTGTTCCTAGTGTTCCAGATGGTGATAACGTCCTAGTTGACAGTGATTCTTGCAAAGTAAAAGGTCTATTTGTTGAACCATCCTTACATGTTGTAAGAGATAGTAAGATCCATTTCTTCCTGGCCAACACTTCTGGTCACAGTGTTCGCCTCAGAGCAAATACCAATCTTGTTGACCTTGTTCACTATCCTTACCCTGTTCAGGTAGAGGATGAGTTGTCACCTGACCAGTGGGTCGGTGCTATTTCTGCCGGGGAGACCTCATCCACTTCACTGGATCAATCTGTTCCACCAGTTGAGGAGAAAGACTTAGCTCCCACTGACTTCCCAGATGAAGTCAAGCGTTTGTTGACTCTGTTGAACAAACGTCGTAAAGCCATTGCTTTACCAGGTGAGAAGATGGGTATAACGAACTTATTGTCCCATCGTATTCCACTTGAACCTGGTACTAGACCTATCTACATACCTGCGTACAGAATGCCTCATTCACAAGTTGCTGTCGCAGAAGAATTGATCAATCAAATGCTTGATGATGGAGTTATTGCACCTAGCAATTCCCCTTGGAATGCACCCTTGATACTAGTACCTAAGAAGGATGGTACTTGGCGCCCAGTGATTGACTTTAGGAAGTTAAACGCGAAAACCATTCCAGATCGCTTTCCACTCCCTGTACTGGGTGATCTTTTACGTAATATCGGAGATAACAAAGTCTTTTCAACCCTGGATTTGTTACAAGGGTTTTGGCAAGTCCCTCTTCACGAGGACAGCCAAGAGCTAACTGCATTCTCCACTCCTACAGGTCATTATCACTTCCTCCGTATGGCGTTTGGATTACGATCTTCCCCTATCACGTTCTCAAGGCTCATGACTAATATCTTTAGAGGTCTCATAGGTAATGCACTTATGGTGTACTTAGATGACGTAATCGTCATGTCTAAAGACGTGGATACACACTTGAAAAGACTTGATGTAGTACTTGGTAAGCTTGAAGAAGCCAATTTAAAGATCAAACTGTCTAAATGTCAATTTTTCAGATCAGAAATTAAGTTTCTTGGTCACGTAGTCACTCCTAGAGGGGTTACGACTGACCAAAGTAAAGTAACTGCAGTACTAAATTTTCCAACTCCCAAAACTGCTGATGCCGTAAGATCCTTTGTGGGCTTAGCAGGTTTTTATAGATCTTTCATTGCCAATTTTTCTTCCATAGCTGCTCCTCTAACTGAGTTGCTTAAGAAAGATGCTCCTTTTGTTTGGACCTTCCGTCAAGAAAGAGCATTCCAAACTCTAAAAGAAAAGCTAACATCTGCTCCAATTTTGAAATTTCCAGATTTTTCTAAGCCCTTCTATCTGACAACTGATGCTAGTTCAATTGGCATAGGTGCCGTACTAGCTCAGAAGACCGATGGCAAGTACAACGCAGTTGCATTTGCTAGCCGAGTCCTTACAAAGGCTGAACGTAATTATACAGTAACTGAGCAAGAAGCTTTAGCAATAGTATGGTCTTTAAAGCACTTCCGAGACATTATTTATCAGTACTCTGTTCATGTCTTGACAGACCATGCTCCACTGATACCCTTATTCCAGAACAAACAACCTACTGGAAGGTTAGCCAGATGGACCTTGACTATCCAAGAGTTCAATCCCACCTTTGAGCATTTACCTGGCAAGTCAAATGTAGTCGCAGATGCCTTATCGCGACATGTTAGTATAGTAACTGCAGACCCTCCATTTAGTGCTGAAGATGTAAAGAATGCTCAACGAACAGATCCCATGTGGTCTGGTGTGATTCGATTCCTGCTCCAGGAAGATCTTATTCTGACTGTGAAGCCACCAGCACCCATCAGTGACTTTGTCATGAACCAAGAATTACTGTATCGAACAGCCGAGTTGGGTACTCCTAGCAGAAGAGTATACCAGTTAGTAATTCCACAGTCACTAGTGAATGTAGCCTTACAGCTAGTTCACGATGTACCAGGTGTTGCACACCCTGGTATGGATCGTTCAGTAAAACAAGCCAGATTGAAATACTTTTGGCCTCGTATGGCAACTGATATTTCTGAGTATGTTAAGAAATGTAGTGTCTGCATGCAACATAAAGGCAATGCTAATGGTCCTAATCCAATCCAAGTGTATCCAACTACTAGCGAACCGTGGGAAAGAGTTGCGCTAGATTTGTTAACTAATTTCCAATGTTCCCTCCAAGGCAACAAACATCTGTGTGTTATGGTAGACCATTTCACCAGATATTGTGAGTTAGTTCCTATTGCAGATAAGACTGCCGAGACAGTAGCTAAAGCGTTTAAAGAACGCATTATCTGCAGGCATACCACCCCTAAGTCCCTAGTAACAGATAATGGAGGTGAATTCTGTAATGAAATTCTTGAAAATTTGTGCACCTTGTACAAGATCTCTAAATCCACCATTGTTCCTCATCATCCTGCCAGCAATGGGTTAGCGGAACGAACCAATAAGAAAGTACTTGATGTCTTGAGAGCCACTATCAATCCCAACAGTGAAACTTGGGATGAAGTTATACCTGATGTGCAGTGTGCTATAAATTCTGCTTACAATGTTTCTATAGGTGACACTCCACATTATGCATTGTATGGTGTAGATAAACGTTTGCCTTATGAGTTGTTATATTCTAATCCGAAACCAAATTACAACCCTGATGATTTCATAGCAACTCGTACCAGCTTAGCTCAAAGTGTTTTTAGAAGAATCCGTGAAACACTTCATAAATCAACAGCAGAATTTACAAGAGTCGCAAACACTCGAGCAAAGCCATCCAAAATCAAAGTAGGTTCGAGAGTTATGCTGATTAACTTTAACAAAACGTCTGCAATGCCAAAGCTTGATCAAAAGTTTGTTGGTCCTTATCGAGTAGTTGAACATATCACTGGTAATAAGTATAAGGTTAGAGAGATTAGTACTGGTCAGTATAAAGAATCGCATTTAGATCATATGAAGTTAGTATGTGATGATAATGATGTTCCAACCCAGACTAATGTGACAGACTCTGACAATCCTCCTGATCCTGTACTCTCTTCCTCTGATACTCAGTCAGACGATCAACCTGAATGTCGTTATTCCCTACGTACACGACAGGTATTGAGAAATCCTCAAGTATCATTTGTAACTTCCAATTCAGATTTGCCTCAAATACAGCATGAGTTAGCCAATGCTACAGAGTTTGATCCTCCCAGAGATGACACCCATTCTGCATATGTCAATCTCACCCTAGCAGAGTTGGGGTTAAATGTAAATAACCTGTATAGATGAATAATTACAGTATCAACTTATCAGTATTCAAGAATTTTTTTTTGTGTTCATGTTCTCTCCGCATTCTGAGAGTTAACAGTCTAGATTTGAGTGCACCGAATCTGCCTTTCTGTTAAACACTCTTTCTTTGTATATATTCCTTCCTCAGAATCCGTAGATCACATGAATACAGATCGATCGATCAAAATTTTTTTTTATCACTTGTAATCTCAACGTTGAGTTCGTTGTTCATTTGTTGAGTTTTAAGTTGTACTATAGTATACCTTGTATTGCATTACAGTTTCAGTTACGTAAGCTTCCATTCCAATGTTCTACTTATGTATGTTATAATGTTTAATTGTTGTGTACTTTGACATTGTATAGAATCAGCCCAAGCCG
Source organism: Cherax quadricarinatus (assembly GCF_038502225.1). NCBI lineage: Eukaryota > Metazoa > Arthropoda > Malacostraca > Decapoda > Parastacidae > Cherax > Cherax quadricarinatus. The sequence continues at coordinate 12,057,659 of NC_091369.1, forward strand.
TATACCTGCCATCTCTAGTTTGTATTAGTTGTATGTCGGGACGACATACGTTAGCGTCGCCGAGCTCTCAGTAGTAGTAACCAGTTACCAGTAACCACTGTGCCAGTTGACTCACGACCAACCGTCTCTGCCTGAGTCACTGTCTATTCATATTGAGCTGACCTGGCATTATTCAAAGACCCTCTCACATATGGGTACGTGGGCGGCCAGTCAGTCAGTGTTACAAGAGGAGCAAGGAGATAGGTACGGCTGTAAGGGCGCAACCCACATTATCTGTAATTATACGTACTACCAGCCTACGTGAGTATTTCTTACCTAATCCACGTGTCGAACTCCCACATGATATATATATATATATATATATATATATATATATATATATATATATATATATATATATATATATATATATATATATATATATATATATATATATATATATATATATATATATATATATATATATATATATATATATATATATATATATATATATATATATATATATATATATATATATGCTATAAGTTCACAGTACACATGTGATTTCAGAATATGCAAAACAACCACTGTGAAAGAATAGAGAAATTCCAAGCGCTTTCGTGACTACTCACATTATCAGGAACTATTGTTCCTTGATAATGTGAGTAGTCACGAAAGCGCTTGGAATTTATCTATTCATTCACAGTGGTTGTTTTGCATATATATATATATATATATATATATATATATATATATATATATATATATATATATATATATATATATATATATATATATATATATATGAAATAAGATAACAGTAAACAGTTGATTTCAGAATATGCAAAACAACCACTCTGAAAGAATAGAGGAATTCCAAACGCTTTCGTGACTACTCACATTATCAAGGAACTATGAAAGTAAAGCATCCAAGGAAGCTATATAAGGGGTCTGGCCAACACCTCACTATCAGATCCCACAACGGTTAAACACCTGACGCGCGCCGACCCAACTTGGATAGGTCCTTCGCACAACCCACCCACAAACTATTCTACCCAAGAAAATTTAAAAATTATTATTTGTCCAGTGTATTATTAAATTCTTCCCAAATTCTATTAATTATAAATGGATCTAATTTATATAAACCAAAGGAAATATTCATATTATTGTCAAAACTGCTTTTTATGAAACAAGATTCAATTATATTCCTGTCGACCATGGACTTGCGTGATACTACTTTCTCAACTTTTTGAAAATCAATTGGATGGTTAAAATCTCTTACATGAATAAATAGAGCATTGGAATCTTGTCCAGTTCTAATGCTATATTTATGTTGTTTTAATCTTAGTTCGAGATTTTTACCAGTTTGACCGTAATAAACTTTATCGCAAATTTTACAAGGAATCTTATAGACACATCCATCAGCATTTTGGGGGGCATTCTTTATCAAAAGTTTTTTTTTACTGTATCAAGATTTTTGAATACAACTTTAATATTAAAAGTCTTAAGAAGAGAAGGCATATCAACCAAGTTTTCATGGTAAGGGAGAACCAACATATTTTTAGTTGAATATATATATGTATATATATATAGGTATATATATATATATGTATATATATATATATATATATATATTATATGTGTGTGTGTGTGTGTCGTGCCGAATAGGTAAAACTTGCGATTTTGGCTTATATAGCAACGCTCTTCAATAATTTCGCAAAAATCATTCTGAACCTAACGAAAAATATATATTTCATTGTGTTTATTGTTAAATTATTGTAAACTTATCTAAACCGTATTTAGTTGGATTAGGATGAATTAAATTTCGTTTGTTATAATAAGGTTAGGTAGTTTCTAAGGTTCTTTTGGTACAAAATTGTTAATTTTTACATTAACTCAATTGAAAAAATATATCCTTAAATGTATAAGAGAAAAATGTAGAAAGGACTTGCTTATAAATGAGTTATTGCTAATTGACCAATTTTACCTATTCAGTACGACATATATATGTCGATTTGATGAAAGAAGAAAACACAACGTAGAAGACTTGATGAAAGAAGGAAGAACACACAACGTAGAAGACTTGATGAAAGAAGGAAGAACACACAACGTAGAAGACTTGATGAAAGAAGGAAGAACACACAACGTAGAAGACTTGATGAAAGAAGGAAGAACACACAACGTAGAAGACTTGATGAAAGAAGGAAGAACACACAACGTAGAAGACTTGATGAAAGAAGGAAGAACACACAACGTAGAAGACTTGATAAAAGAAGGAAGAACACACAACATAGAAGACTTGATGAAAGAAGGAAGAACACACAACATAGAAGACTTGATAAAAGAAGGAAGAACACACAACATAGAAGACTTGATAAAAGAAGGAAGAACACACAACATAGAAGACTTGATAAAAGAAGGAAGAACACACAACATAGAAGACTTGATGAAAGAAGGAAGAACACACAATGTAGAAGACTTGATGAAAGAAGGAAGAACACACAACATAGAAGACTTGATGAAAGAAGGAAGAACACACAACATAGAAGACTTGATAAAAGAAGAATTGCAGAGTCGCTTAGTAAACAACAATTATCACGCAAAAGGAAATAAAAACTACACTCAGATATTAAAAATATAGAACAAATGAAAGAGACAAACAAAAAAAATGTATTGGGAAATCCCAAATACTTCTTCACACACATACAAAAATCCAAGTCAAAAATTTCTTCCAGTGTTGAACCTCTAATCAAAGGTGATGCATGCGCAGAGGAGAGTAAAAAAAATGATCGAAATCCTGAAAGAAGAGTATGAATCAGTATTCAGTGATATCAACTACGGGAGAATTAATAAACGAGACACTTGTGCAACACTTGGATATCTTTATTCTGGAAGTGTTTCCAGAATGAAGATATCCAGATGTACAAGTGTCGGTCTTCTTTTATTCACGACATGGGAATTGAAGATTCAGATAGTTTTCCCTTTTCTTCCTAAATTCAGCCCGCTCTACAAACTACACACACACACACACACACACACACACACACACACACACACACACACACACACACACACACAAAGAGGGGAATGTATGAGAGTATAGTTTTACCAACGCTCTTATATGGGTGTGAAGCGTGGGTGATGAATGTTGCAGCGAGGAGAAGGCTGGAGGCAGTCGAGATGTCATGTCTGAGGGCAATGTGTGGTGTGAATATAATGCAGAGAATTCGTAGTTTGGAAGTTAGGAAGAGGTGCGGGATTACCAAAACTGTTGTCCAGAGGGCTGAGGAAGGGTTGTTGAGGTGGTTCGGACATGTAGAGAGAATGGAGCGAAACAGAATGACTTCAAGAGTGTATCAGTCTGTAGTGGAAGGAAGGCGGGGTAGGGGTCGGCCTAGGAAAGGTTGGAGGGAGGGGGTAAAGGAGGTTTTGTGTGCGAGGGGCTTGGACTTCCAGCAGGCATGCGTGAGCGTGTTTGATAGGAGTGAATGGAGACAAATGGTTTTTAATACTTGACGTGCTGTTGGAGTGTGAGCAAAGTAACATTTATGAAGGGATTCAGGGAAACCGGCAGGCCGGACTTGAGTCCTGGAGATGGGAAGTACAGTGCCTGCACTCTGAAGGAGGGGTGTTAATGTTGCAGTTTAAAAACTGTAGTGTAAAACACCCTTCTGGCAAGACAGTGATGGAGTGAATGATGGTGAAAGTTTTTCTTTTTCGGGCCACCCTGCCTTGGTGGGAATCGGCCAGTGTGATAATAAAAATAAAAATATATTTTATCTCCGACACTAACAAAACTCCTTCAGGTTTCAAATGGGAAATATCAGCATACCGACGCACGCAGCACCTGGCCCTGGTTCCCGGGATGCGTTGTTTATAAGAAGTGCAAAGTGCCATTAGCAAGAATATTCAGGTGTTGGAGCTGAGTCGAGTGAACTTCCAGAGATCTTAAGTGTAGACGTTGTCCCTCTTCATTAAAAGATCAGCAGAACAATAGAAAAATCACAGAACAGTAACACTAACGTCACATATCATAAAAATATTTGAAAGGGGTTCTGAGACACCAGGTTATTGACTTGATGGAGAAACGTGAGCTCCACAACCCAAGTCAACATGACTTTTGAGCGGGAAGGTTCTATCATAACTACTACAACACTGTCATAATATTAGCGATTTCTTGGATGGGAACTGCTGACGTAATCTACACGGATTTTGCGAAGGCATTTGACAGCTACGACCATGGAGTAAGAACTCCTAAAATGAGGTCAATAAGTATAAGGGGAGAAAATAGAGAAATAACTCTCTAATAGATAAGAGAGAGAGTGGCAGTATACGAAAAAGTCTGGTCTCAGCTAAATAAAAAATTCAATACACCGAGGCACGATCTTGTAGTTTTTAGTGATCAGCTGGAGACTGAAATTGCAGTTTCGCTTCAAGACTGGGGATTTATCTACTTATAATCGGTCCTGCTGGGGATCTACGCAGTCCACTGCTGAGTCTACGATGATTTGATAAGCTTGAGGTGTAATGTCAATTAACGCTGCGATTTTTAATTGACTGGCCGTTGATATTTGACTTGCTCTTGAGGATATCTGTCTGTTGATATTTGACTTGCTCTTGAGGATATCTGACTGTTGATATCTGACTTGCTCTTGAGGATATCTGACTGTTGATATCTGACTTGCCATTGAGGATATCTGACTGGTGATATCTGATTTGCTCTTGAGGATATCTGACTGGTGATATCTGACTTGCTCTTGAGGATATCTGACTGGTGATATCTGACTTGCTCTTGAGGATATCTGACTGGTGATATCTGACTTGCTCTTGAGGATATCTGACTGGTGATATCTGACTTGCTCTTGAGGATATCTGACTGTTGATATCTGGCTGTTGATGATATCTGTTCATTGATATCATCTAACCGGGGACTCCATGACGCCTCGAGTTACGATTGGTGATACTTTTTTAAACGTTACTTAAAGTTGCAAAAGTAATTCGTGGTAAGAGGAAATTGACTCTTGATTGGCTGAATTAAAACTAATGATTTCTTAGGCTTGAGGGAGATTCTTGTGATTCGCTGAGCGACCTTGGATGTGATTGGTTACTCAGTGGATGATTGGGAAGAAGTCATTGTCTGTCCGGTGGCGCAATGAAAGATCCAATTTGAGAACTCTCAGAAGGGCTTAAGATGCTGTGATAAGATGAGATGTAAGATTGGATTGTGTTTACATGTCGTCCATCATCGTTCGTTATCGCCGTGCTTGAATGCACCTTCTCTTGCGTGTAATTTACTTAACTCTGCCCACGTGTGAAATCGCAAATTGTTAGTTATGGCGTTCACTAGAGGACAACGAAATTTACGTGCCTTTTGACACTTGTATTGCGAAACCTGTGTTTTCTACGCTAAAAGTAGATTTATTCACTACACGCGTAGTAGATTTATTCATACGTGAAGCATTCAGTCGGTGTGTGTTTATCTAGGTGTGAGGTTACTCAGGTGTGATTACCGTCCAGTTGATGAATAAGGCACATGTGTAGCACCTAGGTATCGAATCACCTGCGCAGATGTTATCAACCAAAGATACCCGGATGTTTCACCTACCTTATTTATTAGTTATAAAAAATAATTTGGTAAGTATATATACTTTGAGAATAGTATAAAATACTGACAAGTTGATGACTAAGATACAAGTGCAACAGTTGGGTAACTTAACTGTTGAAAAGTTTCGCATACAAAGTAGGCTTCTTCAGTCAAATACAGAGCCAGAAGGTGTAGTAGTGAAATGAAGATTACGTAATCAGTCCATCAATCTTGGAGAAAATAGTATTCGAGGTGGTCAGTCCCTCACCCTGGAAGAGTTCAGCTCTCTTCTCCAACACAGTCTGGTAGATCGGGCTGTGGTTCAAGTTGGTCTCCGTTGTTGTTAGGTAAGACATTTGTCAAGGGTAGAATTGAGCATTTTCTCGTAATATTACGATCAACAAGAGATGCTGCACACTGAAGGACCGGGTTCGATGCCTGGACGAGTGGAAATTTTAAGTATGCTTCCTTACACCTACTGTTAGTCGACTGGTGTGGGTGGCATCCTGGGCAGAGTGGGTTATAGGACCCCTCTTCCTAAGTGGAAAAAAACCGGTCTAATGAGAGTGGTTTTAATGGTTTATCCTTTATTATGTAACTGTTGTTTGGATCAGGATCCCTTTACCAGCATTAGGACACCCACCTTGAAAGGTTTAACTGTCGGAGGTTTCCTGTGAGAGAGGGTTTCGTCTGGTGAGTCTTCATGCTTGTAGCATTATGGACTTCAAGTTCCAGGACATGAATACTCGGTAACTGACCTAGGCCTCCTGCTAGGTTTCCTGCTTGGCCTGCTACATTTTCTGCTAGACCTACTAGGTCTTCAGGTCTGCGAGACCTGTCTTCAATAGCCTCCTGCTAGACTTGCTTGGTCTCTTGCTAGACCTAGGCCTTCTGCTTGACTTACTAGGCCTCCTAGGTCTCCTGGGGATGATCACTTTCACAGGCTATTTGAATCTAAACATGCGTGTGTTTATGTATGGCTGCTTATGTGTTTGTCTGAGTCTCATGCTAGGAGCACGGCTGGGCCCTGGCTGGTTCATCCAGGGGGCTAGCTGGGTCCTAGCTGGTTCACTCAGGGGGCTAGCTGGGCAATTATTGGCTCACCCAGGGGGCTAGCTGGATCCTAGCTAGCTCACCCAGGGGGGCTAGCTGTTTCCTAGCTGGTTCACCCAGGGTCCTACCTGGCTCACTTAGAAAGCTAGCTGGGCCCTAGTGGTTTACCCAGGGGGATAGCTGGTTAACACAGGGAGCTAGTGGGTCCTAGCTGGCTCACCCAGGGGCACTGCTGGGCCCTAGTTGGTTCACCCAGGTGGGATAGCTGGGTCCTAGGTGGTTCACCCAGGTGGGATAGCTGGGTCCTAGGTGGTTCACCCAGGTGGGAGAGCTGGGTCCTAGCTGACTCACCCTGGGGTACGGCTGGGCAGTGCTAATTCACCTATCCACAGACTTTAAGCTTTGTAGTTAATTTTGAGCCAGTTGGCCTGAAGATTAACCCCATTGAGCTTATATAGTGAGTGTGTGAGATGGTGAGTGTGTGAGATGGTGAGTGTGTGAGATGGTGATAGTGATAATGAGTGAGATAATGAAAATGAGTGATAATGAGAGAGATTAGTACAATCTATTACTCTGGGGATGAGAAGAGGGAAGGATGCCGTGGGAGTATGTTAAAATGTTCATGGGGGAAAACGATAAATCCGTATGGTTATGCAGCTCCTGAGGAATGGGAGCCTAGAAAAATGTTCTAAGGGGAAGTAAAGGGTGGCTCCGGTTTTTACCCCCTTTTTTCTTGGATAAAGAGCTCCTCGCCAGCATCTTGGAAGGGCTTCAGTGAACAGCGTGCTGCCTTGATCCTTCTCCCTTAGCTCAGCTGAAACCTGTTGTGGTTTACTGTTGTAGTTTAATGTTGTGGTTCACTCTTTTGATCACTCTTGTGGTTTGCTGTTGTAGTTCACTTCTGAGGTTCACTATTGTGGTATTTACTGGTGTGGTTCACTGCTAAGGTTCACTGTTGTGGTTCAGTGTTGAGGTTCACTGTTGTGGTTCACTGTTGTGGTTCACTGTTGAGGTTCACTGTTGTGGTTCACTGTTGAGGTTCACTCTTGTGGTTCACTGTTGTGGTTCACTGTTGAGGTTCACTGTTGTGGTTCACTGTTGAGGTTCACTCTTGTGGTTCACTGTTGAGGTTCACTCTTGTGGTTCACTGTTGAGGTTCACTGTTGTGGTTCACTGTTGAGGTTCACTCTTGTGGTTCACTGTTGAGGTTCACTCTTGTGGTTCACTGTTGAGGTTCACTCTTGTGGTTCACTGTTGAGGTTCACTCTTGTGGTTCACTGTTGAGGTTCACTCTTGTGGTTCACTGTTGAGGTTCACTCTTGTGGTTCACTGTTGAGGTTCACTCTTGTGGTTCACTGTTGAGGTTCACTCTTGTGGTTCACTTCCTTTGATTAATTTTTACCTAATTGTACACTTAAAAAACGTGTCTGTAACCGGCTACAACCAACTGTAACCAGTTACAGCCAGCTGTAACCGGTTGAAAGCCTCACAGCCCGACCGAAGGCCACACTGCCTCATTTGGCTGATAAACCAGGCTGTTTGTACTAGCGCTGAGTAGATGTACCCAGCCATCACAGTCTGGTTGACGAGTGGGCAGCCCTCGAGCATTCAATTCCCGTAAATGCTCTAAAAATTCCCATTAATACTCTACGTTAATTGAGTCTCATTAAGTATTTAAATGAATTCTGGTATTATATGTAGGGAGGGTTGAGTGTTCAGCCATGCTGAACAATAACATAGTGAGAGAGAGAGAGAGAGAGAGAGGGGGGGGGATAGGTAGGTACAGAGCTATATAGCGCTAGTACAACGCTGGGTACCGAAAGTACAGTGCTACGTAGCGAAAGTACAGTGCTACGTAGCGAAAGTACAGTGCTACGTAGCGAAAGTACGGTGCTACGTAGCGAAAGTACGGTGCTACGTAGCGAAAGTACGGTGCTGTGTAGCGAAAGTACAGTGCTACGTAGCGAAAGTACGGTGCTACGTAGCGAAAGTACGGTGCTGTGTAGCGAAAGTACAGTGCTACGTAGCGAAAGTACGGTGCTGTGTAGCGTTAAGTACAGCAGCTTCCTGCTGTATGTACAACGCTTGTACATGGTGTTTAACTCCGGTTGCCTCCTGGTAGACTCTTGTAGCTCTCTGTATTTCCTTGTAGTAAGGCTGCGAATCCCTGTAGCACACGTGTATACTGGAGTATACACTGTTATTGTAGCGTGTATGGAGCTAGTAATGACTCTCAGGTGAATGTTAATAACTTGTGTATGATCTCTGATACCTGTGTATATCAAGGAATTATTATTAGTATTTAGTAGTAATTGAATTACTAGCCGTAGTATTAATACAGTAGTAGTAATAGTAAAAGTAGTAGTACTAGCAGTAGTAGTAGTAATAGTACTAGCAGCAATAGTAGTACTACTAGCAGTAGTAGTAATAGCAGTAATAGAAATAGCAGTAGTAGTAATAGCATTAGTAGTAGTATTAATAGCAGTAGTAATAGCAACAGTAATAGCTACATTATAAATGGTAAACCGCACAATACTGGCTAGATGATGAGTAAGAGACAGGTATTAATGGTGCCATGTGTTCAACACTCAGCTGGTGCCATGTGCTCAACACTCAGCTGGTGCCATGTGTTCAACACTCAGCTGGTGCCATGTGCTCAACACTCAGCTGGTGCCATGTGCTCAACACTCAGCTGGTGCCATGTGCTCAACACTCAGCTGGTGCCATGTGCTCAACACTCAGCTGGTGCCATGTGCTCAACACTCAGCTGGTGCCATGTGCTCAACACTCAGCTGGTGCCATGTGCTCAACACTCAGCTGGTGCCATGTGCTCAACACTCAGCTGGTGCCATGTGTTCAACACTCAGCTGGTGCCATGAGTTCAACAGCCAGCTGGTGCTACGAGTTCAACAGCCAGGTGGTTTATTACATATCTTGACCTCTGTTCCACCTGTTAAAACAGATGGTTTGTCATGTTTTAATCATGACTTGAGGCTGATGAAAGTACTTGTTGGGAGTAATTAGGAAAACCTCTGTAGAGCTTAATTAGACTGTCATTCCTAATTAATCTTTGTCTAGGATGATTAGCTGCTAATGAATGGTGCAGGTAGATTAGGTAGCCTTCTGGAGCCTCCTCTCTACCCCTCCCTCAATATTCCATCATCCTCTTCCATCGGCCACTCCTCCATCACCCCCTTCTAATCCTCCCTCCATTCGCCTTTTCTATAACCCCCTTCCCGGTGTGTTTCTCTCCATTCTCCCTCACCCGTTCCTTCTCTTCTCCCTCACCCCTACATCCTCCCTCGCTTGCCCTCTAGATGATTAGCACAGTGTTGTATTAATATGGAGAGGAGGATGTATGTTAAGGAGAGGGAGGTATCAGGAGGGAGGGGCCATCAGTACAGGGAGGGAGGAAGCATCAATAGGGGTAGGAGGAGGAGGCATCAGCCAGTGATGTAGTATATATTTGACCATGGAATAATGACGGTCTGTAGTCACCAGGGTAAATGGTCTTGGTAGGTAGCCTTTACTTAACCGGCTGGGGAGGACTGGCCGAGGAGGACTGGCTGAGGAGCTCTGGCTAGGGAGCTCTGGCTAGGGAGCTCTGGCTAGGGAAGATTGGCTGGGGAGCCCTGGGTAGCGAAGGCTGGCTAGGGAGCCCTGGCTAGGGAGCCCTGGCTAGGGAAGACTGGCTGAGGAGCCCTGGCTAGGGAGCCCTGGCTGGGGAGCCCTGGCTAGGGAAGACTGGCTGGGGAGCCCTGGCTAGGGAAGACTGGCTGGGGAGCCCTGGCTAGGGAAGACTGGCTGGGGAGCCCTGACTAGGGAAGACTGGCTGGGGAGCCCTGACTAGGGAAGACTGGCTGGGGAGCCCTGACTAGGGAAGACTGGCTGGGGAGCCCTGACTAGGGAAGACTGGCTGGGGAGCCCTGGCTAGGGAAGACTGGCTGGGGAGCCCTGGTTAGGGAAAACTGCCTGAGGAGCCCTGGCTGGGAAGCCCTGGCTAGGGAAGACTGGCTGGGAAGCTCTGGGTGGGGAAGACTGGCAGAGAATCTCTGGCTAGGGAAGATTGGCTGGGAATCCCTGGCTAGGGAAGACTGGTTAGGAAGCCCTGGCTAGGGAAGACTGACTGGGAAGCTCTGGCTAGGGAAGACTGGCTGGGAAGCTCTGGCTAGGGAAGACTGGCAGAGAATTCCTGGCTAGGGAACACTGGCTGGGAATCCCTGGTTAGGGAAGACTGGCTGGGAAACTCTGACTTGGGAAGACTGGCTGGGGAGCCCTGGCTAGGAAAGACTGGCAATGGAACCCTGGCTAGGAAGCCCTGGCTAGGGAAGATTAGCTTAGAAATTCTAGGCTGGGATGATTGAACACACAACCCGTACACAAGACATTGAAATTTAAGACGATGTTTCGGTCCGACTTGGACCATTAACTAGTGTGGCTGGTTAATGGACCAAGTCAGACCGAAACATCGTCTTAAGTTCAATTTCCTACATACAGGTTATTTGTGTATTGTTCCAGCCACGGTATTGTGACTTCTTATTCTTTCTGGGAGGACTGAGCTGGGATAGGTAAGCTGAGAGGACTAAGCTGGGGGATTAAGCTGGACCGAGAGCTGGAGTATGACAGTCATGATATTTAATGAAGGTCGGAACAGCATGTATTTTGAGTTCAAGAAATTTGACAGCACAGGTCAAGAAAGTTTTTGACATCGTTCACCATGAAACTACAAAATACAGGATAAATAAATTACACGTGAAAAGAATGTGTGAGAGTCTCTTGAGAGACGAATATAAACAATCATAATTGGAAAAAAAAAACATCGTTGTGGGCAGATGTTAACACTGGGGTGCCACAAGGATGTGTACTTTCTACACTGTTTTTAATTTATACGAATGACTTATCAGAAGGAATAGGCACCTATATGAATATGTTTGCTGACGATGCAAAAAAAAATAGGTACAATATACAATGAAAATGACTGTAAATCACTGTAAGATAACTTGGATAAATTGACCTAATGGAAGGATAGATGGATAATGGGAGTTTAATGTAGATATATGCCATGTAATGGAAATGGAAGAAAGAGGAATCATGTCACATGAGGAACATTGACGGTATGTTGAAAATATGAGAGAGAGAGAGAGAGAGGAGGGGAGGGGAAGAGACTGTCATCGGATGATTACATAAAGAAAATAATGAGAAACTCTTTTACTAACAAATTATAAAATGTGTTTCAAATATATGTAAGGAGAAATGATGAAAACACTTTACAACACACACATTTGGCCTACATTGAAATATTTGCCTGTGTGATCCAACACTAAAAAAATGTTAAGGGACCCAGGAAGAGCTACGAAATAGCTACCTGATCTAATATACGAGTTGTGATGAAAAGTTGAAAAGAGTAAAGCTGGCCATGCTGGCTGATAACTGGAAAACATGAGACATGATAACCACATACAAGGTCATCAAAAGACATGAAAGAGTAGATAAAGAAGATTTCTTCATACTTCCATTAAGGATAACAAGAGGTCACAGTTGTAAATTGAGACATGTGGAGCCGAAGGGATACTTTTTTTTTGCAAAGATGAGTGGTTGAGCAGTGAAATGATTTAAGGAAGGTAGCAAGTGCTGCCACCATTTGGAAATGTTGAAGAATTATATGATGAAATTACTGACGATGGGATACCACGAGCATAACTCTGCCCCTGGTGATACAAGTAGGTAATTTCTCTCTTTCTCTCTCTCTTTCTTTTTCTCTCTTTCTCTTTCTCTCTTTCTCTTTCTCGCTTTCTTTTTCTCTTTCTTTCTCTTTCTCGCTTTCTTTTTCTCTTTCTTTCTCTTTCTCGCTTTCTTTTTCTCTTTCTTTCTCTTTCTTTCTCTTTCTTTCTCTCTCTCTCTCTCTCTCTCTCTCTCTCTCTCTCTCTCTCTCTCTCTGCCACCCTCCCCCATTCTTTTTCCTACCCTCTCCCTCTCCACATCTGTCTCACTCCCCCATGTATTTCCCCTGTCCCTCCTTTCTATTCGTCCCTCCCCATACCCCTCCTCTCTACCCTTTCCCCCCTCACTCTTACCTCCCCCTCCTCTTACCTCCCCCTCCTCTTACCTCCCCCCTCCTCTTACCTTCCCCCTCACTCTTACCTCCCCCTCACTCTTACCTCCCCCTCACTCTTACCTCCCCCTCACTCTTACCTCCCCCTCACTCTTACCTCCCCCCTCCTCTTACCTCCCCCTCCTCTTACCTTCCCCTCTTACCTCCCCCTCACTCTTACCTCCCCCCTCCTCTTACCTCCCCCTCCTCTTACCTCCCCCTCACTCTTACCTCCCCCCTCCTCTTACCTCCCCCCTCCTCTTACCTCCCCCTCCTCTTACCTCCCCCTCACTCTTACCTCCCCCTCCTCTTACCTCCCCCTCCTACCTCCCCCCTCCTCTTACCTCCCCCTCCTACCTCCCCCCTCCTCTTACCTCCCCCTCCTACCTCCCCCCTCCTCTTACCTCCCCCTCACTCTTACCTCCCCCTCACTCTTACCTCCCCCTCCTCTTACCTCCCCCTCCTACCTCCCCCCTCCTCTTACCTCCCCCCTCCTCTTACCTCCCCCTCCTCTTACCTCCCCCTCCTCTTACCTCCCCCCTCCTCTTACCTCCCCCCTCCTCTTACCTCACCCTCCTCTTACCTCCCCCTCCTCTTACCTCCCCCTCACTCTTACCTCCCCCCTCCTCTTACCTCCCCCTCCTCTTACCTCCCCCTCACTCTTACCTCCCCCTCCTCTTACCTCCCCCTCCTCTTACCTCCCCCCTCCTCTTATCTCTCCTACCTCCCCCCTCCTCTTACCTCCCCCTCACTCTTACCTCCCCCTCACTCTTACCTCCCCCTCCTCTTACCTCCCCCTCCTACCTCCCCCCTCCTCTTACCTCCCCCTCACTCTTACCTCCCCCTCACTCTTACCTCCCCCTCCTCTTACCTCCCCCTCCTACCTCCCCCCTCCTCTTACCTCCCCCTCCTCTTACCTCCCCCCTCCTCTTACCTCCCCCTCCTCTTACCTCCCCCTCCTCTTACCTCCCCCTCCTCTTACCTCCCCCTCCTCTTACCGCCCCCTCCTACCTCCCCCCTCCTCTTACCTCCCCCTCCTCTTACCTCCCCCTCACTCTTACCTCCCCCTCACTCTTACCTCCCCCTCCTCTTACCTCCCCCCTCCTCTTACCTCCTCCTCTTACCTCCCCCTCCTCTTACCTCCCCCTCCTCTTACCTCCCCCCTCCTCTTACCTCCCCCTCCTCTTACCTCCCCCTCCTCTTACCTCCCCCTCCCCTGTCATGTAAATAGACATTCAAAAATGAACCACCATTAAAATGATAAATAAGTAATGTATAATAAAAATATTACAAAAATAACACGCACACAAGAGAAAGAAGATTATGGCGACGTTTCGGTCCGACTTAAACCATAAATTATTCACACTAACACACACACATGTGACTAGTTAATGATCTAACTTGGATCGAAACGTCGTGTTAAGTTTCTTTCGTCAATGTGCGAATTATTTGTATATTGTTCCAGTCACGGTATTGTGTCTTTTTGTTCCTTTTTAATAATAATAATAATAATAATAATAATAATAACAACAGTGCTCTGCTCCTCACTGGTGTCCCTGTTATGTGACCATTAATATGTCGAGAATAATTGGGTAATAGGATTATCTTTGAATGGGATGATGTAAATAAGGGGAAGTGATATATCACTGGAAAATTAAAAAGTAATCTTAGGTAGAAGAAGGTTGACCTCTGCTGAAGTAGACCCCCCCCCCTTTTTATACCCATTGTTCGTTGTTATTGTGGTTCGTTGTTGCTGTGGTTGCTCGTTGTTACTGTGGTTCGTTGTTGCTGTGGTTGTTCGTTGTTATTGTGGTCGTTGTTATTGTGGTTCGTTGTTGCTGTGGTTGTTCGTTGTTATTGAGATTGTTCGTTGTTAATGTGGTTGTTCATTGTCATGGTTACTGTTACCATGGGCGTTCATTGTTGCCATGGTTATTACCATGGGCGTTCATTGTTGCCATGGTTATTATTACCATGGGCTCACACTCCTATATTGATGGTATTTAATACTATCAATTTAATAAATAAAACCTTCTCCGGTTGTATATTTGTCTGTATTCAAATGAAATGTGAGGGCGAAACGTTTCGGTAATAAAGAGACCCAAGTGTCACGTGTTTTATACATCTTACACTTTCATTCAGGCTCTTTAGATGCAGCAGAACACTGCAGGATTCAGTGTTCTCTTGCGACCAGTAGAACCAAAGTTCTTTCCTGAATATATCACAGTTCTTTGTTCTCCAGATGTACAGATAGACTTACACTCAACTAGTTGAGTAAACACGAAAGTGTAAAGGTTTGCAACAAGACTAGTCCCAGAACTAAGGGGTATGTCCTGCGAAGAAAGGTCAAGGGAAATCGGCCTGACGACACTGGCGGACAGGAGGGTTAGGGGACACATGATAACGACATACAAAATACTGCGAGAAATTGACAAGGTGGACAGAGACAGGATGTTCCAGGGATGAGGCACGGAAACAAGGGGTCACAATTGGAAGCTGAAGACTCAGATGAGTCAAAGAGATGTTAGGAAGTATTTCTTTAGTCATGGAATTCTCAGGAAGTGGAATAGTCTGGCAAGTGATGTAGTGAAGGCAGGAATCATTCATAGTTCTAAGACTAGGTATGATAAAACTCATGGAGCAGGGAGAGAGAGGACTTAGTAGCGATCAGTGAAGAGGCGGGGCCAGGAGCTATGAATCGACCAATGCAACCACAATTAGAGTACACACACACGCGCGCGCGCGCACACACACACACACACACACACACACACACACACACACACACACACACACACACACACACACACACACACACACACTATACATACTATGGCTATTAATCGTTGGTAATATAATTTAATATGTAACTCAATATAATTCCATCCTACCCCCCCTCCTCTCTGCCCCTCCTTCACTCTACCCATTCTTTTCCTCACCCTATCCCCCCTCACCCTTCTCTCTCTAACACACACACACACATACTTTGTATATATATATATATATATATATATATATATATATATATATATATATATATATATATATATATATATATATTGTGTGTGTGTGTATAATGTGTGTGTGTTTATAAGGTATTGTCATACCGTCAGTGTGGACGAAAGGACGATTGCATAAACTCAGGTCATCGTTATTGAATACGTTTCTGTCCTGGGACATTGACTTCGGTCCTGAAACCTCGGCCACTCCAAATGATGCAAGACAGCGAGCGAACACAGTATGTATGGTGGAGACTGCAGGTCACAGGTGAAGAACACGTGGAGGCCTCGGGTAATCTGTTCATTTTCGTGCATACCTTTGATATACCTTTGAAGAATTTCGAGAGTATATCTACTCTCCGAGCCCGGCCATGGGCCAGGCTCGTCTGGTGCTCGCCTGGTCAACCAGGCTATTGCTGCTGGAGGCCCGCTGCCCCACATATCCATCACAGCCTGGTTGATCTGGCATACACACACACCACTAGGGTAGCACAAGGTTATTTCCTCCGATAATTATATTTTATGTATAAGACTTGCCAGAATGGATAGAACACTATGTCGATGATGCCAAAATGTTGGGTCAAGTCAGTAATAAAAACGACTCTAAATCACTACAGGATAACTTGGATAAATTGAGCACTACTACAGTGAACACCTTCATTTAGCTTGAGGGACTGATTACCTTGTCTTCCAAAGTCTCTTGTAGCAACACCCGATAACCTCTGTATTGAACTGATGAGGCCACTGGTTGGCGAAACGACTTCAGAATAAAAATATCCAGGTGATGCACATGTGTCTAATTCATCAGCAGGCCTGTTCGGTGGAATACAGGTGAAGATAACACTGGAGGGAAGCGCTGGTCCTGGGCGAGGTGGGTAGCGATAAACAAACTGGATCACAGATTACTGGTGAGGAGAGTACTCTCGTGGCCACCTCACACAAACACACACACACACACACACTTGTTTATGTCTTAATTCATTTTATCCTTTAGTGTGGCCATGTCTGCCCTCTTAAATACGGTTTTAGATAAATTTAGATTTAGAAAGAATGTATGAAAGCACTGGTTTGGCAGTGGAGTCTTTGATGGGTGTCTTCATTTAAGCTTTCAGTGTACCCAGGGCTACGCTCTTCAACACGAATTTAGATAAATTTAGATTTAGAGAAGATAAACGAGTGTTCGTTTGACAGAGTTGTAGATAAGTCGAACTTACTGCCCAGTAGAGTTACTAAAGCTTACACTTAGCTACATTTAAAAACTTATTCAGTATACGAGTGTAGTGAAGTATGAGTTGGAATGTCTGACAGTATTGTGAGTGCCCATCAAGTCTTTTTTCATATATATAGGAACTATATTCTGTGTTGGATATAGGAGCTATGTTCTGTGTTGGATATAGGAGCTATGTTCTGTGTTGGATATAGGAGCTATATGCTCTGTTATATTTAGGAGCTATATGCCCTATTAGATCTAGAGTGAACTATATTTAGTGTTTGATCTAGGACCTATATGTAGTGTAGAATATGTGGCAGGAAGGAGAGGGAATAAGAGGGAGCGTGTAATGGTAAGTAGAAGGGAGGAGGAGGATTAGTTTGTAGGTTTGGGAGTAATGGAGGTTGATAAAATGGTTAAAAGGCACAATGAAAGATAAAGAAGAAACAAGGGGGAGTGGATGTCATTAAGAAAAAGATTGGATATAGTATTAACAGGTTAGAAATAGTAACACTGGCTCTTCCCCCCCCCCGGGTTAATATCCTAGATCCGTACGTCTAGACAATACACGATAGTTCTTAATCTAGATAAAAGTAGATAGTTCTCAGCAGATAGTCTCAGTGTGGACTTCTAAGTCTTTTTGCTGTCTGTTTTTCCCATGTACTTCCATATACTATCTTCCTACCTTCTTTCTATTTCTCCCTACCTACATCCCTCCCTCCCTCACCCTCCCTCCCATCTCTCTCAACCTCCCTCCCATTTCTCTCGGCCTCACTCCCATCTCTCCCTCCAAACCCTTCTTCCCAACTTTCCCTACCTCCCTCTCAACTCTCAACCTCCCTCCCACCCAACTCTCTCAGCCTCCCTCCCATTCTCTCAGCCTCCCTCCCAACTCTCTCTACCTCCCTCCCTCCCTACTCTCCCTACCTCCCTCGCTTTATTCACGCAGCTTTACATTGGTAAACGCAATGGTTTTAATTCA
Source organism: Cherax quadricarinatus (assembly GCF_038502225.1). Lineage (NCBI taxonomy): Eukaryota > Metazoa > Arthropoda > Malacostraca > Decapoda > Parastacidae > Cherax > Cherax quadricarinatus. The sequence continues at coordinate 12,075,560 of NC_091369.1, forward strand.
CGAGTTTAGATGTGTTTACGAGGTTATAAAGACCGAGTCGGGCGGAGCATCGTCGTCTGGACACACTTGATTTATCCCACGATTTTTATTTATTGTTCAGTGCTGTTTTTTTTTCCTGAGGTTTTGTGTCCGAACTTTTTTTTGTACAGGCGAAATTATTTTTAAACTGTTGTTGTTGTTTCATTTTTTCTGTGGTGATATATTATTCCTCTTGATCCATGGAGTTGGAGCTACCCCCCCCATCCTGTGTCATCCCTACAGGTTTAGCGCCTCCCCATGAATGTAATATGTACATTGATGTGGTGTACACACTCTTACCTTCAACCTCCATTTATTTAATTAATCTTGCATTTTTTTCCATTTTTTCCCAATTTTGGTATTAAAGGTCACTAATGCTACAATTTTGGTATTAAAGGTCACTAATGCTACAATTTTGGTATTAAAGGTCACTAATGCTACAATTTTGGTATTAAAGGTCACTAATGCTACAATTTTGGTATTAAAGGTCACTAATGCTACAATTTTGGTATTAAAGGTCATAATGCTACAATTTTGGTATTAAAGGTCACTAATGCTACAATTTTGGTATTAAAGGTCACTAATGCTACAATTTTGGTATTAAAGGTCACTAATGCTACAATTTTGGTATTAAAGGTCACTAATGCTACAATTTTGGTATTAAAGGTCACTAATGCTACAATTTTGGTATTAAAGGTCACTAATGCTACAATTTTGGTATTAAAGGTCACTAATGCTACAATTTTGGTATTAAAGGTCACTAATGCTACAATTTTGGTATTAAAGGTCACTAATGCTACAATTTTGGTATTAAAGGTCACTAATGCTACAATTTTGGTATTAAAGGTCACTAATGCTACAGGTCTAATGCTACAATTTTGGTATTAAAGGTCACTAATGCTACTAATGCTACAATTTTTTTAAAGGTCACTAATGTATTAAAAGTCACTAATGCTACAATTTTTGTATTAAAGGTCAATAATGCTACAATTTTGGTATTAAAGGTCATAATGCTACAATTTTGGTATTAAAGGTCACTAATGCTACAATTTTGGTATTTAAAGGTCATAATGCTACAATTTTGGTATTAAAGGTCACTAATGCTACAATTTTGGTATTAAAGGTCACTAATGCTACAATTTTGGTATTAAAGGTCACTAATGCTACAATTTTGGTATTAAAGGTCACTAATGCTACAATTTTGGTATTAAAGGTCACTAATGCTACAATTTTGGTATTAAAGGTCACTAATGCTACAATTTTGGTATTAAAGGTCACTAATGCTACAATTTTGGTATTAAAGGTCACTAATGCTACAATGCTTTTGGTATTAAAGGTCACTAATGCTACAATTTTGGTATTAAAGGTCACTAATGCTACAATTTTGGTATTAAAGGTCACTAATGCTACAATTTTGGTATTAAAGGTCACTAATGCTACAATTTTGGTATTAAAGGTCACTAATGCTACAATTTTGGTATTAAAGGTCACTAATGCTACAATTTTGTTATTAAAGGTCACTAATGCTACAATTTTGGTATTAAAGGTCACTAGTGCTACAATTTTGGTATTAAAGGTCACTAGTGCTACAATTTTGGTATTAAAGGTCACTAATGCTACAATTTTGGTATTAAAGGTCACTAATGCTACAATTTTGGTATTAAAGGTCACTAATGCTACAATTTTGGTATTAAAGGTCACTAATGCTACAATTTTGTTATTAAAGGTCACTAATGCTACAATTTTGTTATTAAAGGTCACTAATGCTACAATTTTGGTATTAAAGGTCACTAATGCTACAATTTTGGTATTAAAGGTCACTAATGCTACAATTTTGGTATTAAAGGTCACTAATGCTACAATTTTGGTATTAAAGGTCACTAATGCTACAATTTTGGTATTAAAGGTCACTAATGCTACAATTTTGGTATTAAAGGTCACTAATGCTACAATTTTGGTATTAAAGGTCACTAATGCTACAATTTTGTTCATTTTTCTTCCAATTTTCGTATTCATATTTACTTTAGATGTTATAATTTTGGTTCTAATACATTTTTTCTTCTTGACAAGTAAGTTGTGTGCGGTGATGGTGCGGTCACCGGTGATGGTGCGGTCACCGGTGATGGTGCGGTCACCGGTGATGGTGCGGTCACCGGTGATGGTGCGGTCACCGGTGATGGTGCGGTCACCGGTGATGGTGCGGTCACCGGTGATGGTGCGGTCACAGGTGATGGTGCGGTCACCGGTGATGGTGCGGTCACCGGTGATGGTGCGGTCACAGGTGATGGCGCGGTCACCGGTGATGGTGCGGTCACAGGAGATGGCGCGGTCACAGGTGATGGTGCGGTCACCGGTGATGGTGCGGTCACAGGTGATGGTGCGGTCACCGGTGATGGTGCGGTCACCGGTGATGGCGCGGTCACCGGTGATGGCGCGGTCACCGGTGATGGCGCGGTCACAGGTGATGGTGCGGTCACAAGCGATGGGACTGTCACAAGCGATGGGACTGTCACAAGCGATGGGACTGTCCCAAGCGATGGGACTGTCCCAAGCGATGGGACTGTCACAAGCGATGGGACTGTCACAAGCGATGGGACTGTCACAAGCGATGGGACTGTCACAAGCGATGGGACTGTCCCAAGCGATGGGACTGTCACAAGCGATGGGACTGTCACAAGCGATGGGGCTGTCACAAGCGATAGGGCTGTCACAAGCGATAGGGCTGTCACAAGTGATAGGGCTGTCACAAGTGATAGGACTGTCACAAGTGATAGGGCTGTCACAAGTGATAGGACTGTCACAAGTGATAGGGCTGTCACAAGTGATAGGACTGTCACAAGTGATAGGACTGTCACAAGTGATAGGGCTGTCACAAGTGATAGGGCTGTCACAAGTGATAGGGCTGTCACAAGTGATAGGGCTGTCACAAGTGATAGGGCTGTCACAAGTGATAGGGCTGTCACAAGTGATAGGGCTGTCACAAGTGATAGGGTGGTCACAAGTGATAGGACTGTCACAAGTGATAGGACTGTCACAAGTGATAGGGCTGTCACAAGTGATAGGACTGTCACAAGTGATAGGACTGTCACAAGTGATAGGACTGTCACAAGTGATAGGACTGTCACAAGTGATAGGACTGTCACAAGTGATAGGACTGTCACAAGTGATAGGGTGGTCACTGGGTTGAGAAGCAAAAAAAACCAAGTCCTATCGTAGACACAATATCTACACAATTAACTTTTATTCGTAAACTACGTTTCGCGCTAAAAAAAAACCTTGATCAAGAGCGAAATGTTCTGTCTATAGTAGTTTTTTTACGATCCCAAATTGATCATTTTTTGCCTCTCAAACATTGTAATAATGACAGCAGAATCTAATTGGATATGTTTATGTTAAGTTGAAAGTAACTTTGATGGTAGTGTCTTAGACACCACAAACTTTAAACTTTAATATTAAACTTGCGGAAACCTAGAATAGGAAGTGTAAGTCAAGCCCTTATTTACACACACACACCTTGCTAGATGTTTGGTATATTTCACCTGCTGAGCGCGACTTCTTCAGTCGAAATACAGAGGAGACAGCAGTAGTGGAGATGTATGTAAGGTAATCAGTTCCTCAGTCTTATCTGCACTGTATAACATTAATGTCGGCAGATATTCACAGCAGTCGGGATGTATATGTATATACATATGCCTCTCAATGGCGTGTCGTGAAAAAAAAAATCCATACATTCATATTGACATCAATTTTCAGGGATTTTCACTTGGGTATAATTCTCGTGCATCATTATCCATCAAACTGATCCTCAGGTTTCCCTCATATCTCTTCTCTTGGTATCCTGATATCTAATGGTTATACTCATATCAATAGTTTTTAAAGGGGTATAGGGGTAAGGCAGTGGAAAGTGGAAGGCCTCGGTCAGATTATGGTCCAGCTTGGGGTCGTCATATGACTAAGACCCGCGTCAGGAAACACTTGTTCGGTTTCCTGACAAACCTTACGTAACGTAAAGCTGTCTTGGTGAGATCGTTCACCGTGGTGTTCTATTTCACAGAAACTGTGCGTGTTGGAGCAAAAGTTCAGAGTTGAATTCTTCGTCCCAAAGTTAGAATCGAATGTTTTTAAACGTGAAGTGAAACCATTGTTGGAGAGACTTATTAGTTTTCTTCGTATGTGTGGCAACATTTTATATCATATATTATTATTTTATATCAGTATCATTGTATATTACACCATTTTGCCCAGCAAATGGCTTAAAATATTGCAGATGCGTATCGCAAGAACACTTTCTCAAGTATCAGACTGTGTTTCAAGACCTTTTATATCAGGCTAAAATTCACATAAGCAGAAAAAAGTGCTAACTGGTATGTACATTAAAATAACAATTAACAAATTTCGAAGTGTTTACTACAGGGTAAACAGTGCTTACCTTGCTTCTTACGAGTACCAGTTTCTCAGTATATACGCTGAGATACCTCTGTATATACACACTGAGAAATGCACTATCGTATAGATATATTCGATGTTTGTTTTTTCGGTGGTGTAAATAGACTTAAGCCAAACATCGATTTCTCACAGAGGATTCTGATGAAATTTTCAGCTATAAGTTAGTTAGGTTAGAATGTCACTAAGGAATATTTAACCAGTTAGAACATATACTTCTGATAAATGAAATGAAAAATTTTAACAGGATATATACAGTGCAGCCTGAGGTGTGTATATCTCATGGTATGTACATCGAGAGATGTATATATCAGCATAAACTAAGAGGCATGTATTTTTGTACATACATGGCTCTGTGTATATACACTGATAATCTGCAAAACTATGTATATACACTTAGGTGTATATACATAGTTACATATCTCTGTATCCTTTACCCCTGCCATTTTTTTTTTCTTTTTTTTTGCCTTCCCTAAAATATGCAGAGCAAAAATCATTGACACATTTGGCATTTGTACCGTCAACCATAAAAGTGTCAGACATGTAACCTGTCTCCCACTCTTGGTGAATGTTTAAAGTAACATTCACACGATCCATCTCTCTTCCACACTCATTCTCATTCACATTTTCACTCATATTTTCTCTCTCTCTCTCTCTCTCTCTCTCTCTCTCTCTCTCTTCGACACAAACATGAACAATATAGAGTTGAATGACTCCATTACCAAAATAAAACTGCAAAGCAGAAATGCAACACTAACATATGCATTTTTTTGGCAAACATAAATATGGCAGAATGAAATAAACTACCTGCTAATGTTGCACAGCAAGCGTGAAGACAATACAGTCATGCAAGAACCAGTCGAACCGGCACTTTGCAAATATAGGATTTAGCTAGATGCATCGTATCTCTAGTGGGAGGAGGAGGAGGAGGAGTTGCCAGAACCTTCAGAACTCACATGCTCAATGTAGATGTTAGTCACGATTGCTGGATTAGCCCAATTTTGTCAAAGGCACTTGTCTATAGACAAGTGCCTTTGACAACCGATAACTAAAGTACAAATCAGCAGGTCAAAGAGAACAAGAGAGGGAGGTAGGGAGGAGCAGTCAAATCTTTGTAGTGTTTACCATACGTATGTCCAATATAGGAAAGGCTGAGCATATTTCCATACACTTGCTGAGCCTGTTCACCTAGCAGTAAGTAGGTACCTGGTGTGGGTCGCATCCAGGGCGGAAAAAGATTAAAGGACCCCAATGGAAATAAGCCAGACAGTCCTTGATGACATATGTTAATCTAACTAGAAGTTGTTGTCCCCTCTTGACCGGATCAGCTAGGCTGTGATGTGGGCCAACAGACCTCCAGCAGTAACAGTCTAGTTGACCAGGCAAGCATCAAACAAACCTGGCCCAGGGCCAGGCTCCGGCAGTAGGGAAAAACTCTGCATAATTTTTGTTTTTCACTGAAATTAACATCGTTAAAACAAATCAAGGAGACAGTGTCGTCAGAATATTCCTCACTGCGCTGATTAACCATCAGGCGTCAGAAAAAAGTTGTAATTAGGGTAATTAGTCTTCTTAATGACCCCTTTAATTAATCAAGGAGCGAGTTGTGGGAGTTTTCGCAATTAACACAATTTTATTATTGTAAAAAATACGCTTGTCTTTTTTGTCATATTTCAATGTGACAGTAAATCTAATAAGGATATAAATGAAATAATTCTGACTCAGACCACTTAATTGTCTAGTAGCCCAGGTCCTGGGCCCGTTGTGTGTAGCCCAGGTCCTGGACCCATTGTTTGTGTGTAGCCCAGGTCCTGGGCCCGTTGTGTGTAGCCCAGGTCCTGGACCCATTGTTTGTGTGTAGCCCAGGTCCTGGACCCATTGTTTGTGTGTAGCCCTGGTCCTGGACCTTGTGTATGTCTGTAGCCCAGGTCTTGGACTCGTTGTATGTAGCCCCGGTCCTGGGCCCATTACGTCTGTCGCTCAGGTATTACATCCATTGTGCGTGTCTGTAGCTCAGGTCCTGGACCCATTCTGTGTGTAAATATTTGACTACTGCTCATGGGATGGATAATGGACAAGTACCACTCACAATGTTGCTATAACTACAACAAGGAAAGTGATAGGCTTGATGACTAGTGCCTTCAAGACAAGAGATGCCGAGTCAGTGATGGTACTCTTCAAATCACTTGTTCTCTCCAGGCTGGAATACTGCTGTGTACTAACAGCTATCTTCAAGGCAGGCGAAATTACTGAGCTAGAAAACGTGCAGAGTACTTTCAATGCCCGTATACATTCACACTTAAACATCTGAACTACTGGGAACGCTTGAGGGCCCTTCAACTGTATTCCTTGAAACGTAGAGGAGAAAGGTACATCATAATTTACACCTGGAAAATTCTGGTGGGACTGGCCCCAAACCTGCAAACAGGAATTACTCCGTGTGAAAGATGCTTGGCAGATGGTGCATAATTCCTACAGTAACAAGAAGGGGCGCGACGAGTCCACTAAGAAAAAGCTCAAGTGTCAGAGGTCCCCGACTTCTCAACCCCCTCCCTTCTTGCATAACGATAATTACCAACAGAACCTTCCTGTCTTCAAGAAGGAACTGGACAGGTTCGTCAGTCCCTGACTTCTGTACACACGTGTGCATACGTACACATCTGACCTTTTTCCTTGTGAGTTACTGCCTCTTCCTCACCACCAGCGCCCCCCTCCCAAGCCATAAACTGCTCCCCCCCTCCCCACATACTGCTTCTTCCACCACTTTTGGTGGAGTCTGCCCCCACATTATCCTCCCCCCTCCTCCTTCCCGACGTAAATCTGATCCATGATACGTCGGCTGCACTTAATCCTCATTATTTCAATCCGAACCGACACCGACGGACGCCTGGACGATCGAATCTTCATTAGGAGACGATGCTCGTTTGTCTTTGTTACCCGTCTCGCAGAGGAGAAGCAACGATTTTATCACTTATGATCCTTGTGTACCATTCTGTCGTTTATAGTTTCATCAAGCGCAGTCCTTACGCAAGTAATCTAGCGTTTATTTACGTATATGGCAACGAATAATGCATGATAATAAAACGAAACGGGAAATATTAAACAAAATTATTGAGACTTGACTGCAAAAATGCTAAACGTAACACATTGGAAGGGAAATTTGTAGAAATGTATACGAAAATGTACGATAAGCGTACGAAACGGAAAATATTGGATGGGAAATGGTAGAAATATTTGCAGACTACTATTTTTTTCTTGCGTTGCGAGAAGTCGTCAGGGCTCTGCTGGATCAGACAGAGAAGATCTGGTCTCTCATTAGCTCACAGCCTCCATCCATCTTACGCATGGCACCTGTCTGTTGAGGGAGGGAGGGAGGGAGATAGGAACGAAGGGGTGAAGAACATTCCTAGCCAGACAGCTATGTAGACAGGTAGCTAGTCAGTATGCTAGCCTCACTGCTAGCTAGCCATATAACCAAATATCTAGATAGCTAACTAGACAGTTTGCCATCGAGCCAGCTAACCAACAGACCAGCCTGCTAGCCAACACGTTACATGCTACTCACCTGGCTATTTAGCCAGCAAGCTAGCAATTAAACTGCTAGCAGTTAAACTGCTAGCATTTAAACTGCTAGCTAGACAATTTGTCTGCCAGATAGCTACCTGGTCAACAGCTCCACCAAAAGTAACAACAACAGTAGCAGCACCATCACCACCAGTACTACCACCTACCACCAGTATAACCCACCACCACTACCATCCAACACCACCATTACTACTACTAGCACCACTACCAACAACCAGCATGTACCACCACTACCGCCAATATCACACCGTTATCATCACCAGCAGCAACACAAGCAGCTACATTAACAGCAGCACCAGCAATAACACCAGTAGCAGAGCAGTAGCAGCAGTGACACCAGCATCTTCAAGAATAACATCAACAGCGCCAGCAACATCAACGGCAGCGCCAGCAACATCAACAGCAGCAGCAGCAGCAGCAGCAGCAGCAGCAGCAGAGGTATCACACTGGCAGCCTTGTACGGGACGACTGACTCTTGTGTTGACAAGTTTCTTGCTTCGTACCTTGGGAGAATGTTCTCGGTTGTGACGATGCTCTCAGCTAGCCTCGTTCTTCCTTGTAGATCCTTGTCCCATGAACTACAACAACCACCATAACTTGTAACTTGTAGATCCTTGTCCCATGATGAACTACAACAACCACCATCACTTGTAACTTGCAGATCCCTGTCCCATGATGAACTACAACAACCACCATCACTTGTAACTTGTAGATCCTTGTCCCATGAACTGCAACCACCATCACTTCTAACTTGCAGATCCTTGTCCCATGAACTACAACAACCACCATCACTTGTAGATCCCTGTTCCGTGAACTACAACAACCACAATCACTTCTAACCTGTTTTGCGTCTGCGTTAGGTCGTATTAGCTACAACAGTAGCGTCATTCTCGACAGGTTCTACATCACCGCACATTACCCAACAGTCAGGTTATAATTGAGAAAAGAAAGAATGTGTGTGTGTGTGTGTGTGTCGTGCCGAATAGGCAGAACTTGCGATCTTGGCTTAAATAGCAACGCTCATCTTGCCATATAGGACAAGCGAAAATTTGTGTATGCAATAATTTCGCCTAAATCATTCTGAACCTAACGAAAAAAAATATATTTCACTGTGTTTGTTTAGTATTAAATTATTGTAAACAAATCTAAAATATATATTGTTGGGTTAGGCTAAAATAAATTGTTCTTGTTATAATAAGGTTAGGTAAGTTTTCTAAGTTCCTTTTGGTGCAAAATTAAATTTTTTTACATTAACATTAATCAGAAAAATATATCTTTAAACTTATAAGAGAAAATTTTAGAAAGGACTTAATGAGTTCTTGCTAATTGACCAGTTTTACATATTCGGCACGACATAGACATATATATATAAATATATATATATATATATATATATATATATATATATATATATATATATATATATATAAATATATAATGTATATGTATATGCAAAAAACGCGAATAAACAATACAAAATTCAAAATAGCCAGGAAGGGGGGATGGTAGTTGAATGATAGCCAACACCCTGGCCGTCTCCCACCGAGGCAGGGGTAACCCGAAAAGAAGAAACACTTACCATCACGCTCACTATCACTATCGTGCCAGAGGAGAGCGGACCTTACAGTTCAGATCTCTTAGAGTGTAGGCTTTGTACGTTCAACCTTCTCGACTTAAGTCTGGCTACCCGATTTTCCTGAATTCATGTGTTACCTTGCTCACACTCCAACAGCACGTCAAGTCATGAAAACCCCTTGCCTCCACTCCTAGCACACTTGCACACACCTGTTGGACATCCAAGTTATTCGCACACAAAAACCTCCTTTACTCACCTCCAGCCTTTTCTAGAACGGTCCCCCTACCCCTCCTCTCCACTACAGATGTGTACGTCCTCAGAGTTATCTTAGTTAGGACCTGCCTAGTATGGGCTAACTGGCCTGCTGCAGTGTTCCTCCTTATGTTCTTATGTTCTCCCTTTGGGTAATACTTTTAGTAACCCCGTACCTCCTAATCTCAAAACAACAAATTTTCTGCCTTCAGACAGGACATCTGCACTACCTCCAGCAGCCTCTTCCTCGCTAAAGTGTGTAAAACCCATGCTTCACACCCATGTAAGAGAGAGAGAGAGAGAGAGAGAGAGAGAGAGAGAGAGAGAGAGAGAGAGAGAATGTTTAACAGTTTGCAAATGGGCAAAATTCGAACGGACACAGCATCCAAGGACGCAGTACTTTATCCACACAGACCCCAAATAAGTATGGGCACCTAGTCGAAGCTAGACAGTCACTCCAATACCCCGGAACACCAGGCTTCTGCAAAGTTACTTAATCAAATCCTGCCACATGCAGTGAACTACGAAAGAGATTTTGGAATGTTTTAAACAATTGCGCCCGTTTGCGAATTGTTGAACATTCCAAAATCTCTCTCGAAGCTCACTGCATGTGGCACTGATGAAATGATTTTGCACAATCCTGGTTTTTCGGAGTATGGGAGTGACTGTCTAGCCTCGGCTAGGCGCCCATACTTATGTGGGGTCTGACAGTGTGGATAAAGTAGTGCGTCTTTAGATGCTGAGTGTGTAGGTTTGAATCCTGCTGTGGACTGAGAGATAATGTTGTGCATTCTTGATAATGTGAGAAATCACGAAAGCACTTGGAAGTTCACTATTTTTTTTCACAGTGGTTCTTTTGCATATTTCCTGTGATCTTACTGCATGCATGCACGCATTCACACGCGCGCATGCACACACGCGCACATGCACACACGCGCACATGCACACACGCGCGCACACGCACGCGCGCGCACACACGCACGCACACGTACACGCGCGCGCGTGCACACACACACACACACACACATACACACACACACACATACACATACACACACACATACACACACGCGCGCGCGCGCGCACACACACACACACACACATACACACACACATACACACACATACACACACACACATACACACACACACACACACACACACCACACACACACACACACACACACACACACACACACACTTGGCTACACGTGCACATCATTGATAATTTAAAGTTTGTGTTAGAACCTTAATATATTTTTTTTAACTTGCATGCAAACTAACCCATACCTAAAGAGGGTCTCTAGTAGACCGAAAATATTTTCCTTACTGTGCGTTATAGAAATAATGAAGTCATGGGAGGTTATCAGAAGTCTCGCTACAGTCCGGTGTCCTGAACCTTAATGAAGCAACGAGATCCCCAGAAGTCGTCTCGCTACAGTCCAGTGTCCAGCCGAGAAAGAGACTAAATCTTCATTGTCCAGCACTGGACAATATAGTGTCAACGTCACCTTACTGACGGTCTTTAGGCAAGGTGAAAAAGCCCTGGGTTTGTTGAGGCTGGTGAGAGAGAGGGTGTGTGAGCCACGGCGGTGTTAAAACTGATGGAGTTTATCACTAGCCTCACAGAGGGACGAGCGCTGTTCAGATCCCCTTGATAAAGAGTAATTGACTCCTGCTGGGCTAGGCTGGAGACAGCTGCTCAACTCACCACAAGATACAGTAGCTACTCGCTCGCCTCCGCTGAGAATTAAGAGGAAAGGGATTATTGAATCAGAATGTGGTGGACAGGGAACGTTGGCTCTCTTAATTAGTGCTATTTATTTCTTGAATTCCGAGGATGGGCGGTGTGTTAGAGCAGTATTTGCTCGCCCTGTTGACTGCCCACTACTGCTAAATACTACCCGACGATTGTATCTCCTCAAATTCTTTTGATTGTAACGCAGCGAATGGACGACCCTGACTTGTATCATGTCGTTTACTATGGTCAGGATAAATTATTTTTTTTTTTAAGTCTTGAATGTTTACTCGCAGAAACTGTACCAATCTTGACTTTTAGAGGATTATAGCATTTTTGTGTGAGATCACTGTTGAATGTTATTAAGTCAGAGGCTTAGCGCCCCCGCTAGACAACACTGAGCTATTAAACAGCAATGAGCTCAGTGGAGGAGTACACTCCACAAACTCGAAAATATATTAATTTATCTGCCTTGATATTATATCTCTCACTTGCAACGTAAGCCCCTTAGATCTGTGAACCACTGGGGATTAAGATGTGACTGTGAACCACTGGAGATTAAGAATTAACTATGAACCACTGGGGATTAAGATGCCTCTTGGTGGGTCAAGACCTGATTAACCAGGCTTTTACTGCTGGTCGCAGGCAGTCCAATATGCGAACCACATCCCGGTCAGGAAGTGATCTCAGGAACTTGTCCGTTTCCCTCCTGAAGATAGCCAGAGGTTTAAGTGAATGTATACTGAGAGTGAAAGTTTTCTGCACATTTTGTAGCTGAGCAGTCTCGCTTGCCTTGAAGGGAGCTGTTAATATACACCAGTATTCTAGCCTGGAGAGAATAAGTAACTTAAAGTATATCATCACTGGCTCAGCATCTCTTGTCTTGAAGGCTCTAGTTAGCCAGCCTGTCATTTTCCTTGTTGTAACAATAGCAGCATTGTTGTGATCCTTGAATGTTAGCTCCTCTGGCATCATTTCTAAGTTTCGCACAAGGATCTTTTGTTATATTGAATGATTTGAGTTCATCATGTACTCTATTAGTCTCTATTTCCTCCATAGCTGAGCAACTGAAACTTGTCCTCAGTGAGCATAACTGAGGCTCGCTGGAAGACCTGATTTACATCCGCTTGAAGATTCGGTGTCCTCGACGGATGATACTTTGAAAGAGGTTTTGGTGTCATCAGCCAGGGATGTTTCTGTGTTATGTCCTTGTCTGTGTCAGAGATAATGGTAAACAAGTGAAGCGAGTACTGTGTCTCGAGGAACAGACCTTTTTTTTACTGTGGCAGCCACCACTTGTTATTCCTTTTGCGCGATTTTTGTGCTGTTATACTATGGTCGCACTTGTCTTCAACAAGTGTGACCATGGTGTAATCAGCATTTAGCTTGTCTTCTAATGCATTCAAGACCATATCGTAATGGCCTACAAGTTGTGAAAAACAGGAATGTTCTGCTGCAAACCCATTCCGCTCTGAATTGTGCAACTCTTGCAATTCCACGTGATTGGCATTCTATCTTCTTAGGACCTGTTGAAAGATTTTAAAAATGACGTAAGCATTATTGGTCTAACGTTTTTCACAGTTGCTTTACTATGACCTGTGGGATGACACCTGTGGCCAGTCTAGTAGAATAATAGAGGTCCGAGAAGTGGTTTTGTGCGATTTTTTGGCGATTGTGGAATTCCAGGAGTCTGGGCCTGGGGTGAGTGTATGGACATGCTGTCGACGGCTTCCTTAAAGTCAGCTGGTGATAGGGCTAAATCAGAAATGAGAAAATGTCGGCTGTGTTTGGAGTCTCATTCTGGGAGTGGAAAACACACTCGAAACTCATCAGAGGTATATCAAAGGCAAAGGTAAACTCGTTAGGGTCTTAGATCTGTAGACTGATTAGCGGTTCAGTGAACACAGAGGTCATACTGTAACTCAGGTATTTCACTCATTACCGTATTGTCATCAATGCATGTTCCATCTCCTTTAAGTAGAGGTCCTGTACTGGATGTGATCTGGAATTTGCGTTTGAGAAGTATTTAGGATTTCTTTTAATTTCATTCATGGTCCTTTGCTCTCCCTGTCTCTGTTAGATTCGGTTCTGCTGCAATCAATCTGTGCTCGATGCTTTCAGTTTCCCCAAGCAGGGTTTCTTATCCAGCTTCAGAGATTCTACTGCCTCTGAGATCTGATATCTGGCGTCTTTGCATGTAGAGGGAGCACCTCCCTCGTGTTAGCATCGTCGTCGCCTTTGCCGTGTGTCTGCAGCGTACCTCCAGCGCCAGTGAGTTCATCCTCCCGAAGAACTGGTTTAAACCATGCTGTGGTCATATCGCCTTCCCAGCATATCTCGTTAAGCTTACGATTTATTTAGTCCCAGTTGATGCTCTTGTTGAAATTGAATTTGTTGAATTCGCCTTCACAACTGATTGGTTCTCTCACTCCCAGTTCACTGTGCACGCAAACTTAAACCCCAGTTATGCTGTTATCTGAGATTGCGGTCTTCGACACCAGTATGTCCCTGAACAGGTCTTTATTATTCATGAATGTAAGGCCCAAAGTGTTTCCCAGTCAGGTCGGTTCAGCAGTCTCCTGGGTGAAGGCGAACTCATTTCAGACACTTAATGATTCTGTTGTGTTGGCATGTTCCTTCAAACAGATGTGGGTGATCTATACAGCCCTTCTTACGTTCTTCCATTGAAGGTGTCTCAAATTGATGCCACCAAGCAGCAAGATATTTGGGACCGGGATTGGTCAGCTTCTGAGACTGTTTAAAACTGTGAACCACTGGAGATTAAGATGTAAAGAACCGTGAACCACTGAGGATTAAGATGTAAAGAACTGTAAACCACTGAGATTTAAGATGTGAGGAACTGTGAACCACAACCGCTACAGTGTCCTTATGTAAGATTTAAGATACAACAGGGTAATTTTGTAAGATATAAGGGAATACAGTTGAATACGTGGGAATAACAGAAGGCTTCACAGAAGATAAAAATGCTGCAGCACTGTATCTGATGTTATAGTGTACTGCTGGAAGATACAGAATGACTGTAATACTGTATCAAGGTTTATGAAGGAAAGATATGTAACGCCATTCACATGCTACTCAGAATAATTCTCTCTCTCTCAGGTTAGGTCAGGTTTTTCAGGAAACAGGACAACGTTTTCTTGACGCGGGTCTTAGTCGTATGACGACCCGCCGCTTGAGCTTTTGGTCTTCCGACCGAGGCCTACCCCTATAGATTAGGCTAGGATAGGTTTGGTTACGATAGGTTGCCCTTCATACATAAGAAATAACCAGTTACAAGATACCACAACGGGAAATTATAGACTTAAGATAAAGGTGACGAAACTTGGCAGCCGCTGAGCGAGATAGAAAAACTGCGCGAGATGTGTACTGTCGAATGAGTCTTCATCAGCATTTGACTGTCTTCACAGCAGTCAAACGCAGCCTGTGATTTAGAGGACGTGCAGGAAACAGGCACCGTGCAGGCTCTCCCAGAGGACCTGCAGAAGGCTTTCAGAGGGTGCTAATTGACTTGACACGGAGGCAATTTAACCTCGCTTCTCCCCTAGCAATGTGTAATCACAGCAAGCACTCTGCCCCCCCCCCTCCTTATATCCCCCTCCTGGCAAGGGGGCAGTCAAAGGGTGAGACAAACACCCCTTGCTCCCACCTTCCCTCTCCCTCCCCCTCCCTCCCCCTCTCCAATCCCACTCATTAAGGACTATTTATATGCCGGGTATTAATTGCTTTTGGTCTATGGGTAGTAGCAAGAGATGTCTCTCTTCTCAATATCTCAATTAGGGGTCTCTCTCTCTCTCTCTCTCTCTCTCTCTCTCTCTCTCTCTCTCTCTCTCTCTCTCTCTCTCTCTCTCTTCATCATCTGTTGAGTATTTTAAAGATTTATTGTCTTCACTGAACCTGCTGGTTGGTAGTGGTAAGTGGGGGTAGCAGGTAGTGGATGAGTGGGGGGTAGCAGGTAGTGATGAGTGGGGGTAGCAGGTAGTGGATGAGTGGGGGGGGTAGCAGGTAGTGATGAGTGGGGGTAGCAGGTAGTGGATGAGTGGGGGGGGGTAGCAGGTAGTGATGAGTGGGGGTAGCAGGTAGTGGAGGGTAGCAGTAATGAAGGAAGTGTCTTCCTAATGAACGTCTCTTCTTCTGTTTTCAATACTTTTTCCACCTTTTTTCCACTCTGACAGTGATAGACGTCTTGAGAAGTTCCTTCCAAGTTATATATACTGGTACTGTTTAATACATGTGTGAATATCTGTATATAAACCTTTCGTATGTGTACCCTTGCTTATATTATTCTGCGTATATGCATATGTATATATAACGTTATATATGAATGCGTATTGTGTATATCCTTGAATATGTAGAATATGTTGAATATGAAAGATGAGGTGAATCATAGAATTGATGAGGGAAAAAGAGTGAGTGGTGCACTTAGGAGTCTGTGGAGACAAAGAACTTTGTCCTTGGAGGCAAAGAGGGGAATGTATGAGAGTATAGTTTTACCAACGCTCTTATATGGGTGTGAAGCATGGGTGATGAATGTTGCAGCGAGGAGAAGGCTGGAGGCAGTGGAGATGTCATGTCTGAGGGCAATGTGTGGTGTGAATATAATGCAGAGAATTCGTAGTTTGGAAGTTAGGAGGAGGTGCGGGATTACCAAAACTGTTGTCCAGAGGGCTGATGAAGGGTTGTTGAGGTGGTTCGGGCATGTAGAGAGAATGGAGCGAAACAGAATGACTTCAAGAGTGTATCAGTCTGTAGTGGAAGGAAGGCGGGGTAGGGGTCGGCCTAGGAAGGGTTGGAGGGAGGGGGTAAAGGAGGTTTTGTGTGCGAGGGGCTTGGACTTCCAGCAGGCATGCGTGAGCGTGTTTGATAGGAGTGAATGGAGACAAATGGTTTTTAATACTTGACGTGCTGTTGGAGTGTGAGCAAAGTAACATTTATGAAGGGGTTCAGGGAAACCGGCAGGCCGGACTTGAGTCCTGGAGATGGGAAGTACAGTGCCTGCACTCTGAAGGAGGGGTGTTAATGTTGCAGTTTAAAAACTGTAGTGTAAAGCACCCTTCTGGCAAGACAGTGATGGAGTGAATGATGGTGAAAGTTTTTCTTTTTCGGGCCACCCTGCCTTGGTGGGAATCGGCCAGTGTGATAATAATAAAATAAAAAAAAAAATATATATTGTGTATATAATTTTTTAAAGTATGATTTTTTTTTTCGCTGATCACTCATCCAAGTACCTGGCGAGTTTCATGTTATTCTACTATGTTGCTGTTTGTTTCAGCAAACTGTTACTACCGCCAAGAAAGTGTCCAGCTTGGTTTATTACCGTGGGAGCACACTGGGTGGAGTCTCCGGATATCACTTGTCAGTCTGTCAGTCTTCCCATCAGCATGATGATAATAGTAATGGATGAGGCTGCCAAGCTCTGACTGCGTGGCATGGAACTCTAAAGTGTGTGTGTGTGTGTAATAAGATCACAGTAAACAGATATCACAATATTCAAAACAGCCACTCTGAAAAAATAGTGAACCTCCAAGTGTTTTCGCGAATTCTCACAAGGAACAGTTCCTTGATAATGTGAGAAATCACGAAAGCACTTGGGAGTTCATTATTTTTTCACAGTGGTTTATATATATAAAACACTGCGACTAGCCAAGGACTCGAACCCATGCTGCTTTGGCAGTGTTGTTATTGTTCAATACCACTCGTTCGTGGGCACAATAATATATATATATATATATTATATATATATATATATATATATATATATATATATATATATATATATATATATATATATATATATATATCGTGACGAATATGTAAAACTGGTCAATTAGCAAGAACTCATTTAAAATTAAGTCCTTGCTAAAATTTTCTCTTATACGTTTAAAAATATATTTTTTTCATTAATGTTGATGTAAAAAATTTTAATTTTGCACCAAAAGAATCTTAGAAAACTTACCTAACCTTATTATAACAAGTGTAATTTATTTTAGCCTAACCCAACTAAATATATTTTAGATAAGTTTACAATAATTTAATAATAAACAAACACAGTGAAATATATTTTTTTCGTTAGGTTCAGAATGGTTTGGGCGAAAATTATTGCATACACAAATTTTCACTTGTCCTATATGGCAAGATGAGCGTTGCTATTTAAGCCAAGATGGCAAGTTCTGCCTATTCGGCACGACATATATATATATATATATATATATATATATATATATATATATATATATATATATATATATATATATAATAGTGGGATCAGGCTACATTTCCGATCAGACTAGGGAGCATATGTTGGTATCTACAAGCAAGAGTTCCTCCTGAACGCCTCTGTCACAATGTTGGGATTCACCTTCCAAATTGCAGTAATGTTACCAGGCTCTGTTACTCTAATACGCTCCTCATCCAGACCAGGTCTTTTCCCTAACAGCTACAAACAGTTGCGCTGGTTAGATTTTGCTGCCGAAGCGGCTAGTTTTGGTGTCAACCCTGTATCCATCCTGTGGATGGTCGCGCAAGAGCCTATGGTGATTCACCAGAAGACCGGTTCGGATACCATGGTCTTGTTTAGTATACATCAGAGAAAAAAACTAAAAGTATGATGAGGGTCAAGTCAACAGCCAGATGCCCAGCAGTAAGAGAACCATCCTAGTTATGGGGATCTGATGGCCAAAAGCGTCCAGATGGAATTATTTTGAAACTCTAGATAGATGTCAAGCAGGTAGTGTGGGACTACACGTGCACAACCACACCTGTGTGACATCTCCAGCACAGCAGGCATGCAGGAGGCGCAGCTGCCAGCTTCACGGAATCCCAAAAATACTGTGAACTTAGCTCGTCTTTACAAATTCACTCTCATAGGTACAGCGACCCTCAGCTCCCGAGGAATGATCACATCCAAGTTATTGAAAGATGTGTGATGTCATATTGGTGACATCACACATCCCTGTTTAAGACCTGTGTTTGCTGGAAAAATAGTGTCTCATCCCCCTCATTCCTACACACACTAACCTGAGCTTTGTTCTCTGCATAAAATCTCTTGGTTTCAGTGACCTCTTGTCTCTTACATTTGCAATATCTGCCATATTGTTTCAATGTAAGATCATCCCCTACCCTTCTAACTCCTACTTGTTCCTTGGCAATCTTACTATCTTACTCCAGACTCTTTCAGTAATAATTCTGCATTTTACCCAGTATACTCAACAGGCTTATTAACCTATAACTTAAACGGATGGATCGAAGTCATGGCGAGTCACTCCTAAAATTAGCAAGCCAGTGCGTTATTCACTGGACGATGCCGGCCTAATGAGATTTATCCAACAAGGTGCATTTCTGTGCACCACAGGAAGGTTAGCATGGGCCACACTGTAACCGCAGTTCATGTTTTTTGCAGACAAATCTCTCACCACCATGGCTGGCGTGGCACAGTGGATAGCGCACTGGCCTGCTAGTTTTAGGACTGATGTGCCTTGGGTTTGAGCTCTATTCGGCGAGTTATTTTCAACCGTGTCATGATTTTACAAGTTATTCTCTTTAATTCTTTCTCTCTTGTCCCCTTCTTCCCTTATAGAAAAGAACTATGCAATGCTTTGTCAATCCCTTCTTTCACGTGTATTTTGAAATATACCAACCAATTCAAAGCTGTATCCCCACCTATATTTAACATCTTAGTCTTAATCGAATATGTCTCAGCTGCTCCACTCCCCTTCTTTCTACCCACTGCGTAACACATTTCCACTACACTCGCGTCTGGATCTTCTTTATCCTACTTGGAGGGTGTTCCAGGGGTCAACGCCCCCGCGGCCCATCTTTATCCTACCTGGAGGGTGTTCCAGGGGTCAACGCCCCCGCGGCCTGGCCCTTGACCAGGCCTCCCGGTGGATCAGCGCCTGATCAACCAGATATTTTTCCTCCCTGTCTAATACATGAAATCACTGTCTACCAATCAACATCCTTTAAAAAACTCAAAATATTCTCTCCATCTTTAAATATTTCCACCTCGCGATCTGATATTTAACAAATGCAACTATCGAGGCCTGGTCATGGTCAGGGCCACGGGGGCATTGACCCCCGGAACACCCTCCAGGTATACTCCAGGTGTGGAGTAAGAACCCACAAAATGAGATCAACAGGAAAAGTAGGTAAACGGATATTCAGCTTTCTAACAAACAGATCACAGAGTGGTAGTAAACAAAAGTTCAGTACCCTTAGGCGCGATCCTGGCACCATCACTGTTTATCATCCTAATAAGAAAGAGAACAACAACCAATCACAGCTTCGTATCATGCTTTTCAAATTATATAGAGCATGAAAGTCACCCCTTAGTGCAGGACATGTTCAGTGACGTTCATTGGTTACAAATTTCAACTGCTTAGAGACTATATACAGAACGCAGGCGGACGCAGAGGAACGGGTTAAAAAGGAATGGGAAAAACTAAGAGGAGTGACAAATACAAACTCGGGTAGCCGGTTCTTCTCGCGAACGCCGTCAACACGAACCCAAGCATCCGGTTCTTCTCTTGAATGCCGTTAACACGAATCCAAGTATCCGGTTTGTCTCACGAACGCTGCCAACACGATCCCAAGCGTCCGGACCATCTCACGACGCAGCCGATCAGTCCTTTAAAAGTTTGTGCTTCACACGAACAACTTATAAAAGTTAACGCTATTTTTAATTATATACAGCGAGAGAGAGAGAGAGACAGAGAGAGAGAGAGAATCCAAGGGACAGGATCACAAAATTGAGGAAAATAACTCAGTAGGAGAGAGAAAATGATAGAAAAGAGAGACCGACAACATTGGATATTCTCTCTAGCCAGCTAGGAAGCCATTCAGTCAGCTAGGAAGCCATTAATCCAGCCAGGAAGCCAATAAGCCAACCAGGAATCCATTTGCTTTGAAAACTGAAAGAAACCCATACCAAAGCCTTGACTTGATCTCAATCTGCCCACCCTCAATCTGCCCACCCTCGTCTGAACATCTCTTTCAACCCTCCTACCCGTGTTTCCTGACCTTCTTGCCCACACGTGCAAATGCTCCAAATATTCTTTTTTTCCATGCTCTCCTGGAATGATTGGACACCAGATGCCTGTGAGTGTGTCATCTGGATGAGAGAGTGAGAGAATGTGCAATGAGGTGAGGGACAGAGCTAGAAGATCGAATAAGGGTTAAGAACAAAGAGACAGGTGAAAATAGCCAGTCAGTCAATCCCAGTCATTCAGTCAGTCAGTTCAAGCCAACCAGTCCCAGTCATTCAGCCAGTCCCAGTCATTCAGCTAGCCCCAACCATTCAACCAGTCCCAGCCACTCAGCCAATGTCAGCCATTCCGTCAACCAGAGCTAGTTAGCAAGCAAGCTACCCTTACTGTCTTGGGAGGAGGGGGGTTATCCCTTCCCGACGCTGCGAGTGTACAGGGATACCTGAATACACCTGCCGGTGGACGCACATCTATCGTCTTAGCAACTAGACACACATTTGCCTACAGCGTGACGCACAGCCAACAAATCCACTAGTTTGACGCACAGGAGGATATCCAAATCCTCACACCTGCTACAAGATGAGTTCCTCCCCAAACACACACACACACACACACACACACACACACACACACACACACACACACACACACACACACACACACACACACACACACACACACACACACACAGTAGTTCACCCTCACACAGTATCTGATAAGCCTGGCTGGCACAAGAGAAACACACATCAACGTCCTGACTCATATGGAAGAGAGTTATTTTTCTGACCACCAACTCGGCTTCAACCCCTGCGAGCTGGGGTTGGCGGGTGCAAAGAAGGGAGGTAGAGAGATAGGGGTGGAAAGGGAGAATATGGGGGGGAGGAGGGATGTAAGAGAGTACGAAATGAAGGTTAGGAAGAAAGAGTGGAAAGTGAGAATATGGTGTGGGGAAGTAGGAATGAAGAGATAGAAGGAATACAAAATGAATGTTGGGAAGAAGTGGTAGAAAAGGAGAATGGGGATTAAAAAATGAGGGCGTGCGAGAGGAAGGATGTAAAGAACGAGAAAGGGGAAAGAGGGTGGAAAGGAAAAATAGGGAGTGAGAAAAGAAGAGGGTTAAAATGCGGATTATATATATATGCGAATATGTTTCGCCCGCCAGCAGCAAATATCAATATGCCATACTTAAATATATATATATATAGTGGTATATATAATAAATATGAAAAAGGGCAGGGAAAAATGTCGTGCCGAATAGGCAGATAAAACTTGCGATCTTGGCTTAAATAGCAACGCTCATCTTGCGATTTCAGTACTCTGTGTGTATGTATATTATATATATATATATATATATATGGTAGTTTGGAATAATATCCCATATCCAACTTGATATATATATCATGCGGATATATCCATATATAGTTTATATATAGCCTAAGCATATATATATTTCTTTCATATAATGCTTGGAATATAGTTCTTTCCGCATATTTATATATATGATCCTCATGTCGTGCCGAGCTTCCAGTAGAACTTGCGATCTTGGCTTAAATAGCAACGCTCATCTTGCCATATCAAGTGAAAATTTGTGTATGCAATAATTTCGCCAAAATCATTCTGAACCTAACGAAAAAAATATATTTGATTGTGTTTGTTTAGTACTAAATTATTGTAAACGTATTTAAAATATATTTAGTTGGGTTAGGGTAAAATAAATTGTTCTTGTTATAATAAGGTTAGGTAAGTTTTCTAAGATTCTTTTGGAGCAAAATTAAAAATTTTTACATTAACATTAATGAAAAAAATATATCTTTAAACGTATAAGAGAAAATTTCAGAAAAGACTTAATTTTAAATGAGTTCTTGCTAATTGACCAGTTTTACATATTCGGCACGACATATATATATATATATATATATATATATATATATATATATATATATATATATATATATATAGTTACAAAAAATGTTTTGAAATGCCTTCCTTTCACCCCTGTAAAAACATTTTATATATTTTAACAAGCAGCATAATTAACTTTACTATTAAATGGTCCAAATTGTTACTTTTTCACAAAAATGTCATTTGAATGTCTGTTATGCATAAAAAAACAGGAGTGCAAGGAGTACACTAAGACATAACTCAATAAGTGTTAGAGGACCAAGACTTTTCAACACTCTTCATAAAGAAGGGAAGTTACCAACACAACCCTAGCTATCTTTAATCGCGAACTTGGTAACTTTCTCAAGTCAGTTTTTGATCGGCCGGGCTGTGGTGCATCCGTTGGACTGCGTGCGGCTAGCACCGACAGCATGATTGATCAGGCCATATATCGGGATCATATAGAGCCTGTGGAATGGTATTCAACTCTGATCCCAGGTATTACACACACTACCCACACATAGTATATATACACTGTGAGAAGTACTCTGTTGTTTTCCATGACTGTGAAGAGTGGAGAATTTGATGTCACAGTTATGTGGCCATGACAATTCACCAAACCCGCATTTAGAGGAGCGTTAGGATGACGTTTGTGTCCCTCCTGGACATTTGTCAAGTCACAACTTGGGCGAGAAACGTAGAGAAGTGTAGAAGACTAGGGTGCGGGGGAAAAAGGTAGTAATAGTACTAATAATAGTAATAGCAGTGGTAATAGTGTTAATATTAATGTAGAGTGCAGTAACGAAAGAATTTTCAGTAGTATTAGTATAGTATCGGTGGTGGTGGTAGTAATTGTAGTAACAGTGGTTGTTAGGTAAGATACATTTGCCACAGTTAGGTATCTTTATTTCGAAAAGTTTTGCCTACACATTAGGCTTTTTCAGTCGAGTACAGAAAAGTTGGTTGAAGCAGAGATGTGAAGACGATGTAATCAGTCCATCAATCTTGAAGACGTAGTTGTGAAGTGGTCAGTCCCTCAGCCTGGAGAAGAGTATTGTTCCATAGTCTGAAATTATGTGGTGTGGCCACCAGGCAACCTGGTGACAAAGCCAAATACAAATCAACCAACTATAACCGGTTTGTTTGGTGTTCTGGTAGCGGGGAGTAAATGATACGTCTTCGGAGGCTTCTTACTTTATTGTTAAGTCGTGGTGGGTACACAGGCTTGTGTTGTGCCCATGGCCCGGGAGGGCCATGCCCACGAGGGAGAGGGAAGTGGACACTTCTTGACTGAGTGAAGGGTGTCGCCAGAGTGAGAGTGAGGCAAGGGCAGGCAGGCTGGCGTGCTCACCGAGAGGCCTGGCTACAGAGGGCAGCACCTTAGTGCTGCAAAATATGAACTAAGCTGGCAGACAGCATGACTGTCTGTGCAGACAGTACAGGCTGTCTACACAACTTACACATAAAAACCAGTCTGAAAATTACCAGAAACTAGAAAAAGACTCCGCTTCAGTGTGTAACAACTGTCTCAGGGCACAGGCGTTTCTGTGCTTCCATGGCCACTATCAAGCCATGAATTGTAAGATTTATATTTACATTTTTTCTCTTGGGAACTTTGATAGGAGTGAAGAACGTGAATTATGGGGATGAAATTACTCGTGGTTTGAGCGAATAGATGTGTGGTTTACGTCGAGCAGGTGTGGTTTACGTCGAGCAGGTGTGGCATACGTCAAGGTGGTGTGGTTTACGTCGAGCAGGTGCAGCGTACGTCTCACGTATGGACGAGACGTGGTGTCCTAATGAGCACATCATCTGCCTGGGTGTGTACGGTTTATGTCTTCTGGACAGCTCTCCGCCTGCTCCAGCGACTCTTTTCAGCCTTCTCCAGCCATCCCTGTTACCTGGGGCAGCTGCCTCACGCCCTCTTTGTTACAGCTGGACGGTCATCAGCTGAGCCAGACAGATGTCCATTGCAGATCCCGTGGTCGTGATTCGCGGCTTCTGCTTCACCTGTTCTCGCAACTTGAAGATGAATTGGCTCAGAAGCGTGTTCCTCCACACCGTCATAGTTGGTTAGGTTCGTTGGTTAATTTGGGCTGAGAGCATTGTATCTACAACTATAGTCACAGACTTATTATATAATAATGATGACTATAATATTTATTTCTATAAGTAAATGATACAACTTATACAGACCACAGCTGACATCAGTGACATACTGTTTAGAAAGCCCCTTGTTATGCAGAGCATTTCGGACAAATTAGGTTAATTTTGTCTCCAGGATGCGGCCCACACCAGTCGATTAACACCCGGGTTGGTGGGAGGCTGTTGAACAGTCCTGAGCCCCGGACACTTACTGAGCTTTCTTTTAGCGTACTCGTGGCGCCCCCCAATGAAAGCAGGGGCGCCATTAGTACACTAAGAAAAAACATTGTCTCCAGGGCACAGGACTATTCAACAGCCTCCCACCATACATAAGGAGAATTACTAATAGACCTCTGGCTGCCTTCAAAAGGGAGCTGGACGGATACTTAGAGAATTAATCAGTGTCTCATCAGTCGGACTGTGGCTCACACGTTTGACTATTCGCGACCAGCAGTAATCGCCTGGATGATCAGGCCCTGATCCACCACGGAGCCTGGTCAAGGACTGGGTAGCAGGAGTGTAGACCCCCCATCCCCGGCTCCGAGGTACATACACAGAGGCATTTTCAGTGTATAAGGTTCGGTCCCGAGACCTTGGTCACTCATTTGGAGTGACAAGGGTCGAAACGCATCTGTTAAAGATGTCCTTTCATCCATATTGCCAGTATTGGTATACATAAATAACACGCACGCAGGAGACTGAAACTTGTGACTGCGTTTCAGTCCAACTAAGACCATTAACTAGTCACACGTCCTCATAAGACTGTCTCCTAAGTGCGGAGACAGACTTATGACAGTCTGTCTCCTAACTTTCAGAATAGGAATTAGTCAGTGTATATACACTGAAATGAAGACTAAATACGTGCGCAACATCTCGGTATCTATATTTACAGACGTTTCGCCATCCAGTTGCTTTACCAGTACAAGGACATACTGAGAAGAAGATAGAACTATATACAAAAGATGAGATGTATGTGATTAATACACACTGAGATATATACACCTCTGAGTGTATGCATGTCGTAGTTCAAGGATTTCTTCTTTCCTCCTTTGACTTTTCTGTGATAATTGCAATCTACTCCGTTGTCGTAAGTCGTCACACTTACGACAACGATACCCTTACGATACCTTTCAAAAGTGCCTTGAAAATTATTATCGTATTATTGATGGAATACAGTGCAGATAAGTTGATGAATGAGTCATGTCCAATACTTGGGAATCTTTATTGCTGAAACGTTTCGCCTGCGCAACAGGCTTCATTTTAATACAGGTGAATTCAGCGTTGGAAGTACAGTTTTTTCATCTGTGTTGGACTGAAGAAGCCAGTTGTGCAGGCGAAACGTTTCGGCAATAACGATACCCAAGTATTGGACATATGCCTTAATCATCATCATTATGAGAGAAGCGCTAAATTCGTAGGGAGTCGCATAGCGCTCAGGGAATGTAAGATAATCAGAGTTGCTTTCTGGACCAAGAGCTCTTAACCAGCATCGCTGTATGACCCTTCTGGGTTTAGGTATGATTATGATAATAAACCAGCATCAAGGCGCCCCCTCCCCCCCTCCTCGAAGAATATATTTCCTTCTCCAGAAATCTCATAAAAGCCAACAGCTTCCTGGAGGGTTTCCAAGGAGTCTGAGTTTTAAAAGCCTGTAGCGAGATGGACTCCGCTGCTCTCCGGCGTTTAAAATGCTCCCACATGTATAGTACATGTGGGGGAAAGGCACGTGTATTAAGACACGTGTATAACAGATGGGTATCTTTATTGCTGAAGCATTCCACCTACACAGTGGGCTGCTTCAGTCAAATACAGAGACAGCAGGTGTAGTAGTAAATTGAAGATGTAATCAGTCCGTCAACCTTGGAGATATGAGGTGGTCAGTCCCTTAGCCTATTTCTTCAAGGTTGATGGACTCATTTCGTTATCTTCATTTCACTACACCTGCTGCCTCTGTATTTGACTGAAGAAGCCTACTGTGTAGGTGGAACGTTTCATAAATAAAGATACCCAACATGTCTTAATCATCAACTTGCTGGTATTTTATACCATTTTAACACAACACCTTAGAAACAAACCAGGGAACGGGGGGGGTAAGAACTCATGGCAAGTGAGTGGTAAAACTCCGTAGGAAGGTTAGCATGGGCCCCACAGTGGGGGTTCGCTAGGAAACAGGACAAATGTTTCCTGACACGGGTCTTAGTTATATGAATACCAACAGCTGGAGCTTTTGGTCATCTAGCCAAGGCCTTCCGCTGGCTTACTCGTCCACCAGTTGTTTTTTTTTTTTAAATATATTTATATACAGAAGAGATGGAAGGTTATAGTTACGTGTGATTCGAATGACTAGCGAATAATGACTGTTTTAATGTTGTATGGTTAGATCTTGATTCAAGGCATTGGAGCTATCCTCGTGTCATACATGAGGGGTATTACCTTGAGAGCCACTTGATAGGTTCCTCAAGCCAGTTACTAATCAGCCGGGCTGTGGTACATGCATTGCAGTGCGTGCAGCTAGCACCAACAGCCTGGATGATCAGGCCGTACACCGGGACGGCAGGTCTGGTACCAGCCCGCGGGGGGCGGTGACCTCCCCAGAATACACTTCGGGTAAACTACCTTTCGAATCCAACCTGATTGCCTCTCGTTCCCAAGCTCTGTGGCCCATAAAAGCTTAGCGCTTTCCACATGAAACTTAAAGACAGACATACAGACACAACACCAACAACACACACACACACACACACCACACACACACACACACACACACACACACCACACACACACACCACACACACACACCACACACACACACACACACCACACCACACACACCACACACTCCACACACACCACACACACCACACACACCACACACACACACCACACACACCACACTCCACACACACCACACACACACACACCACACACACACCACACACACACCACACACCACAAACACACACACCACACACCACAAACACACACCACACACACACCACACACACACCACACACACACCACACACCACACAAACACACACCACACACACACACCACACACACACACCACACACACACACCCCACACACACACACACCACACACACACAACCACACACACACAACCACACACACGCCACACACACACACCACACACACACACACACACAAACACACACCAACACACACACACACACCACACACCACACACACACACACACACACACACACACACACACACACACACACACACACACACACACACACACACCCACACACATACACAAACACACACATACACACCACACACACAACCACACACACACACACCACACACACACCACACACCACACACACACACCACACACCCCACACACACACCACACACCCACACCACACACACACACCACACACACACACACACACCACACACACACACACACACACACACACACACACACACACACACACACCTTGAGTAGTGCAGATATTGAAGACATCACAAGTGAAAAAAACCATCGGGGCCAGTGATCATGTAGTTCTGAGCTTCGAATACATAGTTACAAGTGGAGAGGGCAGCAGGAAGGGCCGGACGAATGAAGCCAAACTACAAGAAAGGGGACTACGCATTCATGAAGAATTCCCTGCACGGGGTTCAGTGGGACAGAGAACTGACAGGGAAGTCAGTAAACTAAATGATGGAATATGTGACAACAGTATGCAAGGAAGCTGAGGAGAGGTTTGTACCCAAGGGTAACAACGAAAAGACCATGATGAGCCCTTGGTTTACCCAAAGGTGCAGGGAGGCCAAAATCAAGTGTGCTAGAGAGTGAAAGAAGTATAGAAAGCAAAGGACCCAGGAGAATAAGGAGAGCAGTCGTAGAGCCAGAAATGAATATGCACAGCCACATCAGGAGGAAAGCAACAGTCAAGGACCAGGTAATCAGGCTGAGGAAGGAAGGGAGGTCACAAGAAACGACCGCAAAGTATGTGAGGAGCTCAACATGAGATTCAGTTAAATGTTCACAGAGGAGACAGAAGGGACTACGAGAGACGGAGATGTAGGGTACACCATCAAGTGTTGGACACAATGTATACAACCGAGGAAGAAGTGAAGAGACTGCTAAGCGAGCTAGATATCTCAAAGGCGATCGGGCCGGATAACATCTCCCAATGGATCCTGAGAGAGGGAGCAAAGGCGCTATGTGTACCACTAACAAACTTCAACACATCTATCGAAACAGGGGGACTACCTGAGGTATGAAAGACAGCAAATGTAGTCCCAATTTTTTAAAAAAAAAGGAGACAGACATGAAGCACTAAACCACAGACCAGTGTCACTGACATGTATAGTATGCTAAGTCATGGAGAAGATTATCATAAGAGTGGTGGAACACCTAGAAAGGAATGAGCTTATCAACGACAGCCAGCACGGTTTCAGGGACGGCAAATCCTGTGTCACAAACCTGGAGTTCTATGACAGGATGACAGTAGTAAGACAAGAGACAGGTGGGTAGATTGCACTTTCTTGGACTGTAAGAAGGCGTTTGCTACAGTTCCACACAAGAGATTAGTGCAAAAACTGGAGGACCGGGCCGGAGTAACGAGGAAAGCGCTTCAATGGATCAGCGAATACCTGTCAGGAAGACAACTAGTTATGGTACGTGGCGAGGTGTCAGAGTGGGCGCCTGTAACGAGCGGGGTGCCACAGGGGTCAGTCCTAGGACCGGTGCTATTTCTGGTATTTGTGAACGACATGACGGAAGGAATAGACTCCAAAGTGTCCCTGTTTGCAGATGATGTGAAGTTGATGAAAAGAATTCAATCGGACGAGGGCCAGGCAGAACTACAAAGGGATCTGGACAGGCAGCAGATCTGGTCCAGCAACTGGCTCCTGGAGTTCAACCCCACCAAATGCAAAGTCATGAAGATTGGGGAAGGGAAAAGAAGACCACAGACGGAGTACAGTCTAGGGGGGTAAGAAACTACAAACCTCACTCAAGGAAAAGGATCTTGGGGTGAGTATAACACCAGGCACATCTCCTGAGGTGCACATCAACCAAATAACAGCTGCAGTATATGGGCGCCTGGCAAACCTCAGAACAGCATTCCGACATCCTAATAAGGAATCGTTCAGGACCCTGTACACTGTGTACGTTAGGCCTATATTGGAGTATGCGGCACCAGTTTGGAACCCACACCTAGCCAAGCACGTAAGGAAACTAGAGAAAGTGCTAAGGTTTGCAACAAGACTAGTCCCAGAGCTAAGGGGTATGTCCTACGAGGAGAGGTTAAGGGAAATCAACCTGACGACACTGGAGGACAGGAGAGATAGGGGGGACATGATAACGACATACAAAATACTGAGAGTAATTGACAAGGTGGACAAAGACAGGATGTTCCAGAGATGGGACACAACAACAAGGGGTCACAGTTGGAAGCTGAAGACACGTATGAATCACAGGGATGTCAGGAAGTGGAATAGTCTGGGAAGTGATGTAACGGAGGCAGGATCCATACATAGTTTTAAGAAGAGGTATGATAAAGCTCATGGAGCGGGAAGAGTGACCTAGTAACGGCCAGTGAAGAGGCGGGTTCAGGAGCTTTGAGTCGACCCCTGCAACCACAACTAGGTGGGTACACACGTGCGCGCGCGCGCTAGCGAATTTTCCAGACCGCGAATAAAGTAAGTTTGAAAAATGAATGAATGTGTGTGTGTGTGTGTGTGTGTGTGTGTGTGTGTGTGTGTGTGTGTGTGTGTGTGTGTGTGTGTGTGTGTGTGTGTGTGACAGGTAACACCTGACGCTGCAGCAGCAGGTGTGAAGACTACCTTAATTGTCGTGCCTGCGTCGTCAGATTTACCTGGCAGAGGAAAGAGGAAATATCTGACTATGACTGACATATTTTTCTGTAAATGTAGTGTGTAAATTAAGGTGGTTTACAATTCTATGTTTTAATTTACAGTGTGCTCCTCCTCTGTTTTGTTTCATTTACAAGAAAATGAAACTTGACGGAATTACGAAAATTTTAGGGCTTAACAGATGTTCAGTCACTTAGCCTTGATCAAGGCTGAGGGACTGAGCACCTTCAACCAAGGCTGAGGGACTGATCACCTTTAACCAAGGCTGAGGGACTGATCACCTTCAACCAAGGCTGAGGGACTGATCACCTTTAACCAAGGCTGAGGGACTGATCACCTTCAGCCAAGGCTGAGGGACTGATCACCTTCAACCAAGGCTGAGGGATTGATCACCTTCAACCAAGGCTGAGGGACTGATCACCTTCAACCAAGGCTGAGGGATTGATCGCCTTCAACCAAGGCTGAGGGACTGATCGCCTTCAACCAAGGCTGAGGGATTGATCGCCTTCAACCAAGGCTGAGGGACTCATCGCCTTCAACCAAGGCTGAGGGATTGATCACCTTCAACCAAGGCTGAGGGACTGATCACCTTCAACCAAGGCTGAGGGACTGATCACCTTCAACCAAGGCTGAGGGACTGATCACCTTCAACCAAGGCTGAGGGATTGATCGCCTTCAACCAAGGCTGAGGGACTGATCACCTTCAACCAAGGCTGAGGGACTGATCACCTTCAACCAAGGCTGAGGGATTGATCGCCTTCAACCAAGGCTGAGGGATTGATCGCCTTCAACCAAGGCTGAGGGACTGATCACCTTCAACCAAGGCTGAGGGACTGATCACCTTCAACCAAGGCTGAGGGATTGATCGCCTTCAACCAAGGCTGAGGGATTGATCGCCTTCAACCAAGGCTGAGGGACTGATCACCTTCAACCAAGGCTGAGGGACTGATCACCTTCAACCAAGGCTGAGGGATTGATCGCCTTCAACCAAGGCTGAGGGATTGATCGCCTTCAACCAAGGCTGAGGGACTGATCACCTTCAACCAAGGCTGAGGGATTGATCGCCTTCAACCAAGGCTGAGGGATTGATCGCCTTCAACCAAGGCTGAGGGACTGATCACCTTCAACCAAGGCTGAGGGACTGATCGCCTTCAACCAAGGCTGAGGGATTGATCACCTTCAACCAAGGCTGAGGGACTGATCACCTTCAACCAAGGCTGAGGGATTGATCGCCTTCAACCAAGGCTGAGGGACTGATCACCTTCAACCAAGGCTGAGGGATTGATCGCCTTCAACCAAGGCTGAGGGATTGATCACCTTCAACCAAGGCTGAGGGACTGATCACCTTCAACCAAGGCTGAGGGATTGATCGCCTTCAACCAAGGCTGAGGGATTGATCGCCTTCAACCAAGGCTGAGGGACTGATCACCTTCAACCAAGGCTGAGGGACTGATCACCTTCAACCAAGGCTGAGGGATTGATCGCCTTCAACCAAGGCTGAGGGATTGATCGCCTTCAACCAAGGCTGAGGGATTGATCGCCTTCAACCAAGGCTGAGGGACTGATCACCTTCAACCAAGGCTGAGGGACTGATCACCTTCAACCAAGGCTGAGGGATTGATCGCCTTCAACCAAGGCTGAGGGACTGATCACCTTCAACCAAGGCTGAGGGACTGATCACCTTCAACCAAGGCTGAGGGATTGATCGCCTTCAACCAAGGCTGAGGGATTGATCGCCTTCAACCAAGGCTGAGGGACTGATCACCTTCAACCAAGGCTGAGGGACTGATCACCTTCAACCAAGGCTGAGGGATTGATCGCCTTCAACCAAGGCTGAGGGATTGATCGCCTTCAACCAAGGCTGAGGGACTGATCACCTTCAACCAAGGCTGAGGGACTGATCACCTTCAACCAAGGCTGAGGGACTGATCACCTTCAACCAAGGCTGAGGGATTGATCGCCTTCAACCAAGGCTGAGGGACTGATCACCTTCAACCAAGGCTGAGGGACTGATCACCTTCAACCAAGGCTGAGGGACTGATCACCTTCAACCAAGGCTGAGGGACTGATCACCTTCAACCAAGGCTGAGGGACTGATCACCTTCAACCAAGGCTGAGGGACTGATCACCTCAGTTTGCACCGTTAACAGTATATAATCTCAACAATGAATTGAAAAAACAAGTGTGGGTGAAACGTCTTCATAAAGATACAGAGGTGTTGCACACGTTTCCCACCTGTTCATCCAGCAGTAAATAGGTATCTGGGTGTTAGCCAACTGTTGTGGGTGGCATCTTTGGGGAGGAGAGGTGGTGGTCTGGTTGCCAGGAATTCTGGTCTGGTAACCAGGTGGTCTGGTCTGGTAGCCAGGAATCTTGGCCTGGTAGCCAGGAATCTTGGCCTGGTAGCCAGGAGGCCTGGTCTGGTAGCCAGGAATCCTGGCCTGGAAGCCAGGAGGCCTGGTCTGGTTGCCAGGAATCCTGTTCTGGTAGCCAGGAGGTCTGATCCGGTTGCCAGGAGGCCTGGTCTGGTTGGCAGGAATACTGGTCTGGTTGCCAGGAATCCTGTTCTGGTAGCCAGGAGGCCTGGTTTGTTTGCCAGGAATCTTGTCCTGGTAGCCAGGAGGCCTGGTCTGGCTGCCAGGAGGCCTGGTGTGGTAGCCAGGAATACTGGTCTGGTACCCAGGAATACTGGTCTGGTAGCCAGGAGGCCTGATCTGGTAGCCAGGAGGCCTGGTCTGGCTGCCAGGAGGCCTGGTGTGGTACCCAGGAATACTGATCTGGTACCCAGGAATACTGATCTGGTACCCAGGAGGCCTGGTCTGGTAACCAGGAGGCCTGGTCTGGTAATCAGGAGGCCTGGTCTGGTAACCAGGAGGCCTGGTCTGGTAACCAGGAGGCCTGGTCTGGTAACCAGGAGGCCTGGTCTGGTAGCCAGGAGGCCTGGTCTGGTAGCCATGAGGGCCTGGTCTGGTTGCCAGGAGGCCTGATCTGGTTGCCAGGAGGCCTGGTGTGGTAGCCAGGAATACTGGCCTGGTAGCCAGGAGGACTGGTCTGGGACCGGGTCTAGGTGGCGATCATTTCAGGAATCAACTAACCGGGTGTACAAAATATAAGAATTAAAAATATTATAAATATTACTGGGATATAAACGATAAAAAAAGAAGAAAGCAGAAATGAATCTTGAAAAAAGAGAACAAAAGCTAGACAAGAAAAGAATCGTTGAAATAGAAAACCAGAGAAAAGAATTAGAGAAAAACGAACAAGGGATGGGAAGTAAAAATTAAATGGATCACGAAGACAACAGTTGAAGCGACACGCAGAAAGTAGGCGAGGCAGAAGTGGCAGTAAAGGAAGGAAATAGAGATAGTGGGAGATAGGAAGAAGGCATGGAAGGAGGGGAACTGTGAGGGCTGGGGAAGAATGGAGGGAGGGAGGGAAAGTGCAAGTGGGAGGAGGGAATAGAGGAATTGGAGGAATGGTAGGGAAAGTCTTAAAGTAGGAAGGGAGGTAGAGAGAGAGAGAAAGGAGAGGTAGGGGAGGAGAAAATGAAAAGATGGAACTAGGGAGGGGGGGGGGAGAGAAGGAAGGAGAGGGTGGAAAGGGAAAGGAGGAAAGAAGAGAGAGGGAGGGAAGGAAGAAGATAGGATGGTAAGAAAGAAGTGAGGGGGGAAGGAAGAAGATAGGATGGTAAGAAGGAAGTGGGGGGAAGGAAGAAGGGGAGGAGAGAAAGGAAGAGAGGGAGGACAGGAAAGAGGTAGGAAAGGAGGAGTAAAAGAGAGAGTGATAAATACGTAAATAAAGGGGAAGAAATAAGGAAGAAGCAGACTTCAACACCCATCTTGAAAACCCATCCCGGTACCCCATTCCCCATCCCCCCCTTCCCGCAAATTACACTCCCCCATCCTTCCCATGCACGCCCATCCCAGGTGAGAGTGACATTACCTCCTCTACTTGCCCGTAAGTGCGAATTCACCCCACCCTGGAATGGGATTTCTGGTCTTATTAACACCTTCGCTTGGCACTTTGATCCTTCAAGTGGAATTCTTGAAAAATTTGCTGCCAACTTTGGTCTCTCTGGATCCGACAGGTGTCACCTGGCACTACCTGGTGTGTCTCAGTGAGAGAGAGAGAGAGAGAGAGAGAGAGAGATAAGGAAAGATTTCACTATCTTCTACACTATAATTACATTTGTAATAAGTCTGTGTGTGTACTCTCTTATATGTGGTTGCAGGGACAGACGGACGGACGGACACACACACACACACACACACACACACACACACACACACACACACACACACACACACACACACACACACACACACACACACACGGTGGACAGAGACAAGATGTTCCAGAGAGGGGACACACAAACAAGGGGTCACTCTTGGAAGTTGAAGATTCAGATGTGTCACAGGGATGTTAGGAAGTAGTTCTTCAGTCATAGAGTGGTCAGGAAGTGGAACAGTCTGGCGAGCATGTAGTGGAGGCAGGAACCATACATAGCTTTAAGACGAGGTATGATAAAGCTCATGGAGAAGGTAGAGAGAGGACCTAGTAGCGTTCAGTGAAGAGGCGGGGCCAGGAGCTGACTCTCGACCCCTGCAACTACAATTAGGCGAGCGAGCGCGCGTGCACACACACACACACACACACACACACACACACACACACACACACACACACACACACACACACACACACACACACACACGCACACACATGTAGAAGCATTACTGTCCGATAAACCTTACAAATTAAGCCTATTATAAACCTCTGTACTGCCTATCAGATTACCAAGGAGCAATCAGAGGCACCGGCAGACACCGTCTTGGCTGCCAAGAAAATGACGGAAAACTCTGTAAAAATCCCCTTTGAACGGAGCCAAGACGCTGCCAAGCCACAAGACCGACCTAAGGGTGGAACTCCCCCCTGTACCACTCGGCAGCCTCACCCCTGTGGCCCTCTCGCCCCTTAGCTCCCTCTAGGGGGCGCAGAGAGGTGAACTTGTGCAAGCCTTTCATCACTTGAGGATTTATTCGTGACTTGAGGGAGTCATATATAATGTGTTATCGCTGGGGAAGGCGCTCTGCACCGCGATCTTATCTCCTGTGAAAAATATCAAGTGTTTGTTGCAGCCGGATGAAGAGAGCTTCACCTCCATCACCTACACCTCCTGCATACTGGGGGTGGAGGTTCACCTTCACCTACACCTGCATACTGGGGGGATGGAGGTTCACCTTCACCTACACCTGCATACTGGGGTGGAGGTTCACCTCCATCACTTACACCTGCATACTGGGGGTGAAGGTTCACCTTCACCTAAACCTCCTTCATGGTGGGGTGGAGGTTGACCTCCACCTGCTTCACTCTGAGGTGGAGGGTTCTTCCTCCCCATCTTCCAGCTTGAGGCGAGGCTCTTATCTTCCACCTTCCTGTGGTTGATTCTGCTACAAATTGTTTTACAAAGCAGTTTTGGACTACGTTTCTAAGACGTCAGTAGATTCTGGATTTCCTGCCATTTTATTGTCATTTTGGCTGAATTAAAAATCTGTTAAAATTACATTTTCCTGTTTTCTTTACAGTTCCATGGAAGTGTACCGTGGTATGGGAGTCTTCTAAAAAACGTTTACCCTAACACCCATTATCAACTAAAAATCAATGGTAGTTAGGTCATTTATCTATGTTTACCCTCCCTTCTACCATACCTTCATCCATTTCCATCCTTTCCTATCATTCTTCCTCTCCCTGCTTACCATTGCTCAGATCATTTTTCCGGTTCCTGGAGTCTGTACATCACACCTAAAATTAACTGTACACATGGCCAGATTCTGTTTCTGTCCCTTCTACCTTTCTATCTTTTCTGATGAAACGGTTTAAATTTTCCCAGACATACATTACAGCCCTTCTCCCCTTCATTTTGCTAATTCTATTGGTGGAATATTTCGTATATCTGTGTGTGGCATTCAGCAGGCATTTATTCTTCAGACTGATGTTAAGCTCGGTTATTGCAATAATGTCAATGTTTCCTGCACATGAAATTAGTCTTAAGTTCGTCTGTTTACGTCCTGCTCTCCGACTGTTTGTAATTGTAAACACTGAGGAAATTGTTGCCTGCTTCTCCTATCTTTCTCCTTTATCATTGTTTTAATACCTGTTCAAATGTTTTTGTTAGTAGGCATCTTACCAGCAACTTATTACAATTCTGATTCATCCGTCCTAGTGGCTGCAACCTCTTTGTTTCCCACACACACTCTTACCTTTATTTTCTACTAGTTTCAAGTATAATTCAGGTCAGTAACTGCTTCTTCGACTGAGCTGGCTAGCACTACCTACCACCCCGGCACCTACCACCCCGGCACCTATCACCCCTGCACCTATCACCCCTGCTCCTACCACCCCTGCACCTACCACCCCTGCACCTACCACTCCTGCACCTACCACTCCTGCACCTATCACCCCGGCACCTACCACCCCGGCACCTATCACCCCTGCACCTATCACCCCTGCACCTATCACCCCGGCACCTACCACCCCTGCACCTACCACCCCTGCCCCTACCACCCCAGCCCCTACCACCCCGGCACCTACCACCCCTGCACCTACCACCCCTGCACCTACCACTCCTGCACCTATCACCCCTGCACCTACCACCCCTGCACCTACCACCCCTGCACCTACCACCCCTGCACCTACCACCCCTGCACCTACCACCCCTGCACCTACCACCCCTGCACCTACCACCCCTGCACCTACCACCCCTGCACCTACCACCCCTGCACCTACCATCCTTGCACCTACTACCCCTGCACCTACCACCCCTGCACCTACCA
The DNA here is from genome assembly GCF_038502225.1 of Cherax quadricarinatus. NCBI lineage: Eukaryota > Metazoa > Arthropoda > Malacostraca > Decapoda > Parastacidae > Cherax > Cherax quadricarinatus. The sequence continues at coordinate 12,112,891 of NC_091369.1, forward strand.
CCCCTGCACCTACCACCCCTGCACCTACCACCCCTGCACCTACCACCCCTGCACCTACCACCCCTGCACCTACCACCCCTGCACCTACCATCCCTGCACCTACCATCCCTGCACCTACCATCCCTGCACCTACCACCCCTGCACCTACCACCCCTGCACCTACCATCCCTGCACCTACCATCCCTGTACCTACCATCCCGGCACCTACCATCCCTGCACCTACCATCCCTGCACCTACCATCCCTGCACCTACCATCCCTGCACCTACCATCCCTGCACCTACCATCCCTGCACCTACCATCCCTGCACCTACCATCCCGGCACCTACCATCCCGGCACCTACCATCCCTGCACCTACCATCCCTGCACCTACCATCCCTGCACCTACCATCCCTGCACCTACCATCCCTGCACGTACCATCCCTGCACGTACCATCCCTGCACGTACCATCCCTGCACCTACCATCCCTGCACCTACCACCCCTGCACCTACCACCCCTGCACCTACCACCCCTGCACCTACCATCCCTGCACCTACCATCCCTGCACCTACCACCCCTGCACCTACCATCCCTGCACCTACCATCCCTGCACCTACCATCCCTGCACCTACCATCCCTGTACCTACCATCCCTGTACCTACCATCCCTGTACCTACCATCCCGGCACCTACCATCCCGGCACCTACCATCCCGGCACCTACCATCCCTGCACCTACCATCCCTGCACCTACCATCCCTGCACCTACCATCCCTGCACCTACCATCCCGGCACCTACCATCCCTGCACCTACCATCCCTGCACCTACCATCCCTGCACCTACCATCCCTGCACCTACCATCCCGGCACCTACCATCCCTGCACCTACCATCCCTGCACCTACCATCCCTGCACCTACCACCCCTGCACCTACCATCCCTGCACCTACCATCCCTGCACCTACCATCCCTTGCATACATATAATGTTTACCACAGGAATCGTCTTAGTTGTCATTGAATGGGATTGCAAGTTCTTTACAAATATAGAGACAATCGTCTTGCTCCTCTGCGACCACTATACACTCGTCTTGGTGAACTAATCTCGTGCTTTTTTCTGCAAACCATTTTCCCTCAAGGGAGGTTCCCTACAGAGAGAGTTAGAGGTAGCTAGCACCAGATGAGCCTGGCTTATGGCCGGGCTGCGAGAGTAATAAAAGACTTGAAACTCATCAATGGTGTATTAAACGTACAATGAATTGGACATGCGCTTCCCTGTCTTGGATCGAACATGCATGCCTCTCATCTCCCATAGGCGCTATATGGCCCCTATGGGTCATATAGCGCCTGTAATGCAAACCATTTTCCGATTCGTTACTGCCGACATCTTTCGCTTCGTTACTGCTGCTGTGTTTCGCCCATCCCCCCTGGCTGCTTCACACCACTTCGCACCAATTGTTACACTCAGTGTGTCAGCGAATTTTAATATACTGCTTTCCTGTTTGAGCATCAGAATGTACTACTTTACAAATCATACTCCTGGTAGAACATGACATCACTCGCCATAACTTATATAGCAAGCCGTGCTAGCACACTGCAGCACTCCACTCAGGTCCTCAGGTGAGTACTTTGAGTAGAACGGATCCAGGAAGAAAGTCGCAGGAATAAAAGCACAGAAAAACGTCACAACCTAACTTAGCCTAATGTGACTTTTTCCAGTGACTTTCCCAGGCAAAACCTCCCTCGACCACTGGAATACTGATCTATTATGCTCTTACGAAGGAGCATCAGTACTTTCTACTAATTATTTACAATATTCATATAAATAACAGAATTGATATTATGTAGAAATTCATAAATTATCAATTTTAATATTTTTATGTTGTTCAAAGGGGAATTACTTAAGTCATAGAGGTTGCACATGCGCGCACACTACACTTTCACATGTACACATATGTATACAAAAGAGATTTGGCCTTAGGGGTCAGAAACAAGTAATGCTGGTTACTCTTAAGAGACGGGGTCAAGAGCTGAGACTCGAGCCCCGCAAACAGAATTCAGCGAACACAGGAAAACAGGTACACTAAGGTACAGTTTTAAATTAAAACACAGGTGAGCCACAGTATTTCATCAGCCTCAGAGTGGTCAGGAAGTGGACTGACCTTGACAACAAAGTAGAAGCTGGATCTGTACACAGCTTCAAGAACATGTATGATTGCGCTCAGGAGGCTGAGAGAGTGTTCCCAATAAACGATTAAGACTAATGGTGTGTAATAGCGACCAGTTGAGGGACTGACCACTTACAAAGGCTGCCGAACTATTCACGTCTCAACTTGTCTCCAGTTATGTATTCGACTGAAGAAATCCGTTGTGCGAATGAAATGTTTCACAATAAAGACACGTAGTGTTGTACACGTGTCTTGTTCATCGGCCAGTTAAGAGGCAGGGTCAGGAGCCGAGATCAGCTCCTGCAACCACAAATAGGTGAATATACGTGAGTCCACATGCACACATCAACGAAACTCAGGCCTGTACACTGCTCCACTGTATCTTATCTGTGCGTGTATCTCTGGAACCTTTAACGCTACAACAAACTAGGATATAAAACTGTACACACATCCGCCAGTACACACCCGTTGTACCAATTATAATGACCTATGATCACTTGTGAATATTCCAGTGGAATTACCACTGAAGACTAAACAATGCCACAATGCCCAAACATACGGGAGAGAGAGAGAGAGAGAGAGAGAACTTGATTCTGGTGTGGGAGGAGGCAGAGAAGGGAGAGCAAAAGAGGAAGGGAGAGGGAGGGAGAGAAAGGAGAGAGAGAAAAGCTGATAAGGTCGTCTGGATAATAATGGTTTAATATACTAACAAGTAGAATTTATCCCAGAATAAAAATATTGGAACGTATCAAGTGGCAGGAACCAGGAATAAAGGTTCACTACAGGAAATTAAGAGAAATAACTACTTAAATAAGGGTAACCCTATAAATAATTGGCAAATAAAGCTAAATAGGGATTGTCTTTTTTTTTCGCCAAGGTGCGTAGGAAAGACGCGTATGTAACAGTTACCTGGAGGTTATTCCGGGGATCAACGCCCCCGCGGCCCGGTCCATGACCAGGCTTCCCGATGGATCAGGGCCTGATCAACTAGGCTGTTACTGCTGGCCGCACGCAGTCCAACGTACGAGCCACAGCCCGTCTGATCCGGCACTGACTTTAGGTATCTGTCCAGCTCTCTCTTGAAGGCAGCCAGGGGTTTATTGGCAATTCCCCTAATGCTTGATGGGAGGCTGTTGAACAGTTTTGGGCCCCGGACACTTATGGTGTTTTCCCTTAGTGTACCAATGGCGCCCCTACTTTTTATTGGGGGCATTTTGCATCGCCTGCCCAGTCTTTTACTTTCGTAGGGAGTGATTTCTGTGTGCAGATTTGGGACCATTCCTTCCAAGATTTTCCAAGTGTAGATTATGATATATCTCTCCCTCCTGCGTTCCAACGAGTACAAGTCAAGTGCTTCCAAGCGTTCCCAGTAGTTAAGGTGCTTGACAGAACTTATACGTGCAGTAAAGGATCTCTGTACACTCTCTAGATCTGCGATTTCACCTGCTTTGAATGGAGATGTTAATGTACAGCAGTATTCCAGCCTAGAGAGAACAAGTGATTTGAAAAGGATCATCATGGGCTTGGCATATCTCGTTTTGAAAGTTCTCATTATCCATCCTATCATTTTCTTTGCACGTGCGATCGTGGCACTGTTGTGATCCTTGAAAGTGAGATCCTCAGACATTACTACTCCCAGGTCCCTTACATTATTTTTCCGCTCTATTGTATAGCCGGAGTCAGTAGTATACTCTGTTCTAGTTATTATCTTCTCCAGTTTTCCATAACGGAGTAGTTGGAATTTGTCCTCATTGAACATCATATTGTTTACCGTTGCCCACTGGAAAACTTTGTTTATATCTTCTTGGAGGTTAACCGCGTCCTCAGCAGATGACAGCCTCATGCAGATCCTAGTATCATCCGCAAAGGATGATACGGTGCTGTGGTGTATATCTCTGTCTATGTCTGATATGAGGATGAGGAATAAGATGGGGGCGAGTACTGTGCCTTGTGGAACAGAGCTCTTCACTATGGCAGCCTCCGATTTAACTCTGTTGACCACTACTCTTTGTGTTCGATTTGTTAGGAAGTTGAAGATCCATCTCCCCACTTTCCCAGTTATTCCTTTAGCACGTATTTTATGGGCTATTACGCCATGATCGCATTTGTCAAATGCTTTTGCAAAGTCTGTGTATATTACATCTGCATTCTGATTTTCTTCCAGTGCATCCAAGGCCATGTCATAGTGATCCAGTAGTTGTGAGAGGCAGGAGCGACCTGCCCTGAACCCATGTTGCCCTGGATTGTGCTGGGCATCTTCCGAAACCTTTCGCCTACATAGCAGGCTTCATCAGTCGTGAGACGCTTATGCAACATTTGGGTATCTTTATTCTGGAAACGTTTCGCCATACAGTGGCTTCTTCAGTCCCATGCAGAGGAAAGTGGAAGATGAGGAGGAGTTTGAGGTAATCAGTCCCTCAGCCTGGAGTCGATGTGTTCAGTCCATCAATCTTGACGTAAGTGCAGCATATTCGTGGAGATGGGGCTTATTTCCTGCTGACAGATGAGGTGGAGAAGTGGCAGGCGGAGTCACCAGTGGATAAAACCGCTAATGAATAAAGATATCCAAACGTTGTACAAGTCCCATTTATCATCTTGTCGGTTTTACAAACCATTTATTCACATTCATCTCACTGCAACAATAGTTGCAGTGAGATTTTACTGACAGCTTCCAGCTGGGAGCATCATAACCGTTCCAGTACCATTGTCACAATCCTCGAGAGAAAAACCGAATGACCTGAAGAGAATGAAACAAAATGGGTGGCTTAACTGGCTGCGATGCCTTACACATTATTCAAAGTCGTTTGACCTGACCCAGGCTAACCTGTATTCTGAGGTTACTCGTAAGCCCACCTTCAGTAACCCAACACTTCTCATTACATTAATAGTGTGCAATTCTGATGAGTTGATAAATAAACCACATGCCCACCAGTAACTTAATTCAGTGCAGAGATTGTATACTAGAGATAATGGACCATCAGGTACAAAGCATATACCATTCCAGCAGGTACTGGAGGTTTCTAACATATTTTTCTCTCTGAATGCGACCCAGAACACAGGTACCTATTTTTTTTTTTTACTGCTTTGTGGGTAGGAGTGATGATTCGGAGGAGGGGCAGGGTTAGTGGAGGTGGTGGCGGTTCATGATAATGAACCACCACCATGTCCTTGATGATAACATCAAGGACATTATAACACCAGTCAGCCTGTTACCATTACCAACGTCAATTTTGTTACGTAGTTCCCAGTGTCATTGTCTTAACACTACTTGTTAACTCTTAGTTAGCATAGGGTAATTAGGTTATGTTTGTATTGGTCGAGTTAGGGGATGTATTTTTTTACGACAAAGGTTGCAATACAACAGCAATACGTTTAATAACATTTAATAACAGTACAGGTTTTAGCAGTAACTAGGAGTTACTGCCAGGTGTTGTGGAACTCTTTGCATGGTCTACGTCACTGATGCTCAGGTCTAGTGTGGCACTGAAAGACATCTTAGTTTTGCTGCTGTGGAGTTACAGCTAGGTGTTGTTACGGTGCCTACATCCATCTGAATTAAAAACAATTCTCGACTTTTCTATCTTTCAGCGCTTGGTCAAGAATGTCTGCTGACATGTTAGAGATTCGTAATTTGACTGTATCATTTGACAGTGACACCTGCGAGTCCTTAGTACAGTTCACTGGTAAATGAAGACACTTTGGGGTCTTCATTCAAGATTTCTTCACGTTAAACATGCAAGTCATCTCTCTCGTTGTTTATCACCTTCCTTCGTATAAATTTCTCCTGTTTATTTGTTCAAATGCCTCTATTCTTTTGTTTTCCTCCTTTACCTTTCCCTCATATCCTGCTTGACTTCCTGATTACCTCCCTCCCTTTTTCATTCCTTCCTTCTTTCCCTCCCTCCCTCCCTCCCTCCCTTCTCCCCGTGTCCCTTCCTTACAAGGCCACAGTTCTCCACCCTGTGTTATGAATCGCCTTTTTATGGCCGGAAAATTGGAAATGTCGAGAGGAGAAGTTCTGCATCAGTCATGTCAGGAACCAGGGCCTCCCTTCCCTCCCTCTCTACTTCCTTCTCTCCCAAACTCCCTACCTTGCCCCCCTCTCCATTTCTCCTTCCCTCCCTATCACTCTCCCCCTTCCCTATTCTTGCTTCCTTGCTCTTTCACTCTACCCATAATCACCCTCTTTGCCCTTTACCATTCACTATTTCCATCCTCATCTCATGGCTCCCCCTTTCTCATCCTCTCTTCCACATATCCTCTCCCACTCCCCACACACATCGCCTTTCAGCTCTCTTAACACCCAGTCCTCTTTCCTTTCTTACCTTTCTTTTCCTCTTCCCTTCATTCTAAATACCCTCTTCATTCCTCCCCTGTTTCTATCCTCTCCTCCCTCCACTCTTACCTCGAGGACTCATATAGTACAGTTACCCAATGAGACCTGTGTGTTCACAGCTGAGCTGTGCACAATCCTCGCTGCTCTTGTCCTGATAGCTGGCTTAGTTGGGTCTCGCTTCACTGTGTACGCAGATTCCGTGTGTTGTCTGGCCTGGCCTGGCCCACTGTGCTTCTGTCCTCCCTGCGGTTCTAGAGATCCACGAGTGATTAGTTCGTCTCCACGCATAACAAAAGAATGGGGAGTTCTGTCGGGGTCCCAGGCCATGTTGCGGTCCCGGGTCATGTTGATGTCCCTGGCCATGTTGGTGTCCCGGGAAATGAACTGGCAGTTGTTGAGAGGAAGGCTGTTGTTATCAGCTGAATCTATAGCAGTCTTATGCCTTACAGTGATTTCTTGGACCACACAAATACGTCCTTGTGAAGTGGTGGGTCCTACAGACTGGCAGCAAGTTTTGCAGGGTCTGGCAGGAAGTGGAGGTTTGGTCCTTCTTCAACAGGAATCATCAGTTTGAGATAACTATCAATTAAAGATCAGACCCATACATCTCACTCACAGCCACCTGTTTGCCAGTGCTCCTGCATCCCTCTCAGTGTAGCTTATCATGTGCCACTGATTTGTGGAATACATTTGAAAAGTTTGCCCATGACTTAGTCCTGTCCGCCTTCGTCATGGTTTATGTACTTACTGAGATGCCTATAGGGACCTCGGGGGACTTTTAAAACAATCTTGATGTTAATCATTTAATGGGATTTTTAAGTAATGTTGGTTATTTTAACTTGGTGTGACACTATTTGTTTATGTTGTTTTCATGTTAATTTTTAGTTTTGATATTATGTGTGTTGTGTTTATTTTTTCACTGTCATACACGCTGAATGATCTACTCAGTTACAGTGCTCTTCTGTACTCAACAACTTCCTGCCTGCCTGCTTTCACACACTCCTGTCTCCTTGCTATTCTTCCTCTACTGCATCTCCTCCTTATCCTGCTTTCTCTTCCTTTTCCTCATCCTCTTCATTTTCCTCCTCCCGTATCTCATTCGAGATAGTTTTAAGGCTAGTGTGCCAGTAAGGTACCTGTCATGTAGAGTTAATGTGATATCTCTCTTGTCTCCCAGAGCCTAGTGACGCTCCCAGTTGTTTACATGATTTACTGTAACTGCTGCAGCAGTTAAACTCTCTTTATTTCCTAGCTGGGATATCTCGCCTGCCTTGAAAGGAGATGCGGACGTACAACACTTTCGTACTCTTGCACGCAAATGCTTTTGCGTGTTGCGCGCGCAGCCAGGAGCTGTGATTCAACCCCTGCAACCACATTTACGGTGTGTGTGTGTGTGTGTGTGTGTGTGTGTGTGTGTGTGTGTGTGTGTGTGTGTGTGTGTGTGTGTGTGTGTGTATGTGCGCGCGGACGGAGGTGGAGCCAAGAGCTGTGACTTAATCCCTGCAACGACAAATAGGTGAGTACACACACACACGCACACACATTAAACAAGAATGAAGAATTGATAGAATATTTGAGGCAATCCCTGATATTATAGTTGTCACAGAGATGAAGCAAATTGAAATGGTAAGAGATGCAGTATTCTCAGTTGGATATCAAGTAATGAGAGGAAAAAGAGGAAATGGGGGAGGGAAAGTGACACTGTTTACCTGGAGAGAGTTCCGGGGGTCAACGCCCCCGCGGCCCGGTCTGTGACCAGGCCTCCTGGTCAGAAACCAGTGGAGTTTTGAGTTTTGTGCTCACTATGTAACTACTTCGTTTCGGTCCGTCGTATACCACTTAGTTGTGACTTGAAAATGGTCCAGGTTGTACCGAAAAGCCTCTCAAGCAGGTGAAATTGCAGATCTAGAGAGTGTACAGAGATCCTTTACTGCACGTATAAGTTCTGTCAAGCACCTTAACTACTAGGAACGCTTGGAAGCACTTGACTTGTACTCGTTGGAACGCAGGAGGGAGAGATATATCATAATCTACACTTGGAAAATCCTGGAAGGAATGGTCCCAAATCTGCACACAGAAATCACTCCCTACGAAAGTAAAAGACTGGGCAGGCGATGCAAAATGCCCCCAATTAAAAGTAGGGGCGCCATTGGTACACTAAGGGAAAACTCCATATATGTCCAGGGCCCAAGGCTGTTCAACAGCCTCCCATGAAGCATTAGGGGAATTACCAATAAACCCCTGGCTGCCTTCAAGAGAGAGCTGGACAGATACCTAAAGTCAGTGCCGGATCAGCCGGGCTGTGGCTCGTACGTTGGACTGCGTGAGGCCAGCAGTAACAGCCTGGTTGATCAGGCCCTGATCCACCGGGAGGCCTGGTCATGGACCGGGCCGCGGGGGTGTTGATCCCCGGAATAACCTCCAGGTAACCAGGTAAGTAATATAATTATAACCTTAATATTTAAAGGGGTGGAGGGGTAAGTTAGTGGAAATCCTCGGCCAGATGACCAAAAACTCCTGTGGCGGGTCATCATATGACTGAGACCTACGTATGGAAACACTTGACCTGTTTCCTAACGAATCTTACCTACCTTTCTACCTCTTTAAGTATAAGTTATTCGTGAAGGAAGAAGTGGTTGATACCATAGGAGAAGTGGCAGGAAACACTCGCAAGACAAAGTTACTTACCATGAAAGATTTCAGCCACCAGGAAACAGACCGGGAGAAGAGGGCTCTACACTGGAATCATCAGTGTAGAGAACTAATATGATAATGATGGCGGTGGTGGTGGCAGACAACCACAAGGATGTTGGGAACTGTTTCTTCAGTCTCGGGGTGGTATAGACTGGATGAAGAAGGGAAGGGGGTGAATTCAGAGTATAGTTTCAGTAGATGTGATAGGGCCCAGGAGGCTACTAGCCAACAAGACTGGTAGATGCATTATGTCAAGAGACGGTGCGAAGAGCTGAAACTCAACCCCCGTAAATAAAAATAAGTAAATACCATCAAAACTACTTAGGTGTCTTGTGGTTTGGTTGGTAGCGCACTCAACTGATATGCTGACTGTCTGATCTGTGGTTCAGTTCCTGATACGTGGAAACGGGCATGTTTCCTTTCACCTGTTGCCCAGGTTCTGCGTGTGCGTGGGTATACACTGCTCCTCATCCCCCACAAATCTCGTGAGTACACATTTATGAGTGAACACAGTCTCCCACACATTGTGAGTACATATGAGTACACACAAGCTGTAATTATACGAGGCAGGAGATAGCAGGAAAAGGTACAGAGGTCGTTTACTTCCCACGTAGTCAACAGATCTAACCTACTGGGAAGGCATGAAACAGGTTGGAATGTACTCTCAGGAAGGGAAAGGAGAGAGAGCTATCAGATCTTATAAACCAGGAATATACTCGACGGTCTGCTCCCCAATTTGCATACTGCCATAGCAACTAACTGGGGTAAAAGAGAGGGACAGTGTAGAATAAACCTATTGAAAAAGCAAAAGTGGCATAGGTACCGTTAGAGACTGTCAACATCCGCAGCAGCAGACTATTGAAGCTGATGCCAACATGTGTCGGGAAAATTGTGTACATGAAAGGTATACAGTACCGGTAAGGTGAATAATTACACATGTGCAACATCTGGGTATGCTTATTGTAGACGTTTCGCCATCCAGTGGCTTTATCAATACAAATTCAAAGACATAATGGGAAGACTGTAGATCTATATACAAAAGACGAGGTAATCAGTCCCTTAGTCTTGGAGTTGAAGAGCACCGTAGTCTAAGTGCTTACAGAGAGAGAGAGAGAGAGAGAGAGAGAGAGAGAAAGAGATAGAGGGGTCACTTTTCGAGGCCAACAACGCCCTCGTTTCTTCTACCTCCTTGTTTCTTACCCCCGTTTCATGTCTTATTTTCTATAGTCCTTTCCCATTCTCTCTCTCTCTCTCTCTCTCTCTCTCTCTCTCTCTCTCTCTCTCTCTCTCTCTCTCTCTCTCTCTCTCTCTCTCTCTCTCTCTCTCTCTCTCTCTCTCTCCCCCCCTCAGTGTCTCCCTCCCTCCCTCTCCCCTCCCCTCTCCCTCTCCCTCTCCTTCTCTTACGTGACCCCATCCTCGTCTCACCCCCTCCCTTTTCCCCTTCCTCCCCAACACACAAGAGTGGTCGACGTCGATCGTAAAATTCAACAATAAATTTACAGACCTCGCATTTAAATGATTCAGTCTTGTTGGTCAGCACCCCCCCCCCCCCCCATCCTCCCTCTTCAACTAAAGACTGACCTCCCTCCCTCCACCTTCTGCCCCAGCGGCTCTTCTTCCTATTCCTTTTCCTACCACAGCAGCTCTTTCTCCTCCTCATCCAGTCACCCAATCCACCTATAGAACCCCGCTCCACAAAGGTGGCAGTCAATTGCAGAAAGAATGTATAGATCGATACCTTCAACGTCACACGTCAGAATCTTTAAAAGGGTCTAGATTGCCACTCAGATGGAATCACAACAGTTGCACAACGCAGAGCAACATGCTAGGTCATTACATGGTCCTGGATGCACTGAGAGACGAACTTCATGCAGGTGTAGTTCACACAGATCTTGCAAAAGCCTTTGACAAGTGGTGACCATGGTGCAATAGCCAACAAAATGAGTGCATAAGGAATAACTCGATACTTAGATGGATGTTCAACTTTCTTAATAGAATCCAGAGATGAAGAGTAAGCTAAGTGATAAATCGGGAGCTATACAGTGAAAAGTTCTGTTCAAGGCACAGTACTCGCTCCACTTTCCTAGCTATTCCTACTGCACGCATTTTGTGTGTTGCTACACCATGATCACACTTGTCCAAGACATTTTTTGCAAAGTCCACATACACTACATCTGTATATTAATAAGACACATGGGCAACACTTGGGTATCTTTATTGACGAAAGGTTTAGCTTTGACAGGTGGCTATATCAGTCGATTACGGGCGAAGGAAACACTTTCTCAAGTGTTGTATTCGACTGAAGAAACCTGCTGTGCAGACGATACGTTTCGATAATAAAGATACCACCATAATAGAACTGCATCTGCATTTAGCAGTCACTGTCTCCATGTGACGGGCAGTTTCGCTTTTTTTTAGACATTTACAAAGATTTCGACAGTGTGTGATTTCAGTGCTATCGTTCAGTAGTTTTTTAAATTGCTGTTTCGGTCCAAGACGGACCGAAACGTCCTAATAAGTTTCATTTTTCTATGTGCGAGGTATTTATGTATTGTTCCAGTCACGGTATTGTCTTTTTATTCTTTATTGCTGTCTCCTTATGGAGTGAGGCTGTAAGAGTGGGTTTTAATGACTGTGTCATGACACCTGTGTCCAGCCTCCTCCCAAGAATATTTAGGACACGAGATAATGGTTTCATGCACTTTTTGGTGAATATGGAGCTCCACGAGTCTGGGCCTGGGGCAGATGTGCTTAAAGAAAATAATTGCTGCCATAATAAAGTAATATTTATAACCACATGCAGTACTATGAATATGTTTGCTTACTATGTTAAAGATACTGCGCACACACACACACACACACACACACACACACACCACACACACACACACACACACACACACACAGGAACCATACACAGTTTTAAGACGAGGTTTGATAAAGCTCATGGAGCGGGGAGAGAGAGGGCCTAGTAGCAACCGATGAAGAGGCGGGGCCAGGAGCTAGGACTCGACCCCTGCAACCACAAATAGGTGAATACAAATAGGTGAGTACACACACACACGTACGTACGTAGTACAACAACTGTCAGTGTTGATGGGGTAGTAGTAATTATATTGGTGGTGGTAGTAGTAGTAAGGATAGTTGCATTTCCATCTCCAATCTCTCTTCGTCTACCTCTTCCTTCTCCTTCCTACTCTCTCACTTCTTCCCCCTCCCTCTCTTCTTCTACTCTTTACCTCAGCCTCATTTGCCTCAGTGTGAGAGAGACGCCAAGCAATTTTACGAGCCTGGCTTCATTGTTGTAGAGGACGTGGGTGTGGTGGTTATGGTGAGGGTGGTGGGTGGTTATTGTGGGGGTGGAGGCGGGGGTATTTATAGTGGGAGTGGTTGCGGTGAGGCTTGTGGTAGTGGAGCTTGTGGTAGGGGTGGTGAAACTTGTGATGGTGGTGGAGCTTGTGATAGGAATTTTTTTTTTGTGGATACAGTTATGGTTGTGAGAAAAGCGGTGGTTGTGGTAATGGAGAAGGTGCTAGAGGTGGTGCTATTTGTGGTGAAGGCGTGTGGTACTAGAAATTGTGGTGGGGCTAGTGGTGTTGGAGAGTGTTAGTGGTGGGGATAGGGGAAGAGTCGGGGGGGGGGGTGGATTTGTGGTGATGGTGCTAGTAACTATACTAATACAACATACAACAAAGCACAAAGAAATTCCGCATGTACTGTGTACTGCAGTAATACCTTCCCAGGCTTGCCTTAAGCACCACTTAAAGTTAATTGAAAAGTGGAGAATATTTCCAAAAAAAAGTGACGTAATACTTACGGAATTAACATGTTACTCTGGTGTGAATTTTAGCTACGTTTATATGACGGTGTCTGATCACCATCATCCTTCCTTTCACAGTACACACACACACACACACGCACGCGCGCGCACACACACACACACACACACACACACACACACACACACACACACACACACACACACACACATTCACACACACACACATTCACACACACACACACACACATTCACACACACACACACATTCACACACACACACACACACATTCACACACACAAATTCACACACACACACACACACACATTCACACACACACACACACACACACACACACACACACACACACACACACACACACACACACACACACACACACACACACACACACACACACGATACGTGAGTGAATTTGGTTCATATTTTCCTGTAGTCTTGTAGGAGCGCGTCAGCACTACCATGCCAAGCCTCTGACTAACGAGGTGATTCGCCTAGTGACGTGCAGGTATTTCTCTCTCTTTCTATTATCTATTACTTGTGCACCTTGCCCTGGGTCACTCCTCGCTTCACCCTCCACTGCACTCTTGAAAACGTAAGCTGATCTATCCTCACTGCATAAAGAATAAAAAAAATCCACAATACCTTATTGGATAGTCTTATTTATGGTGTTTTTTTTATATATATTTCACTTTTATTTGTGTTTACCAGCATTAGCTGCAGTCTTTGATTTTGACATCACTTGTTAACTTCCGTTATTTGTATGTTTCTTTCCGGTACCGTACTTGTTTTTCTTCTTGCCCCGCAGGTTTGTTTTGGGTCACCTTAACTTTGAGGGCAACATGGAACGATCTCTTATTGCCTGTTACTTACGATGCTAATGGTATATAATACTGAAGAGTGGAAGAGAAATACACATGTTCAACAACTAGCTAAAAGATACTTAAGTATAGTTCAGAATTATAATAATAACCTGACTTAAGTGTCTTTTTGCACATCTTGTCGGTATCACCATATCATTTCTCAACAGTTTGGTGTCTTCAGTGTTGACTGAAACGTTTCGCCTACGCAGAGATGAAATTTGAGGCAATAGGTGGAGTAGCCGAGTAAAGATGCATACATCAAATCTCCAAGGCTGATGCACTGATTATATCATCTTCGCTACTGACGAAGCCTACTGGGTAAGCGAAATAAATAGAAATTACATTAGTAATCTTCGGCATGGCTGGGACTGTATCCCAGGGTGCCATCTCAGGCTATATCATCCTAGGACTGTGGCATGCCAAGACTGACACTGTAGGCACTTGAAGTTTGCTCATTAACTTCTGTGGTTATGGTGGTAAATGGAAATTATTGAAGAAGAAATCTTTATTGCGCAAACTGTTTAATCCATATTAAGCGCTAAATCCATATGGGTTATTCAGCGCAAGACGTAGTTGAGGCTCGATGCTTTGTCTGCTGAGCCCCAGACAGAGAAACGTTGTCTCATGACTTGATAAAGCGCTACACATTGAAATGTTTTTTTTATGCAAAAACATTTCGCTCTGTGTAGCGCTGTGTCAGGTCATGAGACAACGTTTCACTCTGTATAGGGATTTACCAAATCCTGACATGGGATACAAGAGCCACGGAATGCAACAGGCCGCTAGGGTGCATCCGACTCCCCAAGAGTGATCAACTGGATTGTCCATTGGCCTAGAATGCACCATTTGCTGTCAGTTATCTTTATAAATTCATGTAGAAGGGCAGAGGAGCGGGGAAGGTTCACCCCAGGTCATAATGTTGACTAAAATGGCATTTGATCGCATGCTTATACAAAACTTGCTGTAGCTGAAACTGACGCCTTCAGAAGATTTACATAGGAGGGGGGTTCGGGGTAGCAAGGTGGATGGAGGACGATGTTAGGGGAATGAAGCAGTGTTATCTTTATATGGGTGGGGGCTGATGGAAATTTTGGGGGGTTTCAGCCCCCCTTGCCCCCACTAGGCGCCGTCCCAAAACAAAAGCCAGAACACGAATAATCCACATGACGTTTGGGTCCGACGTAGTCAATGATCCAAGTAGGACCGAAATGTCGTCATAAGTTCCATCCTATGTGCGGGTTATTTATGTATTGCACCATGGAGTCAACGAACCAGACAAGCTGTTACCTGTGATAACGACATATCCTCCTCCTCGCTGTGCGGGTTATTTATGTATTGCACCTGTCACGGTATTATGGCTTCTTATTCTTCGAAAGCCAAAGCCAGAACAGTTGTAGCCTCCTAACTGGTTTCCAGTTTTCACCCTTGGCGTGTCTTCCAGCAAGGTTTTCGTTGTAATTGGGCGACCTAAATCCCAGTTTACCAGATTTGTTAAACAGTAATAATGATTTCCATTCAGTAACTAGAAGCCTCATCTTATAGCAAACCTGTAACTACTGCTGCTCCCAACTGTTAATTTTGTTTTACGTTTTCTTTTTGATATAACGATTTACATGTGACATGGGAAAGTAGACACGAGTGCAGTATAAGGCGATCTTTGTTTTGACTACGTCTCGCCCATGCAGTGGGCGAAATGTAGTCAACAAAGGATTGATTTATAGTGCATTTATGTCTACTTTTCCATCGTGTCGGTATTTTTATAACATCTAAAAATCAGTGTCACAGTTAACACTATGTAACTTCTAAGTATACAATAAGATCACGGTAAACGGCTGACACCACAATATGCAGAACAACTACAGTGAAAAAATAGTGAAATTCCAAGCACTTTCGTGATTTCTCACGTTATCAAGGACATTGATAATATGAAATTACGAAAGCACTTGGAATTTTACTATTTTTAAACCGTGATTATTCCGCACATATGTATACTAGTGTAAAGTTTACAGTTACCACTATGTATATTGTAAGTATACATAGTATACTATGTATACTATACTATGTATACAAGTATAAAGTTTTCAATTAACACTATGCAAATACAAGATGAAGAATTAGACACATGTGCAACATCTGGGTATCTTTTATTGTAGACGTTTCGCCATCCAGTGGCTTACTCAATACAAGGACATAATGGGAAGACTGTAGAACTATATACAAAAGACGAGGTAATCAGTCCCTCAGCCTTGGAACAGAAGATCACCGTAGTCTTAGAAGAATGTGAAGCACAAACAAGAAGCTTGGCGCTTGTATACTGCGTCAGGCGAGGGACGTGTAAATATACTAGTATACTATAAATACATATATACTACTATAGTTAATGCTGTATTTCTGCTGTTTTAACAACATTAACACTATTTTTTGCTATTTTAACAATAGCTTATTTCCGCTATTTTAACAATAGTTTATTTCCGCTATTTTAACAATAGTTTATTTCCGCTATTTTAACAATAGTTTATTTCCGCTATTTTAACATTATGTTAACACTGTTTCTGCTCAAGACAGAATAAACTCTTAAAATATATTTTAACTTTCGTATTTATTAAAAAAAAAACATCTGATTGGTGGACCACACTGGCGAGGTCGGAAATTTTTCCCTGAAAATTTTCAGCAATATTTTTATTTTTTTATTCCACAAATGGGGAAGATAACATAGGGGAGTGATGAAGCAATTTGACAACGATGGGTCGTCTGATGCGCTCAGGCGACCGTGAACATCTTGCGTAGGTGATTTAAAAGTCAGACTTTTCGTGTGGCGTTCGTTAGGCGTGATTCGTTATCAGCGAGTTACGCGTCCTTCGTTATCCGCGAGTTAACGCGCCCTTCCTTTCGTTCTGGGGACGCTTCGGAGCCATGTATTCAAAAAAAAAATTAGCTAAATCTATTAACATTAACAATTTCGTGCGGCTTTTAATTGATTGTGGTTAATTTTTAACTTGGTATGGTAGCACTTGCTTGTGTTGAGGTGTTCGTGTTGCTTCTATTGTTTTTTTTTATTTTATCCTTGTTTTACTGTATATTGATTTATTTATTGTATAGCTATGAGCCCCGAGGAATCTATATGGTCATGGTCTGGATGACCCGTAATTATCACAAATACTACTGTTATCACTGTTGCTGCTACTACTACTGCCACTGCTTCTTCTACTACCACTGCTACTACTATTGATATTACTGTTACTACAAATGCTATTACTATTACTACAACAGTAGCCGTGACGGTGAAGACTATTGGATTCAGATCTTTTTTTTTTCCAAAATTATTACAATTCTTATAAAAATGACTGGAGTGAATTTAAAGCCTATTGGAAAGCCTCTGGTTATTTAGAGCAATTGAAGCAGGAGTGTGTGGGAGGGAGAGAGAGAGAGAGAGAGAGAGAGAGAGAGAGAGAGAGACCCACTTTGTGTATACCACGGTTGAGCTGATATCAGCAATACCTATCTATCTCTCTATCTCACCATCAACTCTACTTAATTCTCCACTAAATGGAGTGGAAGAAGCGGCCCCAGACCTGGCCACACCCCCAGACCTGGCCATACCCCAGACCTGGCCAGGAGCAACTTCCTCCATCCTCTAAGTCACTCCTGCGGAAATAATTAAATCAGACCTTCCCAAACTGACCTAGGTCCAGTCAGAGCTTTCAATTTTGACCATTTTATTATTTATGCAAGCTTACAGAGCTATTAGACAGTAGGCCTACTGCAGTATTCCTCTATTGTGACCCCCACCAGACAAGCCGGGACCAGCGTGGGGCTGCGGAGTAGGAAAACTCGAAACCCGTGAAAGGCATATCAAAGGTATGGAGTTACGTAGCTTTTCCACCCCTTAAAGATGTAATTAATATATATTACTACTACTACTGCTAGTGCTGCTACTAGTACTACTACTGCTGCTACTAGTACTACTACTACTGCTGCTGCCAGTCTTAAGCGGTTTTCATTGTTGAACACTTGCTCAACCAGGCTGTTGTTGCTAGCCTGCCGCAAGACTGCATAGCCATCACAGCCTGCCAGATATAAAGTTACTGTTATATCAGTGCTATACAGAGTGACAAGTGGATGAATAAAACACATGTGCAACACTGGGGTATTTTTTTATTGTGGAGACATTTCGCCCACCAGTGGCTTTATCAGTCCAGTAGAGAGAATAAACGATGTAAGACAAGATGTAATTGTTGGGAGGGTTCGTGGAGATGTGATGGTTGGAGTTAAACACAGTCGTTGGATGTTAGCACATATATTAGCAGTGTGTGAGAGGGGGGGAGGGCCAGCCTGCCTGTTGCTGCTTGGTAGGTCTATCGGGAACTGAGAGAGAGGACGAGCACACAGCGCTCATAACGGCATCACATGATGTCACACATGCTAGTCACTGAGCCTAGCAAGGGGTCATGTATGTAAAACATATGGATGGTACTAACTGTGATACTCAGATAAGCTATACAAATCAAGTAGGGGATCAGCAACTATGCAGACAGCTCAGTCATGTTACGTATGTCGTCTCGACATACAATACTACGCTATAGGCTGAACAGGCAGGTGGCTCTGGGCTGATTCTATACAATGGCAAAGACATATGCAACTTAGAACTAATGGATGGTATCATAATGGATGTTAATGTAATGCATTACGAATTATAAGAACAAATCATGGTACTATAAAGGATGGAATTGATCGATCGATCTGTATTCATGCACTCTACGGATTCTGAGGAAGAATATACATATTTACAAAGGTGAAAGTAATTAACAGCAAAGGCAGATCTGGTGCACACAGATCATTACTGCTAATCTCAGAATTCGGAGGGAACGTGAACACACAAAAAAAAAAATTCTGAAAACTGATCAGCTAATAAACACACAGTGGACAACTTCATTCATCTTGAACAACTAACTATACAGGCTATGTACATTTAAACCCAACTCTGCGAGGGTAAGATTTACATATGTAGAATGGTTATCATCTTTGGGATGATCGAATTCCCTTGCAATGGCTAACACTGAGGGAGATCTGAACAAGTATCTACAAAACATACTTGAGGGTTTCTCATCACTTGTCGTGTATGCAAAGAATAACGACATTCAGGTTGATCATCTGACTGAGTATTAAAGATAGAGGGTACAGAGTCAGGAGGATTGTCAGCGACTGCATCATTAGTCTGGGTAGAAATATCCTCGACATCGCATATTAATTTCATATGATCTAAATGCGATTCCTTATACTGACCAGTACTAATTTCTCAAACCTTATACTTATTGCCATTGATATGTTCAATTACTCGATAAGGGCCAACAAACTTTCGATCAAACTTAGGCATTGCGGATGTTTTGTTGAAGTTAGTCAGCATAACCCTCGAACCCACTTTAACTTTGGTCGGCTTAGCACGGCTATTAGTTACTCTAGTAAATTTTGCAGTTGATTTATGAAGTGTTTCACGGATTCTTCTAAAAACACTGAGCTATGCTGTTACGAGTTGCCATGAAATCATCAGGGTTATAATTGGGTTTTGGTGTGGAATATAACAACTCATAAGGCAAACGCTTGTCCACACCGTACAATGCATCATGTGGAGTGTCACCTATGGGAGCATTGTAAGCAGAATTTATGGCACATTGAGCATTTGGTATACCTTCATCCCAAGTTTCACTATTGGGGTTGATAGTGGCTCTCAAAACATCAAGTACTTTCTTATTTGTTCGTTCTGCCCAACCATTACTCGCAGGATGATGAGGAACAATGGTTGACTTAGAGATCTTGTACAAGGTACACAAATTTTCAAGAATCTCGTTGCAGAATTCACCTCCATTATCTGTTACTAGGGACTTAGGAGTGGTGTGCCTGCAGATAATGCGTTCTTTAAACGCTTTAGCTACTGTCTCTGCAGTCTTATCTGCAATAGTAACTAACTAACAATATCTGGTGAAATGGTCTACCATAACACACACATGTTTGTTACCTTGGAGGGAACATCTAAAATTGGTTAACAAATCTAGCGCAACTCTTTCCCACGGTTCGCTAGTAGTTGGATACACCTGGATTGGATTAGGACCATTGACATTTCCTTTATGCTGCATACAAACACTACATTTCTTAACATACTCGGAAATGTCTCTTGCCATATGTGGCCAAAAGTATTTCATTCTGGCTTATTTCACAGAACGATCCATACCAGGGTGTGCAACACCTGGTGCATCGTGAACTAGCTGTAGAGCTACATTCACTAGTGACTGGAATTACTAATTGGTATACCCTTCTGCTTGGGGTACCCAACTCGGCTGTTCGATACAGTAATTCTTGACTCATGACAAAGTCACTAATGGGTGCTGGTGGCTTCACAGTCAGAATAAGATCTTCCTGGAGCAGGAATCGAATCACACCAGTTCACAAGGGATCGGTTCTTTCTTACTGGAGAAATGAACAAACTCGGTGGAGTGGATGACTCTGCCTGTTGCTGCTTGGTAGGTCTAACGGGAACTGAGAGAGAGGAAGAGCGCGCAGCGCTCACCACAACGACATCATGTGACGTCACACATGCTAGTCACTGAGCCTAGCAAGGGGTCATGTATGTAAAACATGGATGGTACTAACTATGATACTCAGATAAGCTATACAACACATGTAGGGGATCAGCAACTATGCTGACATAATTTGAGATGATCACTCCCTCAGCCTTGATAGATGTCGTTCACTTCCTCAGCCTTGATAAATGTTCAGTTCATTTGCCTTGATAACTCTAAAGCACATCCACAGTGATAGAGATTTGTATACTGGAAGCAGGTGAGGTGACGCGGTTGAAGACAGCGTCATAGGAGGGCGGAACTCTCTAGTGGCAATCATGTGCAAGTCCCACTCAAATCCTACCCCTCTTATTCGTGTATTTGTCTAACCTAAATTTGAAGCTAGCCGAGGTTTTGGTTTGTTACCTTTCTAGGCAGACTGTTAACACTCATCATCCACTCTTATTTCCAAGCAAGCACTACAGGCGTAAAAAAATTTTCTGTGTACCAAGATTCCAAGACGCTGCTGTGTCAGTCTAAGTTTTACACAACCGAGAAATAGATGAATATAACTGAGGCTGAAACTCTGATCCTCCTTTTATTACCTCATCTCGTCTCGCCTTGAGAATTTGCGTTTCTTTACAGTGTAACATAATTTCTCTCATTTGTCTTTATATTGTAGATTAAAGCTGAAACTGAAAACGCCTCTGAAACGTCGATAAATGTTATAAAAACACGTTTTAGCTAGTCGCATTTTTTTTTGTTAAAATAACGTAATTTTTTCATCATTTCAAAGGGCTTTCTAGCATTTTGAAAACATTTTAATTTTAGAACTAAAATATTGAAGCTTAAAGTTGAAACTGATAACTCGAATCGCTCTGAAACATCGAAAAAATTATATTACATTTTAGCTTGTATTTTTTTTTTTAAACTAAAACCATTGATTTTTCACAATTCACGTATTCAAAGTTTTTTTTATATAATTTTTAAAAATTTCCATTTTACAACTAAAATCAAGAAATTCTTGGTTTAAAATCATTATCTCAGAAGTATTAGCTGAGGAACTGGTCTCTTCTAAACTATTTTCTTGAACAAGAATGCACAATACTGTGACTGGAACAATACACAAAAGTTTACTACGACGTTTCGGTCCGACTTGTACCATTTACATAATTCAAGTCGGACTGAAATGCCGTCGTAAACTTTCCTCTGTGCAGCTTATTTGTGTATTTTACGAAGGCTGATGAATTGGTCACATTATGTGTACATCACTGCTTCTGCTCTTTTCATAGTCACCTCTATATTCGACTGAAGAAGGCTGCCGTGTTGGCGAAACAGTTTGGAAATAAAGATTCCTGTTGTACATCTCACTCGTCTAACAGCTGATTTTTATGGCATTATTATTATGGTCTAATAAAGGCAGTGGTGGGGAAGCGTCTTCTCAGTAAAAATAAGTGTTGCCTTTGTAATTTACGGCGGGTAATAGTGATGTTTCTTATTGGAAAAATATGCAGCAAAAAACACTTGGAGCATAACATAGTGTATATGTATAAATATGTCAGTGTTCAGTAATAACTCGCATGGAGACAAACTCAGGAGATTAATTGATCTGTATATTACTGTGGCAAAACTACGTTTGTTACAAAACTACGTTAGTTACAAAACTACGTTACTAACTTTAAACTACGTTACTATTCCCCCAGCTACGTTAGTCACGAAACTACGTTACTATCACAAAACTACGCTAATATAGCAGAACATTATCGCAAAACTGATTCATTACTAAAAAAAAGTCAGTCTACGAAAATTGTTCCGATATCTGTAAACCAAAAAAAAAAAAGAGGGGCAGTATCGTAAAAATAGGTTAACATCGCAAAATAAAAATATCGCGGAGGCAGGTTAAAAGGTCAGAGGAGGATAAGGAAGAGTATTGGAGAAGCCGACCCTAACCCGGCCATTTACGGTAATTTATCCCAGCATTAAGCGGCCCTCACGGCCACCTCATGCTAATATCAACATTTACATGGACAGTTTATATGGAATTTTTGCTATATAAATTTTCAACGGTCTTCTGTAGGGGTCGCTTTGTGTGTTACTTCAGTGATACGGTTGTAGATGGTTATCGATAATGTATATGAAAATGTAGAGATGCAGCTCTGTGTAGTAATATATATATATATATATATATATATATATATATATATATATATATATATATATATATATATATATATATATATATATTACCACATCGGCCTTCTCCCACCGAGGCAGGATGGCCCGAAAAGGAAAAACTTTCATCATTATTCACTGCATCACTGTCTTGCCAGCGGCACGCTTATACTACAGTTATAAAACTGCAACATTGACACACCTCCTTTCAGAGTGCAGACACTGTACTTCCCATCTCCAGGACTCAAATCCGGCCTGTCGGTTTTCCTGAATCCCTTCATAAATGTAAACTTGCTCACACTCCAACAGCACGCTAAGTCCTAAAAGCCATTCGCGCCTATTTAACATGCTCACGCATGTTTATTTTATATATATATATATATATATATATATATATATATATATATATATATATATATATATATATATATATATATATATATAAATCTGATATATATATATATAAACTGGTACTGGCTGGGGATAGTGTTATTTTAGCCCGCCTCGTGGTTAAGCAAGTCAAAATCCACGACGCTCTAACCACTGAGCCATCAGTCCTACAAAACGTCATGTAGCCAGTAACACTGGGCATGTCTCATGATGCGACGACATACGTGGTTATGGTGAGCTCAGAACTAATTTCATTCTACTCCTGTTTGAAATACCAGCCTTCACGAGTAGTACACACGTTATACATCCACGAACAAGCGGTTTTTAAGCAATGGTCAGGTCAAGTACGAGTGTTGTGAAAATTTGACAGTGTACGGAGAAGAAAGGTATCAGGATTCATGTTAGGAAAGTTGTGTATAAGGTCTGAACAAGACGGCGTCTAGTTTTAGCAGAGAACCAGTTAATAGGCTGGCTGTGATTTTTAACATGACAGAAAAAGTACTGTTACTGTCGGTGAGGTAAACGTATCTTTCGTGCTCTTTAAGTATTGTCAAAGAGAGCGAGAGAGAGAGCTGCCAGTTTGACTAATTTATTGGAGAGGACAGAAGTATGAACAAGATTACTGTGAAGGGTATTAGTTGACGAAAAGCCAGTTGGATACCTAAATAACAGATGGTGTTAATATTTTGAAGATTGGAAATGTAGGAAAGGCAGAGAACACGAAATTTCCCCCCCCCCCACCCAAAAAGAAAAAAATAAAGTGGGTTTGGGAGAAAAGAAAGTTATTTTTTATTAAACAAAATCTGATACATGAGCAGTGTGCTGCTACCCTATTCTAAATGATAATTACATAGCTGGAGTAAAGAGAGTTTCCATGTCATATTCCATCACGCAGGTGTTGATCTGTGTCAGTCTGAGCTGGGAGACTTCAATAGGACAATGAGGACATCCTCAAGTATTCCAGTGAGGGTTCATCAGCTATGGCAGCTTCAAAGGTTTCCTTCCATCAGAGCTGGAGTTACTATTATTTGAGAATTGTCAAACCTTAGGATAACCAGTTTCATGCACAAGGAAGTCGTTTAGCATGAGATTGGGCTGAGTTTATGAAATTGAGAGGATAGCCAAGGCGAGAGACGGGGCCACGAAGAGTGGAAATTTCAGAGACGAGATATTGAGGGTCACTGATACAGAGATGAAGGAAGAGAATAAGAACACTACTCTCCATTAACACTCTCCCACCTTTTATCACTCGCCTTATTGACTGAATATTTCAGATTCCCATTACTTTGTCATCTCATTACCTTCTCGTCTTACTCATTATTTATAACTTTCCCACACGCCCCTCTTCCCTTTTTATCCTCCTCCTATCCACTTGCTTCACATTCTCCTCCCTTTTCACGTATGTCTTTCCTATTTTTCCACCCTTATCACTCAATTTCTGTCCATCCATCCTTCTCTCACCCTAGCTTATACCTTTCTCCCCTCCCATATTATCCTCCTCTCCATAGCTTATTCCTCTTCCTTACCCCTCCCGTCCTTTCCTCAGTAGCTTATTCCTCTTTCTGCTCTCCTATACTATCCTCCTTTCTCCCTCTTCACCCCTCCCGTCCTATTCTCAGCTCTCCCTAGCTCATTCCTCATCCCTTCCATCCTATCCTTTTTCCTAGTTTATGCTTCTTCCTCATCACTATCCTATGTCTCACAGAAACATAATACGATTGTAAACAAACCACGGTTACGGGTGGGGACTGAACCCATGGCGAGAGAGTCGTGAAACTCTAGGCCAGTGCGTTAACCACTGGACCACCTGGCTACAATAAGTTTCATCCAGTTAAAGTATATTTTATGATTTCCTGAGTCATGACGGCTTTGAGGGGACTTGAGCTAGAGTTCATCACGGCCACACTGGCGGGAGATTCATCTGTATAAACTTGCATTTGTGGTCACAGTGGTGGCCCATGATAGCGTCCCTATGGTGTATAAATATACCTAGTTGGATGAATATTATTGTAGCCAGCTGGCCCAGTGGTTTCAGCACAGGCCTGGAGTTTTATAACTCGTTTGCCATGGGTTTTAACCCAAGCCGTACCCTGGTTTGTTTATCCTCTGTCCCTTATTCCTATACTCCTCTCCCACCTTATTCCCTCTTTAATCTCTTCCCTTACTATCCATCCTTTCCTCACCTTTCTCATCCGTTCTCTCACCTTCCCCCTCTCCCTTTCCTCCCATCCATCCTCTCCCCGTCCCATCCATCCTTCCCCTTCCCAAACTTCACTAACGAGGTGAGTAACGACCCCCATCACTTTACAGGACAATTTTCTCCGAGTTTGTGGGAAAAATAGTTTGCAATAAATGTCGTATTTAGCGAAGCTGTTAGCGAGATCACTTCCAGTTGTTTACACCAGCTGTAGCGTGACTAAAACAGCGCCAGTTGTTTACACCAGCTGTAGTGTGAAACATAGCTTCAGTTGTTTACACCAGCTGTAGTGTGACTCGGACATAACTGCAGTTACCCCAGCTGCTGAAGCAGACAAAAAACACAGCTTCAGCTGCTGAAGGTGATAAATACTCAGTCTGAAATATATTTCTTTTGTAAGGACATATTTTTAGATCTAGTAATTTTTCATGTAGCTGATGATCATAGTGGGAATTTGTTTTCATTTTTCAAAATGGGATACACTACCAAGGCGCTGCTACGGCAGCTTCAAAGGTCTCGTTCCAACAGACCTGAAGTTACTGTCACTTGAGAATTGCCATCTGTCGGGGTAGCCTGTCCCATGCACTGGAGAAATAAATTTGTGTGGGGACTTAAAAGTCCTCATGAGTGTGGACCTGTAAGTCCACACTGAGGCTGAGAAGAACTATCTACTTCTACCTGGATTAAGGATTATCGTTTAGTTTCTAAGTATGAGAGTCAGGGATAAAAACTAGAAGGGGTTACAGAAATGTTGAGAGGGAAGAAGAGGGGGGTCAAAGAGGTTAGAGAGCATACGGTAGAAAGGGAGAGTAGACAGAAGAGAAGGAATACCTGCCCACCCGGTGATAGGTGAGAAATTTGTGAGGACATGTTAGCCCTCTCTCCAGGGCTGCAGTTGCAACCCTGGCTGCCAACAGATCTACATAGTTGAGGTGGCTGTCATATTCCTGGGCATCCACTAGTTGCAAGGCTCCTTTTGATGCTGACATCGTGCGTTGCAATCTACATCCTCTAACATACAGTAAACAAGATAATACACCTGAACTGGTCTTCCAGTGGCCTGCCACAGATACGTGTGTGTTTAGCAAGGATGGGCACTGCAGGGTGAGGAGCAACGAATGGTGTGAGTGTCGAGCCGTGTGCCGAGAGAAGGGCTACGGACAACTAACACAAAATCCCCCGCATGAGAACCTCTCGCTGGTGTGGGTGAAAAAAAATATTTAAAAAGGCTTCTAGGAGAAACATTAAGATTTTTCCTTGAAGCATTTTGTACACTAGACATGGACCTCCTCTCTCTCCTTCCATATATATATATATATTATTTTATTATTATCACACTGGCCGATTCCCACCAAGGCAGGGTGGCCCGAAAAAGAAAAACTTTCACCATCATTCATTCCATCACTGTCTTGTCAGAAGGGTGGTTTACACTACAGTTTTTAAACTGCAACATTAACACCCCCTCCTTCAGAGTGCAGGCACCGTACTTCCCATCTCCAGGACTCGAGTCCGGCCTGCCGGTTTCCCTGAATCCCTTCATAAATGTTACTTTGCTCACACTCCAACAGCACGTCAAGTATTAAAAACCATTTGTCTCCATTCACTCCTATCAAACACGCTCACGCATGCCCGCTGGAAGTCCAAGCCCCTCGCACACAAAACCTCCTTTACCCCCTCCCTCCAACCTTTCCTAGGCCGACCCCTACCCCGCCTTCCTTCCACTACAGACTGATACACTCTTGAAGTCATTCTGTTTCGCTCCATTCTCTCTACATGTCCGAACCACCTCAACAACCCTTCCTTAGCTCTCTGGACAACAGTTTTGGTAATCCCGCACCTCCTAACTTCCAAGCTACGAATTCTCTGCATTATATTCACACCACACATTGCTCTCAGACGTGACATCTCGACTGCCTCCAGCCTTCTCCTCGCTGCAACATTAATCACCCATGCTTCACACCCATATAAGAGCGTTGGTAAAACTATACTCTCATACATTCCCCTCTTTGCCTCCAAGGACAAAGTTCTTTGTCTCCACAGACTCCTAAGTGCACCACTCACCCTTTTCACCTCATCTTTCATAGACCCATCCGCTGACACGTCCACTCCCAAATATCTGAATACATTCACCTCTTCCATACTCTCTCCCTCCAATCTGATATCCAATCTTTCATCATCTAATCTTTTTATCTTCATAACCTTACTCTTTCCTGTATTCACTTTTATTTTTCTTCTTTTACATACCCTACTAAATTCATCCACCAACCTCTGCAACTTCTCTTCAGAATCTCCCAAGAGCACAGTGTCATCAGCAAAGAGCAGCTGTGACAACTCCCCCTTTGTGTGTGATTCTTTATCTTTTAACTCCACGCCTCTTGCCAAGACCCTCGCATTTACTTCTCTTACAACCCCATCTATAAATATATTAAACAACCACGGTGACATCACACATCCTTGTCTAAGGCCTACTTTTACTGGGAAATAATCTCTCTCTTTCCTACATACTCTAACTTGAGCCTCGCTATCCTCGTAAAAACTCTTCACTGCTTTCAGTAACCTACCTCCTATACCATACACCTGCAACATCTGCCACATTGCCCCCCCCCCTATCCACCCTGTCATACGCTTTTTCCAAATCCATAAATGCCACAAAAACCTCTTTAGCCTTATCTAAATACTGTTCACTTATATGTTTCACTGTAAACACCTGGTCCACACACCCCCTACCTTTCCTAAAGCCTCCTTGTTCATCTGCTATCCTCTTCTCCGTCTTACTCTTAATTCTTTCAATAATAACTCTACCATACACTTTGCCAGGTATACTCAACAGACTTATCCCCCTATAATTTTTGCACTCTCTTTTGTCCACTTTGCCTTTATACAAAGGAACTATGCATGCTCTCTGCCAATCCCTAGGTACCTTACCCTCTTCCATACATTTATTAAATAATAGCACCAACCACTCCAAAACTATATCCCCACCTGTTTTTAACATTTCTATCTTTATCCCATCAATCCCAGCTGCCTTACCCCCTTTCATTTTACCTACTGCCTCACGAACTTCCCCCCCACACTCACAACTGGCTCTTCCTCACTCCTACAAGATGTTATTCCTCCTTGCCCTATACATGAAATCACAGCTTCCCTATCTTCATCAACATTTAACAATTCCTCAAAATATTCCCTCCATCTTCCCAATACCTCTAACTCTCCATTTAATAACTCTCCTCTCCTATTTTTAACTGACAAATCCATTTGTTCTCTAGGCTTCCTTAACTTGTTAATCTCACTCCAAAACTTTTTCTTATTTTCAACAAAATTTGTTGATAACATCTCACCCACTCTCTCATTTGCTCTCTTTTTACATTGCTTCACCACTCTCTTAACCTCTCTCTTTTTCTCCATATACTCTTCCCTCCTTGCATCACTTCTGCTTTGTAAAAACTTCTCATATGCTAACTTTTTCTCCCTTACTACTCTCTTTACATCATTATTCCACCAATCGCTCCTCTTCCCTCCCGCACCCACTTTTCTGTAACCACAAACTTCTGCTGAACACTCTAACACTACATTTTTAAATCTACCCCATACCTCTTCGATCCCATTGCCTATGCTTTCATTAGCCCATCTATCTTCCAATAGCTGTTTATATCTTACCCTAACTGCCTCCTCTTTTAGTTTATAAGCCTTCACCTCTCTCTTCTCTGATGCTTCTATTCTCCTTGTATCCCATCTACCTTTTACTCTGTGTAGCTACAACTAAAAAGTGATCTGATATATCTGTGGCCCCTCTATAAACATGTACATCCTGAAGTTTACTCAACAGTCTTTTATCTACCAAAATTGAAAAATGAGGTGCAAGATCCAGAGATCTCTGGATTTTCCACCTTATTTTTCAATTTCCTCATATTACAAGCTTGTGAAGAGGCACTTTAGACAAAGCGAAAGGCCTAGAGCTATTGGCCCCCCTCCCCATCCGTAAACTGTAAAAGATAATCAAATCGAGCATACAATGAAAGCTGCTCTAATGGTTAATTTGTTGAACACCACTTAACCAGCGGATCACTTAACTATCTCCCAACTTCCAATATTGAAGAAAGTGGATAAAGTGTCCATTATGGCAAGCTCTCTTATATATATGATTATATCCACAAGACAAAGTTAGGCCGTTTAGGATGTCCGAAGACCAGACCCGGTGATGGAGAGACCAGACCCGGTGATGGAAAGACCAGACCCGGTGA
This sequence comes from Cherax quadricarinatus, assembly GCF_038502225.1. Taxonomy (NCBI): domain Eukaryota; kingdom Metazoa; phylum Arthropoda; class Malacostraca; order Decapoda; family Parastacidae; genus Cherax; species Cherax quadricarinatus. The sequence goes on from NC_091369.1 coordinate 12,142,279, forward strand.
TGGAGAGACCAGACCCGGTGATAGAAAGACCAGACCTGGAGAATGGAGAGACCCGATCTGGTGATGGAGAGGTCTGATAGATGAAGTGGCGAATAGCTATGCAAATAGATGGAGATTATCACTACTATTATTGTACTGAAGAGTTAAACCCACAGTGCTTGGAAAATAGGTATCAGGTTTGATGCTGAAATTCCTTGGATCAAAATTCCTTCAGCAGCTTTAAGGTAGTGTGAAGTAGATGGTGATGGTAGTTGAGTGTGTAATTGCGAGTATGGGCGGGTGGATGGATGTATGGGCGGGTGGATGGATGTAGGGACGGGTGGATGGATGTAGGGGCGGGTGGATGGATGTAGGGGCGGGTGGATGGATGTAGGGGCGGGTGGATGGATGTAGGGGCGGGTGGATGGATGTAGGGACGGGTGGATGGATGTAGGGGCGGGTGGATGGATGTAAGGACGGGTGGATGGATGTAGGGACGGATAGCTGGATACAGGGGCGAGTGGATGGATAAATATGATGACGGGAAAATACTTAAAGGAAAACAAAGAAATGATAGAATAAGAGAGAGAGAGAGAGCAATAAACATTCTCACACACGAGCAGCCTAAAGCCTCGGGTTAAAAAAAAAATCGTGATTTTCTTTTCCCTTAGAAAGTAAAGAGGGAAAGGGGAAGCGTGTGTCCCACATATTTGTTTTTGTATCTCTCTCTCTGTCTCCCCTCAGTCCCCGAGCTTATCATCTAGTGTTTGAGGGGAATGTCTCTATCCCCTCTCGACCTTGACCTGTATACACCCGAGGGGAGAAAAATAACTGGATAGTGAGAGGGGAAAGACTGACCTCAATTATATGTGTGTGTGTGTGTCACCTAGTTGGGGTTGCCAGGGGTCGAATATAAGCTCTTAGGCTCGCCTCTTAATTTCTGCCTTCATAGGCCAGTCTCAAGAATCACTTTCACTGAACATGTGCACAAAATTTGCTCCTTCCACCTTCAAATCCAGATGGTTCGATTCCTCACCCTCAGTCTGAAGGAATGTATATTTTTAGGCTACCACACACCCTTGTGGTTCACTTGTTTCTTATTCACGCCTTAAAAATTCTGCCTTGGTTTGCAGCCAAGACAAACTGTAGATATATATCCAGATGTATTGCTGTTAGCCCTATTTTGGGGCCTTTTGTGTATTTATATACTCTTGCATTACCGTTCATAAGATGGATATGATGTATATAAACTAACCACTACCATCCACAGGATGGATATGAAATACGCACACTAGCCACTACAGTCCAGAGGATGGATATGAGGAGTATAATAAATTAGCTGCTTCGGCGGCAAAATCTAATCCGTACAATTTATATCTTGACTGTCGTATTGATTCCGTTGAATATCTTGTACATCGTGATCAAGTCTTCTTTTGTTAAGACTGAATGTCTTTTTTTTTCTTTCGTTAAACTATCTTCTTATCGCAGTTCTCGTATGTGTAGTATATGTGTGTTTCTTAAACCATACCCCCGGCCGGGATTGAACCCGCGGTCATAGAGTCTCAAAACTCCAGCCCGTCGCGCTAACCACTAGACCAGCTAGCCACAATAAGATTCATCCAACTAGGTATATTTCTACACCATAGGAAGGTTAGCACAGGCACCTCTGTGACCACAAATGCAAGTTTTTACAGACGAATCTCCAGCTAGCGTGGCCGTGACGAACTCTAGTTCAAGTCCCTTCACTGCCGTCAACATGACTTAAGAAATCGTAATGACACGATTGCAAATAAACCATACCCCCGGCCGGGATTGAACCCGCGGTCATAGAGTCTCAAAACTCCAGCCCGTCGCGCTAACCACTAGACCAGCTAGCCACAATAAGATTCATCCAACTAGGTATATTTCTACACCATAGGAAGGTTAGCACAGGCACCTCTGTGACCACAAATGCAAGTTTTTACAGACGAATCTCCAGCTAGCGTGGCCGTGACGAACTCTAGTTCAAGTCCCTTCACTGCCGTCAACATGACTTAAGAAATCGTAATGAAGGGACTGGAACTAGAGTTCGTCACGGCCACGCTAGCTGGAGATTCGTCTGTAAAAACTTGCATTTGTGGTCACAGAGGTGCCTGTGCTAACCTTCCTATGGTGTAGAAATATACCTAGTTGGATGAATCTTATTGTGGCTAGCTGGTCTAGTGGTTAGCGCGACGGGCTGGAGTTTTGAGACTCTATGACCGCGGGTTCAATCCCGGCCGGGGGTATGGTTTATTTGCAATCGTGTCATTACGATTTCTTAAGTCATGTTGACGGCAGTGAAGGGACTTGAACTAGAGTTCGTCACGGCCACGCTAGCTGGAGATTCGTCTGTAAAAACTTGCATTTGTGGTCACAGAGGTGCCTGTGCTAACCTTCCTATGGTGTAGAAATATACCTAGTTGGATGAATCTTATTGTGGCTAGCTGGTCTAGTGGTTAGCGCGACGGGCTGGAGTTTTGAGACTCTATGACCGCGGGTTCAATCCCGGCCGGGGGTATGGTTTATTTGCAATCGTGTCATTACGATTTCTTAAGTCATGTGTGTTTCTTCATGTGTCAGAAACAGGTTGGGTTCAAGACGTGATGCTCGTGGAACGCCACTGGATGGGAGATCGGGATTATAGTCTCCTGTTTGTGTGTATACTCACTTATATGTGGTTGCAACAAGGAGAAGGCTGGAGGCAGTGGAGATGTCGTGTCTGAGGGCAATGTGTGGTGTGAATATAATGCAGAGAATTCATAGTTTGGAAATTAGGAGGTGCAGGATTACCAAAACTATTATCCAGAGGGCTGAGGAGGGGGTTGTTGAGGTAGTTCGGATGTAAAGTGGATGGAACAAAATAGAATGACTTCGAAAGTGTATAAATTTGTAGTGGAGGGAAGGTGGGGTAGGGGTCGACCTTCTAGGAAAGGTTGGATGGAGGGGGTAAAGGGGTTTTTGTGTGCGTGGGGCTTGGACTTCCAGCAAGCATGCGTGAGCGTGTTAGATAGGAGCAAATGGTTTTTAGGACTTGACGTGCTGTTGGAGTGTGAGCAAGGTAACATGACGGGAGTCAGGGTAACTGGCAGGCCAGACTTAGTCCTGGAGATGGAAAGTACAGTGCCTGCACTCTGAAGGAGGGGTGTTAATGTTGCAGTTTTATAACTATATAAGCGCGCCTCTGACAAGACAGTGATGGAGTGAATGATGGTGACAGTTTTTCTTTTTCGGGCCAGCCTACCTTGGTGGGAGACGGTCGAGGTGTTAATAAAATATAAATAAAAAAGTGGGTGCAGAGTTCGATTCACAGCTCCTGTGTGTGTGTGTACTCACCTGTATGCAATTCTCGGAATAGTGTCTCAGCTCCTGGCCCCGCCTTTTTCCTGGTCGCTAGTGGGCTCAGGAGAGTGAACCCAATACCTCTTCTGAAAGCTTGTATGGTTCCTGTCTCTACCACTCCACTGTATACTCACCTAACTGTGGTTGCAGGGGTCGATTCATAGCTCCTGGCCCTTGGTCCCCCCTCTGTGTGTGTGTGTGTGTGTGTGTGTGTGTGTGTGTGGTTATAATGTCATTCCTGGGGAAAGAGAAGAAACATTAAAGATTTAAAAGCAGTTTTTTTTTTTTAAGAAAACTTTAGTGTTGGTAATTAATTTTGCTTAATGGAAAGTGAAAGAAAGAAAATTTCGTAACTTCTTTCTCGAGAGAAAGTGAAAAGAATGCCTTAAATTTTCCTACTTCACTGAAGGTGAAAGAAAGGCGTCTTACACTATTAGAAGTAAGATTTTAAACTTCTTCCTTCGCAAAATAGTCTTAAAGGTTGTGTAAAATTGTGGAAACAGCGTGAAAGTAGTGACAGAAAAGTCTCAACAAAAAGCCATTTTTTTTTTTTACACGTAGTAAGTTTGAGAATTCTCACTATGTGAGCAAAACGTTGCGTACCTTTAATAATAAGGATTCTGTTTTCTTGAATCCTGGACGTAAATAACAAAGAGGAGGCGCACTTTACGTACAACGTTTCTGTTAAACTCGAAACGTTATATGGCTTGATAGACTTCTCAATAGATGGCGAAAAGTCAGAATTACAGGTTGTTTTGGTTAGTTTCTTTTCCTCCGGTTCTCTTGGTGCCGAATACACGAGGCTGTGATGAATATGAGCCAGTGGGCCGCCAGCAACAACAACCTGGTTGACCAGGCAAGCACCAGACAAGATCGGATTGCTGGAGTAGGAAAACTCTCGAAACCTGTCAATGGTATCGTGAGATTCAAGTGAGATATAACTTCATATACAAGCTCAAATAAGAGAGAGAGAGCAGCTCCACTCAAGGGAGGTGGTGAAAGACACAAACGCCCTTTATCCCTTGGTTCCGTCAACAAAGGGATGCCATAGGCAGGGAGAAGTTAGTCAGACGTAGTACCACTCTGGATGATTAGTTGTGCCTAGTTCTTCCCTCCCTCCCTCCCTCCCTTTCTCTCTCTCTCTCTCTCTCTCTCTCTCTCTATGCCTGCAAAACATTCAACAAAGGTATAATTAAGGTGTTTCTCTTATCCCTACAACATTCATCAAAGGTAATTAAGGTGTCTCAAACTTTCAATTAATTTTGCGTGATAGTGTGACCTTTGGTGAGCAAGTTGAATTACTAATTAATTGAAGCTGATTCTCAACAAAGCCACAACTCTCATCAAGTTGAGGACGGAGAGAGAGAGAGAGAGATAGAGAGAGAGAGAGAGGGAGGGGGGGAGGGTAGGGTTGAACCTAACCATGTACAAACATGGGAAAGGCAGCAGAGGACTTGAAAGTCCTGACTGAGGTAATCTGCTAAGAACTATCTTCTTCTATCTAGATTAAAAACTATCGTCTATTAACTAGGTGTACGAGTCAAGAATAGAAAAGCAGAGAGAGAGAGAGAGAGAGAGAGATTGTAGAAATCTGAAATATTGTTAGGCTATGTGAAAACGGGACTACTACCTCCGCCTGGTGCTGGATCAACTACACTGTGATGCCTGCGGTCCAGCAAGTCGCCTGCTTGAACAGGCAATCCCAAGAAAAGCCTGGTCTAAGCAGCGAGAGTGGAAAAAATCTAGAAATCTGTCACAGGTACATCACAGGTAGTAAAGAGCAGTAAACAGCCAGAGAGGAGAATAATGTATTTCAGTCGATGCGCGATCCGATGAAGGTATCCGTGTATCTCTTAAGCCCAGCCACCTCTACCTCAGTGCATGCAGAAGGAATAGTCCAGAGTGGTCATAAAATTCTAATGCAGCAAAATGTATAAATATGTGTACTCACCTAGTTGTACTCACCTAGTTGTACTCACCTAGTTGTACTCACCTAGTTGTACTCGCCTAGTTGAGGTTGCAGGGGTCGAGTCCAAGCTCCTGGCCCCGCCTCTTCACTGGTCGCTACTAGGTCACTCTCCCTGAACCATGAGCTTTATCGTACCTCTGCTTAAAGCTATGTATGGATCCTGCCTCCACTACATCGCTTCCCAAACTATTCCACTTCCTGACTACTCTGTGGCTGAAGAAATACTTCCTAACATCCCTGTGATTCATCTGTGTCTTCAGCTTCCAACTGTGTCCCCGTGTTGCTGTGTCCAGTCTCTGGAACATCCTGTCTTTGTGTATGTATACATGTGTGTAGTGTATTCCTAAGAATCTTTAATATTCAGGCATTTAAAATATTTAATACTCGAGTATTAAGGATTTTTTATATTTGGGTATTAACATTTCTTAATGCCCGGGTATCAAGATTTTTAATACCTGGTTATTAAAAATGTCCTAAATTGTGATGCCAATCAAAAGAGAATGTTTAAAGCAATCTTATTGACGTTTGGGATTGGCCTATATAAAATTGAGACAGAGCACCTGGGTGTGTTAGTTGTTCTACGAACCTCCACCTAGTAATATTTAACCAGAGTTTAAGTTGAAGTCGATTGGATAAGTCATTGTGAGGTTATAAACCATGAAACTGTTGCAAACAGATGGACGGCTCTGGCATTATGCCGTGCAGTGTTTAAGGGTTCACTCAACTCTTAATTTAACAATACTTTAGAAATGCGAGTATATAATATGTTTCGATTTTCTCTTTGCAGTTGTATTTTAAAATTCTCTGCAATCCTGTAAAAATAATTGTTTTTAAAACAGTCCAATTTGATCAACATTCCGACTATTCCAAGTTTAAAAAAAATACTTATTGCAATGACGAATTTGCCAACACAAACTCAAAGCGAATGGCTACTATCCTGACAGTAAGCTGCATCATTCGTTAAATACTGAAGCCAGTCAGAGGAGGTAAACACACATTGTGATCGTGATTAAATGTGAATCAAAATTTCACACTGTGTTACGCACAAAATGACTAGATCTACACCTACCCACTCGAATTTCACTCCGCCGTCGTCGAATTACGAGGCTCATTTTTAACGTTCGAAGCTAAGCCGCTGAGGGTTTTGGTAGTTATCGCAGTCGTTCAGGATGCCGGAAATGGGGTCGAATAATTTTGGTCATAGAGCACTTGCACGTGACAGGTGTTTCCAGAATCTGGTCCTCGTTGCCGTGCACAAGCGTTCAGAAATTGAATCCGATAGGATGAGGTGTTCTCAAGTTATGAGCGAAAGAAAATTAAAAAGCTGGAGGAAAATAAAAAATCAGTCAGCAACTTGAAAGTCCGCCTTTGGAGATTAATAATAATAATAATAATAATAATAATAATAATAATAATAATAATAATAATGCCAGCATAAATAACACTAAAATACGAATAAAATAATAATTCAAATAAATAGAGTAGTAACAGCAACAAAGAATTTATTTTATTGTTGTAATAAATGTAGTTGTTGGTGTAAGAGGAGGCAAGAGGGACATAAAACATGGGAGGCTACATAGCAGTACTAACCCTGCCATCTCAGACAATTAAATCCCCATCACTGTATGGTGGTGGAGACGGTAATTGCTTACTAAATCCTCTTCTTGTTTAAGGCAAGTGTTGGAGTGTGAGTGTGTGTGTGTACTCACCTAGTTGTACTCACCTAGTTGAGGTTGCGGGGGTCGAGTCCGAGCTCCTGGCCCCGCCTCTTCACTGATCGTGTGCGTGTGCGTGTGTGTGTGTGTGTGTGCGTGCACGTGCGTGCATGTGTGTATGTGTGTACCTACTACCTATGCGAATTAAGTCAATCAGCAGATTACTGACAGTTCTCCAATGTGCTTATGCTGTATTCTCTGGAACGCAGGCGAGAAATATGCATTATAATGTATACCTGGAAAGTTCTGAATGAACTGGTCGCAAATCTAGACATTGAAATTACTCCCAACGAGAGGAAAAGGCTCGACAAACAGTGCAAAATACCCCGGTATCAAGTGTGTATTGGGTACACAGAAATACTCAGTAAGTGTGAAGGAATCGTTGTCGTGGTCTTAAATGTATTTTAGTATCTGTATTCTCATGTTCTCCAGTGTACTTTCATATACGTCCACAGTTTCCCGTGTACTGTATGTACTTTCTGAATCAAACAAACTTTAAATAAGAGGAGCTCGGGTACTTTCACACACACCCATGTACTCTCTATGTAATGTCTCAACCTGACAAGCCCTGGAGGAGAGGGGAACCACAGAGTACATTATTAGAGAAGCAGATATGGTGGGTGGGTACAGACAGATACAAGAAGAACAAGCCAGAGAATATAGATAAGCCATAGGGACGTTAGGAAGTACTCTGTCTCAGGGTGGGGCGAGCAAATACCATCCACAGCTTCATGAGCTGGTGTATTGGAGCTCTGGAGGCCAGTAATGAGAAAAGCCGGTCGATGGTGGCTAAGGGACGGGGCAGGACCTTTGATTCGACCCCTGCTACCACAACCAAGTGGGTACAGCGCCACCGCAATTGTTTTATAGACACTGCTTCTGTTGTTGGCGATGGTACTGTTTCTGCTTCTACTGTTTTGACTGCTACTGTTTCTGATGCTAATTTTGTTTAGACTGCAACTGTTACTGTCAGATGCAGCAATTGCTGTGATACCTACTGCTACTGGCATCTCCGTCGCCGTTGTTCTATTTGCTGCTGCTGCTGCTGCTGCTGCTTTTTCTTCTTCTTTTTCTTCTTTTTCTTCCCGTGGTCTTATCACAGCCAGACTGTTAGCCTCTATATTGCACTATCGCGTCACTTTTTCATCAGATAGGCATAAATTATTTGTGTGTGTGCCTTACCCGGTATCTAGGTTAGACTCCAAGTTGGTAGGTAGGTTTGTAGACCCGGTATTCACAGCTTCTGCACCCCCCCATCCCCTCATACCAGTTTACCCGGCTGGATAGTTGAGGTACCTCCAGACGGTGTAGGTTAGATACCGAGTGGGCTATCTTTAGAAATTTAAGGCACAAGGATGTGGAAGTCTGTTGGTACCCAGGCCATGTTGATGCCCCAGGAAATAAAGCAACAGATGCCAAAGTGAGGTCTGCTGTAGTGAGACCCCCACTACAGTAGACTTCACGGACCCATGCAGGGTCTGGCAGGACATGGATGTTTTGCCCTTTAACAGGACTCATCAATTTGAGACGACTCTGTTGATTAGCATGCACAAACTTCTCACCTATAGACACCTTTTTACAGGTGTTCCTGCATCCCTCTGTTTAGCATGTGATGAGCCAGAGTCATGGTTTTTATAATTTTCCGAGGTGCTTGTAGGGACCTCGGGGAACTTTTAGCAGTCTCTTGACAATTTAATGGGATTTTTTTTAATTGATGGTTATATTCACTTGGTGTGACAGTAGTTATTTGTCTTGAGTGTATGTTCGCAGCTTTTGTTTGTTTTTATTGTTTTTTAATGGCTATGAGCGCTGAGTGCCTACGCAAAGTGCTCTGTAACTATCCCAATTATTATACTACTGCTATCTGCTGGGGTACCTATGGAAATTTGAGGCTATCCACCAGTTCCCTGGTTACTAGGAACTGGCGGATAGTTTTCGCTAGCTACTAGGGTACTGGCAAATAGTTTTCGCTAGCTATTAGGGTACTGACGAATAGTTTTCACTAGCTACTGATGTTCCTGCTGATAGGATAGGCTACCTACTGCATTAAGGTTGGTCCACATGGCAAATATTATACAAATTATACTCCATTTTTGTATTCCGAGAGAGATTATAGATTAATATAAGGCTAGTCTCTCTCTTCAGTGGGGTTATATACCCGCACCCATTATCTCTCCACAGATCTGTCTTATACACCAGGCAGTATTTTCTTGTCAAAATATACTCTCACGTTTTTGGCGTCTAAAATTATTATATGCGAACCTCGTAACAAATTTATCGCTATTAAAATATTGATTTGGGTTTAAACTAATCAATATTTTGCTTATCCTGTCTTACATATTATAGTTTGTTATGCAAAATTCACACAGTACGTCCTACACAGAGTATTATTTATCATATATACACACTATGACTGGAAAGAGACACTTTGAGTGTAATGAGATTGACATCGTTTCGCCCATGCAGTGTTTTCAAGTCACGCATACTATGATAAGGAAATTTTTCTGTGAAGGGCCGCATGTGGCCCTTCTAGGAAATGAATGTGGCCCTCACACAAAATTATGAATTCACTTTTATGTAGGTTCCACACTGCAGTGTCGACAAAACCCTGCGGTCTTTATCACACATTTGATTATTAAATGTAGCCCACTTGTGTAGCAAGGTGGAGGACCACTGGTCTAGAGAGAAGTTGTGATATTTAGTGAGCACTCTGGCCGTGTGGGACGCTCTGCGCTCTTACCAATACATAACTTCATTAGACACATCACGCAATAAAAACAGAAGATAAAAATTTACAGCAACAATTACTCAACACAAATACTGTCAAACCAAGTTAAAATAACCAGCATCAATTATAAATTCCATTAAATTATCAATACCAAGAGGCTCCTGAAAGTTCTCCGAGATCTCTAGAATTCTCTTAAAAAGAGAAGCATTTATTAGAGAGACTTGTAATATGAAGACTGATGTAGTAGCTTGCCTACAAATACTTTTGGCAGTTTGGCAGACAGATCATTAAACTATATGCAAAATATGTGGCCAGCCTTATAGTCATTTCATCACCATGTGCTTGATTGTCCAACGATAGAGCAATGTAGATAGTATAATCAGTACAGCAGCCTTGATAATGACGATAATATAATGACGTTGTACATGTAGAAATATACAAGCCTAGCTGACATCAGTAACATATAGAAAACTAATACATATATAACAATGGTTATAAATGACCATAATTTTTAAAGGGGTGGACCGGTAAGCCAGCGGAAGGCCTCGGTCAGATGACCAAAAGCTCCAAAGGCGGGTCATCATCTGACTAAGACCCGCGTCAGGAAACATTTGTCCTGTTTCCTGACGAACCTTACCTAACCTATAGAAAACTCATTATGCAGAGCATTTCGGGCAAATTAAGTCAGTTATCCCCAGGATGCAACCCACACCAGTCGGCTAATACCCAGGTGCCTATTTTAGTGATAGGTCAACAGGGACAGCAGGTGTCTTAAGGAAACACTCCTAATGTTTTCACCCGTACTAGGGATCGAACCACGGACCTCGGTGAGCTGAGTGCGCTACCAACTGAGCTACGAGATACCTCACATCTGACAATGTCTTCATCTCATCTGACTCCATTATATAAGCTACTTTTACCTGCCTTGCTTCAGTTTCATGAAGACTGTGGTACTGAACACCTGCTCCTAGTTTGAGGGACTGATTACCTAATCTTCTGTATAGTACTGATAAAGCCATTGGCGAAACGTCTGCTTAAGATACCCAGTTGCTGGGCATGTGTCTAAGCCTTCAAGTGATGGAGTCCAGCCTTGGGCGAAAAGTTTTATTAAAAGATCCTCTGCTACAGGCGTCTTTATTCTCACATATAAACTGTCTCAGAGGTTTCTGTGACTAGAGTTTAGAGATAAGACACATATGGAACACTTGTGTATATTGTATGAAGTGGATGAATAAGACACATGTGCAGCACTTGTGTATATTGTATGAAGTGGATGAATAAGACACATGTGCAGCACTTGTGTATATTGTATGAAGTGGATGAATAAGACACATGTGCAGCACTTGTGTATATTGTATGAAGTGGATGAATAAGACACATGTGCAGCACTTGTGTATATTGTATGAAGTGGATGAATAAGACACATGTGCAGCACTTGTGTATATTGTATGAAGTGGATAAATAAGACACATGTGCAGCACTTGTGTATATTGTATGAAGTGGATGAATAAGACACATGTGCAGCACTTGTGTATATTGTATGAAGTGGATGAATAAGACACATGTGCAGCACTTGTGTATATTGTACGAAGTGGATGAATAAGACACATGTGCAGCACTTGTGTATATTGTATGAAGTGGATGAATAAGACACATGTGCAGCACTTGTGTATATTGTATGAAGTGGATGAATAAGACACATGTGCAGCACTTGTGTATATTGTATGAAGTGGATGAATAAGACACATGTGCAGCACTTGTGTATATTGTATGAAGTGGATGAATAAGACACATGTGCAGCACTTGTGTATATTGTATGAAGTGGATGAATAAGACACATGTGCAGCACTTGTGTATATTATATGAAGTGGATGAATAAGACACATGTGCAGCACTTGTGTATATTATATGAAGTGGATGAATAAGGCACTTGTGTATATTATATGAAGTGGATGAATAAGACACATGTGCAGCACTTGTGTATATTATATGAAGTGGATGAATAAGACACATGTGCAGCACTTGTGTATATTATATGAAGTGGATGAATAAGACACATGTGCAGCACTTGTGTATATTATATGAAGTGGATGAATAAGACACATGTGCAGCACTTGTGTATATTATATGAAGTGGATGAATAAGACACATGTGCAGCACTTGTGTATATTATATGAAGTGGATGAATAAGACACATGTGCAGCACTTGTGTATATTATATGAAGTGGATGAATAAGACACATGTGCAGCACTTGTGTATATTATATGAAGTGGATGAATAAGACACATGTGCAGCACTTGTGTATATTATATGAAGTGGATGAATAAGACACATGTGCAGCACTTGTGTATATTATATGAAGTGGATGAATAAGACACATGTGCAGCACTTGTGTATATTATATGAAGTGGATGAATAAGACACATGTGCAGCACTTGTGTATATTATATGAAGTGGATGAATAAGACACATGTGCAGCACTTGTGTATATTGTATGAAGTGGATGAATAAGACACATGTGCAGCACTTGTGTATATTATATGAAGTGGATGAATAAGACACATGTGCAGCACTTGTGTATATTATATGAAGTGGATGAATAAGACACATGTGTATATTGTATGAAGTGGATGATTAAGACACATGTGCAGCACTTGTGTATATTGTGGACGTAGATGAGACACTAAAGATACTCAAGTGTTATCTATTTATATATTTTCTACATTAACATTATACTAAGAAGCCATTGTTGAAAAAAAATTGGTATCTTTATAATCCCAGTAAAAAAAAAGGATATCCTAAGCATATACATTTTCCTGGGCATATATATTTTCCCTGGTATACTCAAAAATCCGGGAAAAAGAAATTAATGTACAATTGCTATGGATCCCATCACACATTGGGTTACTCCTTCATGATAAAGTTGAAATGTTAGCTAAGAAGAGTACCCAGAAGGAGAATGTAGAATATAACTTTGGTATATCTGTGTCTAGCATTAGGAATAATATTAGAGAATTAAATAATGAAAATGAATGTGATAGGAATGCAATTAGAAGTCTGAGTAGATCTGTAACCCACTATGATGACATGAACGTAGATAAGTATGTTTCTTGAGCAACTTGCAATGTGAACAGACTGATGATGTAGCGGTCAGGCTTAGGCTTTGTTACAAGTACTTCTGGTAGTTTGGGAGACACACAGATGATCAAAACAAATGCAAATTTTGGTCAGGCCTATGGTCACTGTCTTAAACACTATGTGCTTAACTGTCCACTTATGAGAAATATAGAGATAGTATAATCTACGTGACATGTCAATATATGTTATTAATGAAAATCAGATTCCAGATATACTAAGCAAATTTCCTAAAATTTGCTTATAACATATAAGTGAACTGTAGATATAAATCCAGATGTACACCTGTTAACCCTTTTGGGGCCTAGTTCCTAGGTCTTTTGTGTATTCATATGCTCTTGCGCTACCGTCCACAGGATGAATAAGGAGTGCACAATAAATTAGCCACTTCGGTGGCAAAATCTAATCCTGGTATAATAGTACGGCAGGGCTGGTCGGTAATCAAATGAGACTGGTTATACACCAAAATATATGTGTGCTTTAAATTGAAGGAAGGAGCCCAAGATTTTGAGCTTCCCCACGTCTCTATTTTCCCCCTGCTTAGCAAGGGAAAATAGGAGACGCGAGTCCTCCCTCCCTCCCTCTCTCTCTCTCTCTCTCTCTCTCTCTCTCTCTCTCATGCTTCAAGGCTAAATTCTTTGCTTTGAATATTTATCAGAGAATCCCGAGGTAGAGTCGCTAGGTGTGTGTTGAAGGTTGATCGAGACTCGCTCAGAGTTTCATCGTCTGAGATGCACTGAGACAGGTTGTGTGAGAAATCGGTTGTGTGATACACTGAGAGATTGGACGTATGAGAGATTGGTTGTGCGAGAGTGAGACACCACCACCGTGATAATCACACCATCATAACACCTGGTGTTAAAATAATTATGTTTATCACCAACACGTGATATTAACACTGTGTACCCTTGCCTCTCTTACAGAGTCTGGCGTGGGCGGCGGCATGATAGGCGTGCTGGTGGGCGTGGCACTCATCTCTGCGGTGGTGGGCGCAGGCGTGATGGTTGTCTTACTCAGATGTCGCAAGTAAGTCTAGAAAACGACGTTTTAAAATAACATTTTTCTCTGATTTTTGACTGGTGTGATTGGAATGTTTTATGTCTTATTTCGTTATTCATTTTTTTATATTCTTCATGCCCATATTTACCATCTATACACATCAGTACATAAATATACACACGTACGGTTATTACTAGCCTGCCTGCCTAGTATTAACCGTCCCTTCCTCTCTTGACATACACGTCCAAGAATATTACATTTTCATATTACAAAACATACAGATCACGAAGTATTCCCACTCAACCCCACCATAAAATATTCCCACTCAACCCCACCATAAAATATTCCCACTCAACCCCACCATAAAATATTCCCACTCAACCCCACACATCCCCACCACAGATTATACTAATGTAAATCATTTTTTTTCTTTTCTGCAGTACACAGGTAATGTAGTTGACATATAATAAAATATTGTTATGCACAAAAAACCACTAACATGTGGTGCTTTTCTGGCAGCAACCATACATATTCTCACAAAATAATCCCACTCAACATTTCCAATCACAAGATATTCTGTACATGTATGGTACACAATACTGACAAGATGAAGAATTAGATACATGTGCAACATCTGGGTATCTTTATTGTAGATGTTTCGCCATCCAGTGGCTTTATCAATACAAATTCCAGGACATAATTGGAAGACAGAACTATACATAAAGTTGAGGTACTAATTATCTCATCTTTTGTATATAGTTCTACAGTCTTCCAATTATGTCCTTGAATTTGTATTGATAAAGCCACTGGATGGCGAAACGTGTACAATATAGATTCTCACTCAACCATGCGTTTCCTTACCACATAATATACATTAAACAAAATATCCCCTCTTAACCATAAATATCCCAACCACAAAATATCACCACTTATCCATGCACATCCCTATTACAAAACTATTCTCTATACATATCCTGATGATAAAGCCACTGATGATTCTCTTCAAATCGCTTGTTCTCTCTAGGCTGGAATACTGCTGTACACTAACTGCCCCCTTCAAGGCAGGCGAAATTGCTGACCTGGAGAGTGTACAAAACTTTTCACGGCACGCATAAGTACAATAAAGCATCTAAATTACTGGGAACGGTTGAAGTCTGTTGATTTGTATTCCCTACAATGCAGGCGAGAAAGATACATGATAATATACACTTGGAAAATCCTAGAGGGATTAATAGACCCCTGGTTTTCTTCAAGGCGCTGGACAGGCACCTAAAATCAGTACCTGACCAGCCGGGCTGTGGTTCGTACGTCAGTTTGCGTGCAGCCAGAAGTAACAGCCTGGTGGATCAGACCCTGATCCACCACGAGGCCTGGTCTTAAACCGGGTAGCGGGGGCGCTGATTCCCCGAAACCCTCTCCAGGTATACTCATCACAAAATATCACTCAACCATGTCCCTCCCCACCACAATATATTACCACTTACTAATGGAATATTCGTCCATACATCCACCTTACACTGCCCTAAACAGCAACCACAAGCAGACATGCACATCAAAAAATTCTGGAACGATAACATGAGTTGGCCGTAGCGAACGGAAGGAAATGTTTACGAAGCGAATGCCAGAGAAATGAGAAGAGGAAATGAGGGAAGGAATAAAATGATTGAGAGTGTGATGAGGGGAGGAGGAGGTAGAATCAGTGGCAGAGAGAGAGAGAGAGAGAGTGTCAGTATTTAAATAAAAAAAACTCTCGCCTTTTAAAGACAATTCATTTTTCCTCCCTTTTTCATTTTTGCATTTTTCTCGACCTTGTGGGAATTCTGGTGGGCAGGGAAGCTGTCTGAGAGAGAGGCCAGCTGTCTCTGACACCTCCTGCAAGAAATTGACGCAGAGTTGCAAGGAGTTGATGGAAGCTGTGTGGAGAAAGTTGAGGAAGAGAAGATATATAGAAAAGGAAGGTGTAAGAATATGGAAGAGAAGGGGTAAAGGGATGGTGGAGAAAATATAGGAATGAGGGAGTGTGTAAAAGAGGAAGTGTTAAGGAGGAAGAGGTGAGAAGTAAGCGATGTGGAGAAGGAAGGAATACAGCTATGGAAGGGAAGATAACTATGTGTGTGTAGGAATGGAGTAGGATGGGTTATGGAAAGATATATATATATATATATATATATATATATATATATATATATATATATATATATATATATATATATATATATATATATATATATATATATAGGTATATATATATATATATATATATATATATATATAGGTATATATATATATATATATATATATATATATATATATATATATATATATAGGTATATATATATATATATATATATATATATATATATATATATATATATATAGGTATATATATATATATATATATATATATAGGTATATATATATATATATATATATATATAGGTATATATATATATATATATATATATATATATATATATATAGCTATATATATATATATATATATATATATATATATATATGTATATATATATATATATATATATATATATATATATAGGTATATATATATATATATATATATATAGGTATATATATATATATATATATATATATATATATATAGGTATATATATATATATATATATATATATATAGGTATATATATATATATATATATATATATATATATATATATATAGGTATATATATATATATATATATATATATATATATATAGGTATATATATATATATATATATATATATATATATATATATAGGTATATATATATATATATATATATATATATATATAGGTATATATATATAGGTATATATATATATATATATATATATATATATATATATATATTTATATATATATATATATATATATAGGTATATATATATATATATATATATATATATATATATATATATATATATATATATATAGGTGTATATATATATATATATATATAGGTGTATATATATATAGGTATATATATATATACATATATATATATATATATATATACCTATATATATATATATATATATATATATATATATATATATATACCTATATAGATATATATATATATATATATATATATATATATATATATATATATATATATATATATATATATATATATATATATATACACCTATGTGTGTGTGTGAGAAGCAGAGTGCTGGTAGCAGAACTCATGATTCCAGGTGCGAGGGATAAGTCAGGTGTGTACTTCAGTGTCATGTGTATTCATATATACCTTCATTTTAATACAAACCTTCATTTTCTTATATTATTTCTTTAGATATGCCCTCATTTGCATACTGGCCTCTTAACAGGACAAGGAGGAATAACATCTTGTAGGAGTGAGGAAGAGCCAGTTGTGAGTGTGGGGGAAGTTCGTGAGGCAGTAGGTAAAATGAAAGGGGGTAAGGCAGCCGGGATTGATGGGATGAAGATAGAAATGTTAAAAGCAGGTGGGGATATAGTTTTGGAGTGTTTGGTGCAATTATTTAATAAATGTATGGAAGAGGGTAAGGTACCTAGGGATTGGCAGAGAGCATGCATAGTTCCTTTGTATAAAGGCAAAGGGGATAAAAGAGAGTGCAAAAATTATAGGGGGATAAGTCTGCTGAGTATACCTGGTAAAGTGTATGGTAGAGTTATTATTGAAAGAATTAAGAGTAAGACGGAGAATAGGATAGCAGATGAACAAGGAGGCTTTAGGAAAGTTAGGGGGTGTGTGGACCAGGTGTTTACAGTGAAACATATAAGTGAACAGTATTTAGATAAGGCTAAAGAGGTCTTTGTGGCATTTATGGATTTGGAAAAGGCGTATGACAGGGTGGATAGGGGGGCAATGTGGCAGATGTTGCAAGTGTATGGTGTAGGAGGTAGGTTACTGAAAGCAGTGAAGAGTTTTTACGAGGATAGTGAGGCTCAAGTTAGAGTATGTAGGAAAGAGGGAAATTATTTCCCAGTAAAAGTAGGCCTTAGACAAGGATGTGTGATGTCACCGTGGTTGTTTAATATATTTACAGATGGGGTTGTAAGAGAAGTAAATGCGAGGGTCTTGGCAAGAGGCGTGGAGTTAAAAGATAAAGAATCACACACAAAGTGGGAGTTGTCACAGCTGCTCTTTGCTGATGACGCTGTGCTCTTGGGAGATTCTGAAGAGAAGTTGCAGAGATTGGTGGATGAATTTGGTAGGGTGTGCAAAAGAAGAAAATTAAAGGTGAATACAGGAAAGAGTAAGGTTATGAGGATAAAAAGATTAGGTGATGAAAGATTGAATATCAGATTGGAGGGAGACAGTATGGAGGAGGTAAATGTATTCAGATATTTGGGAGTGGACGTGTCAGCGGATGGGTCTATGAAAGATGAGGTGAATCATAGAATTGATGAGGGGAAAAGAGTGAGTGGTGCACTTAGGAGTCTGTGGAGACAAAGAACTTTGTCCTTGGAGGCAAAGAGGGGAATGTATGAGAGTATAGTTTTACCAACACTCTTATATGGGTGTGAAGCATGGGTGATGAATGTTGCAGTGAGGAGAAGGCTGGAGGCAGTGGAGATGTCATGTCTGAGAGCAATGTGTGGTGTGAATATAATGCAGAGAATTCGTAGTTTGGAAGTTAGGAGGAGGTGCAGGATTACCAAAACTGTTGTCCAGAGGGCTGAGGAAGGGTTGTTGAGGTGGTTCGGACATGTAGAGAGAATGGAGCGAAACAGAATGACTTCAAGAGTGTATCAGTCTGTAGTGGAAGGAAGGCGGGGTAGGGGTCGACCTAGGAAAGGTTGGAGAGAGGGGGTAAAGGAGGTTTTGTGTGCGAGGGGCTTGGACTTCCAGCAGGCATGCGTGAGCGTGTTTGATAGGAGTGAATGGAGACAAATGGTTTTTAATACTTGACGTGCTGTTGGAGTGTGAGCAAAGTAACATTTATGAAGGGGTTCAGGGAAACCGGCAGGCCGGACTTGAGTCCTGGAGATGGGAAGTGCAGTGCCTGCACTCTGAAGGAGGGGTGTTAATGTTGCAGTTTAAAAACTGTAGTGTAAAGCACCCTTCTGGCAAGACAGTGATGGAGTGAATGATGGTGAAAGTTTTTCTTTTTCGGGCCACCCTGCCTTGGTGGGAATCGGCCAGTGTGATAATAAATAAAAATAAAATATATATTCACACTATCACTCTTGCCAGAGGCGCTCAGGTACGACAATTTAGACGTCAGTCTGAACAACAAATATCCCAAAATACGCAAAATAACCATTGTGAAAGAATAGTGAATTTCCAAGCGCTTTCGTGATTTCTCGCATTATCAAAGAACTGAGGTAAATTACGAAAGCGGTTGGAAATTCACTTGTTTTTTCACAGTGGTTATTTTGCATATTGTGATGTCACCGGTTTACTGTGATATTATGGCATATATATATGTCGTGCCGAATAGGTAAAATTTGTTATTTTTGACTTAAATACCAACGCTCTTCTTGCCGAATAAGGCAAGCGAAAATTTGTGAGTGCAGTAATTTCGCAAAACTCATTCTGAACCTAACGAAAAGAAAATATTTCATTGTGTTTATTATTAAATTATTGTACACTTATCTAAAATATATTTAGATAAGTTTACAATATATTAAAGTTAGGTAAGTTGTCTAAAGTTCTCTTGGTACAGAATTATTAATTTTTACATAAACATAAATGAAAAAAAATATCTTTCAACGTATCAGAGAAATTTTTAGAAAAGACTTAATTTTAAACGAGTTCTTGCTAACTGACCAGTTTTACCTATTCGGCACGATATATGTATATGTAATGTATATATATCTCAGACCAAAGCAGGACTCGAACCTGCGCACTCGGCATCAAAGTACAGCACAGCCAGACCCTTGCAGCATATACTAATACTCATTTCTTTCCCTCTTAATTTGCCCTCTCCTTTTTTCATCAACATTCACCCCTCTTATCCTTACCTCTCCATTCATCCTCCACCTCTCCTAATTTCTATTTCCATAAATTATGAAAAAATAACATTCACTTCCATTCACCATCAGCCCTAATTAAACCATTAATTAAATTCTCGTGTTTTTTCTCCCTTACAGGATCAAGATTCTTCCGTCTGGACGAGGTAAGCAGCTCTGTTTTTTCAGGTCTAAGGCCTGTTTTTTTTTTTTTTTTTTTATCTTAGGCCATGTAATCTTGCTGGCCGCTAGTAGCAACGGCCTGGTTGACGAGGAAGAAGAAATTCTGGCCATTGTTCAGGCAGCAGGGAGTAGCTGAATCCTCGAGAAAGATCACAGGTATATCACTGGTACTCAGCTGTTGATCACCCAAGGGTCATTAAGGATGCAAATCACCTGTACACTAATATCAAGAATACTTTAATACCTAAAATAGGGAATGTAAACTCCCAGTCTACATAGATTAGGAGACACCTCGGTACATGTACACAGAAACCTTTCATTGTATATATACAGACAAACTTTAATATATATATATATATATATATATATATATATATATATATATATATATATATATATATATATATATATATACACACACACACACACAAATACTTCATTTCCAGGGTATATATACCGACACACATCTCAGTGTATATGCCCTGCTGGAGCACTGCTTTACTAAAAGAAAAAAAGTTGAGTGCGTACGCAGAGATCAGTGAGAAAGGAAAACCCACATGGAGATAAAAAAAAAGGAAGAATAGTTATCAGTACAGTTCAACCTCCGGCTGAGGTCCTCTTTAGCAGATAAAGAGGAATGAGGAGACAGGGTATACATAGCGCTAGGACGAGTTGGCGGTTTCGTGCTGGGTTGAGTGAAGCATATTTGTTAAGGCGGTCCTTTTTTGGCTCCTCAAGATGCTTCATTACATCTGATAGACTCTCCCTGTTCTTAGGGACATGGTGTTCATATGACCGCTGATGAGATGTATAGCACTTGGATATTTAAATTTTGAAGACGTTTCGCCACAGTGGTTTTTTTCAATTTAATACAAGGATTATCAGTTGGAGACAGTAAGAGATAATCAGTTCCTCAGCCTAGTACACATGACCTCCTAAGATGCTTTGAACACAAGGGAGTGATTACCTTCTATCAAGGCTGAGGGACTGGTCATTAGACCGAGCCTGGCTCATGGCCGGGCCCCGGAAGTAGAAAGACTCTCAAAACTCGTCAAAGGTATATTAAAGGTACCTCAAAACCACCTCTCCATTTTTCTTGTTCCCAGCAAGCGTGCATGAGCGTGTTAGGAGTTGAGGCAAATGGTTTTTATGACTTGACGTGCTGTTGGAGTGTGAGCAAATTAGGATTTATTGAAGGGATTCAGGGAAACCGGCTAGCCAGCCTCGAATCCTGGAGGTGGGAAGTACGGTGTCTGCACTCTGAAGGATGGGTGGAGGTACGTTTATTGTAGCGCAGGCGCACCTCTTGCAAGACGGTAATGGGGTGAATGATGAAATTGTTTCTTTTTCGAGCCACCTTGCCTCGGTGGGAAACGTCCAATGTGTTAATAAAAAATATTATATTTGTATTCGACTGGAGAAGCCTACTGTGCAGGCGAAACGTTGCGGGAATAAAATTACCTAGGTTTTCCGCATGTCTTCAACAAAAGGACAAGGGTATGGAGTACTGTAGTAGGCCTGCTGTGCCATGCTAGGCTGGTCCTGTCCTTCACGCTCAAGTGAGCAGCCTGTGTGTATGAGCGTGCTGCCAGGGTGTCTGGTCTGTTGTGTAAATACCTAGTTAACATCAGTCCTGGGATGCACGTCAGTGAATATTTCGTTATCACAACTGATTGGAACTTTTCTTTCGATCTTTTCAAGTTTACCTTGCCTTGGTTGGCAACTCTATCGCCTCATACATCGAGTGTCCGTGGTTCTGTCCCCGGCATGGGTGGAAATGTTTGACAAGTTTCCTAACACCTGCTGTCCCTGTTCACCTAGTTGTACCTGGGTGTTAGTCGACTAGTGTGAGTCGCATCCTGGAGGACAAGATGAAAGAACCACAATGGAAATAAGACTGACAGTCCTCGATGAAGCACTGACTTTCTATGAATCTTCCTTCTTAGAATACGAGAAGCGAGTACTACAGCAGGCCTACTGGCCCATGCTAGGCAGGTTCAACCCACACACACCCACATGCCCCGTCCAACCTATTTTTAACGATACCCAAAGTTCTGGCTTCAGTGACGCTACTCGGCAGTTTGTTCCACTCTTCCACGACTCTTGCCCAAAGCAGTGCTTTCCTATATATTTTCTATACCTAAATTTGCAGTCATTCACTAGAATTGGAAGGTGGAAATTGCTGCTGTTGATGTACGATGTGCATATTTTGTCTTTGGATTTAATAACTAATAATTTAGTTCTGTTGAACTCTAGAGTGTCGACACTCCTTCAGAGTGCCCGCACTCTGTTGCACCTGTGTCTTACTCATGTACTCCTGCACTGGGTAAACACAAAACCCAGGAAAGTTATGCATCACCTTAGGAATAAGAGTCATTCAGGCTTGATCCTGGAAAGAACAAGGTTGCTCTGAATCCTTGAATCGAGAGCCCTTCACTGTCATTGTCACCCACATTGAAGGGATAACCAATAAGAGGATATCTTAAAGCCTCAACTATTAATAATATTGTTATAACGACGTGTGGAATAATGTTATGGTAATATTAAAGGCAGTGGAAATATGGAAATGATGAAGGCTTTCAAGTTACACTTGAAAAAGTCACCTGATTAATATTCCTTTTAAGATATGTAACACTAATTAGTATTCTGAGGAGGAGACTTCCTCCTCTGTTGTTGGTGAGAGGAAGAGGAGGTGGAGGTATCGTTGTGGAGAGAGAATGGGATGGATTGGTAGTAGGACAGGAGGGATGATGTAAGCACTAGGTCAGAGATGGGAAAAGAGTTATGGGAAGTAGTAGTTCGGGTAGTCATCTATGGTAGGGAAGTAAAGTAACTTAGAGGCATGGTAATTATTTCTCCCAACACCCTTACCCTTTCCCTTCTTCCCTCGTTCCATACCATCTGCGGAGAACAGAGGATGTAAAGTCTAGTCTACCTAGCATGAGTTCGATTAGTTCTTTTCATATTTAGGCTTTGTTAGTCTCATTCTCTCTCGT
The DNA here is from genome assembly GCF_038502225.1 of Cherax quadricarinatus. NCBI lineage: Eukaryota > Metazoa > Arthropoda > Malacostraca > Decapoda > Parastacidae > Cherax > Cherax quadricarinatus. Next base: position 12,165,308 of record NC_091369.1, read on the forward strand.
CATGGGTGACTGCAGTAATATCTATCCAGCCTCGCTCTCAGTATTTATCCACGCTGCATCCCACTGTTATCCTCACCCATGTGTCGCTGATGCTCCTGTCAGTACGACGATTGATCAAGGATGACTAAGGATAACTTCCCAAGTTATCCCTCAGCACAGCACAACTCGGTAGGTATGATAGGGGTCAAGAGGCCAGGAACCGCTAGTACCGACAACTGGTAATTTCAGAAATGGGGTCAGGATCTAAGACTCGATCCCCTTCCCTATCCCCGCAAATAAATTCTGTGCTTTGCTACAGTTCTGCGAGTACAATTGTGTGGCTTTCACTAACAATTTTTCACTTTTATTTGAAACTTCTCACACTTTCTGCACACTAGTGCTGACCTTCACGTGAAAAGGGAAAGTGTGATATGTGAAAAAATTGAAAGAATATGAGATATATATTTTTTTTTATTATCACACCGGCCGATTCCCACCAAGGCAGGGTGGCCCGAAAAAGAAAAACTTTCACCATCATTCACTCCATCACTGTCTTGCCAGAAGGGTGCTTTACACTACAGTTTTTAAACTGCAACATTAACACCCCTCCTTATATATATATATATGCAAATCTACATGGGGAGTTGAATCATAGCTTTGGGCCTTTCGTGTTGCAATCAGCACATCAGGAGTTTGCAATGTTGCAGAAATGAGGTCCCAGCAAATTCGTTCGGTGGAACGTTTTTCCTTCGCTGGCAAGAGCGTTCCACCGAAGGAATTTGCTGGGACCTCCTCCGCATTTCTGCAACATTGCAAGCTCCTGATTGTGTTGATTGCAACATGAAAGGCCTAGAGCTATTAACTCCCCCCCTGTGGTTGTTTTGCATCTTGCATCGCTTGCTGGGCATGGGAACGCGGGATCGAGACCAGGCCAAGCCGCGCTTCTGTTAATGATTTAAAACCACTTGTTTCTTAATTTCATTGATATATAGACTGCTGGTACACCAAACAGGATGAGGTTGCAATTAGTCTCGAGGCTTCACGAACACTAATGTCCTTGCACCAGGATAACACGCTCAGTACTGATGGGCGCCTGGTGTTTAAGGATGGTGGTCCAGTGGAGAGTGATGCGTACTTTGTTCATTTCACACAGGGCTGGGCATGGAAACGAAGGATCGAGTCCTGACCAAGTTGCAGTTCTGTTAATGATTCAGAATCACTTGTTTGGTGATTTCATATATTATATATATATAATTTCGTGCCGAATGGGTAAAAATTGGTCTATTAGCAAGAACTCATTTAAAATTTACTCTTGTACGTTTAAAGATATATTTTTTCATTTATGTTAATTTAAACATTAATAATTTTGTTTCAAAAGAACCTTAGAAAACTTACCTAACCTTATTATAAGAAGCTCAATTTAATTTAGCCTAATCCAGCTAAATATATTTTAGGTAAGTTTACAGTAATTTAATAAATACAATGAAATATTTTCGTTAGGTTCATAATTTTTGCGAAATTATTGCATACACAATTTTCGCTTGCCTTATTCGGCAAGAAGAACGTTGCTATTTAAGCCAAAATCACAAGTTTTTACCTATTCGGCACGATATTATATATATACCATTATATATATATATATATATATATATATATATATATATATATATATATATATATATATAATAGAGAGAGAGAGAGAGAGAGAGAATCCCACTTGCCCTGTAATATACAGATTTAACCATCATCAAATATTTCTCTCCTCCAATAAATTTTAACATTTTATAATATGCAACATGTACGGTGCAATTTCGTTTTGCATGCGGCTATAAATTACTTTTATTTGACTCTTTGATACCATGCAAGAATCATCCCTGACATATTTACTGATAATCTCCAATACTGTAAATCATAAATCGATTTACAATGACGTCTGTAAGAATGGTAAAAAAAAAGTAAGTAATTTTTTTTAGGATTTTATGGAGAAAATTTATTGGTGTATTCTCTACACAATTAATGTTTACGGTTATTTGGTTCTCATTCTTTCTCGTTTTCTTTTTATTTCATTCTGGTTCTATTATTGCGTCTCATTTTCTCTCGGTTCTTCCATCTCTCGCCCCCCCCCCCCTTTCCAATCCTCTCTTTATTCCCCCTTTCTCTCTCTTGTCCTTTCTTTCTCTCCATCTCTTCCCTCTCTCCTCTATTTACTTCCCCAGCATCCTGTCACCTCTGTTATATCCCTTAGACTACCGCGATCTGTGACACAATTTTCCCTCATTACCTTCTCAGTCTCGTGTATCTGCTGAAGAGGGCCTGAGTTACCTTATGATTCTGGGGCCTCTTGGTCCCACACCAGGCCTCGTTGATTTGATCAACCAGGCTGCTTCTGCTAGCCATCGAGTAACAATTCAAAGTATCCGGACAGGTATTGTGCTGTTTTGTTGCTTATTTACTTTCACTAATGACTGTTAATTACTCTTTATGCAATAACATCGTCATAAAAAATTATAGACTGGGATATGGAAGTAATTAGAGAGGTTCCCAGTGGGTAATTATAGACAGGAATACATGGTCAATTATAGGCAGATCTGGAAGTGTTTATAGACAGAGTGGAATCTAAATATTATAGGCAGAGGAATCTGGAAGTCATTATAGACGACTGTCAAATGATGGAAGACTATATATAAGATGGTTACAAGACAGGTTAGCCCTTAGAACATGCTGCGGTGGGATGGTGTCTTTGCAGAACACCGTAAATAAACCAGGAGTGTTAAAACATTATATAAAACAAGATAATATTCTCTATGGTATACAGTATCGACATGTAGAACGCTAGAACATCATCACTACCGAAACGTTTCGCCTGCACAGCAGGCTTCGTCAGTCGAATACAGAGGTGACTATACTGGAGACAGTGGATTGAGAAGACTGAGAATGATGAACGGAAAAGAGAGTTGATAGACACAAAAGGCAAGTAAATTATACGAAAAATTAGATAAAAGTTTTCTTCGCGTCATTGACAGGATGAAGGGAAAAGTATGGTTATTAACTGAGATACACGTAGTGGTGACACGATACAAGACAGTGTTTTATAAATAGTAGTAGATAGATTGCTAGAATCCTAGGCAATGTTTACAACTACTGTATTCGTTACACAATTTTGTTATAAACTGAACGTGACAGAACGAAAATAGTCCTGCCGTAATTTTATACACACACACGAGAGGGAGATTTTGGTATAATACATAATTAGTATAGGCCGACTCCTGGGCCTACAGCGAGATCCAACGCCGTCCTGGGAAGACATTCACCGTCACCTGAATGCATTTATTCCTCTGAGCTTCTTTTATACAGATGCTCGTGTGATTATGGAAGCCCCGGACTGAAAAGAAATTCCAGAGCTTATAGAGGATTTCATCCCCGAGTGAGAACGAACGCAAACACGCATTAAATGGAATCGGCCAGACTTGATCACATCAGCTAGACGTCTTGCCCTCTTACCTTCTTACCAGTTTTTACCTACCATCTTTTCCTCGTGCCTTTTTCTCCATTCTGCCTTCCCTCCATCACGCTCATTCTTCTCGTATTGTGATTATTTTATCTACATTTGTTTTTCAATTGTAGCCATTTTCCACTTCAATTTTCTCCATTCTGCTCCTTCCCACTTCAAGCCGTATCCTCACTTTTACTTTCATTCCTTTTCTCGTTTCTGTTTCTTCTCACAGTACGACGCTTGTGTTCAACGAGCCGTTAATCAGACTAATGACTAACAATCCAGATTATTTTTTTAGTGAATGAGATTCAAGCCTATGGCCACATCTACATAATATCTGACGGAAACCACGTACCTAGGTTTGGACTGATGCAACTCCATATTTATCCAGAACTGAGAAAAACACTAGCACAACTATCGCTATCACATCTTACCAGAAGATATCAGAAACACGGCTGGAACAAGTGTAGTATCTTCAGGCTGTGATGGATATGTGAGGCAGCGGGCCTCCAGCAGCAACAGCCTGGTTGACCAGGCAAGCGCCAGACGAGCCTGGCCCATGGCCGCGCTCCGATGGTGAAACTCTCGAAACTCTTCAAAGGTATATACATGCCTTGAATACCCTATGAAGACTAATCTTGACACAAGTCATCATAGTCATTAAACCCACTGATACAGCCCCACTCCTCTACAAAGGTGGCATTAAACAACTGACATTCTACATTATAAAAATATTGGACAGGGTATTAAGAAGCAAGATTGCTAACTGCATGGATTCACAACAATTGCATAATCTAAGGCCGTATGGGTTTAGAACAGGTTGCATCTGCCTTCCGTAATTACTACACACACACACACACATATATATATATATGTATACACACATATTTGCTCTACGTAAGTTATGCATATCGTAGTAGGCGACTAAATACCGGGAGCAATGGGTTAGTAACCCCTTCTCCTGTATAAACTACTAAAAACAAGGAAAAGAAAAACTATAAAATTGGGATGTTTGAATGTGCGTGGATGTAGTGCGGATGATAAAGAAATGATTGCTAATGTTATGAATGAAAAGAAGTTGGATGTCCTGGCCCTAAGCATAACAAAGCTGAAGGGGGTAGGGGAGTTTCAGTGGGGAGAAATAAATGGGATTAAGTCAGGAGTATCTGAGAGAACTAAAGAAGGGATAGCAATGATGTTGAAGTATCAGTTATGGAGAGAGAAAAGGGAATATAAATTCAAGGATTATGTTGATTAAAATAAGGGTCGGATGTGAAAAGTGGGTCATAATAAGTGTGTATGCACATGGAGAAGAGAGAAGTGTAGAGAGAGAGAGATTATGGGAGATGTTAATGTGTAGAAGCTTTTGAGCCAAGTGAGAGAATAATTGTGGTAGGGGACCTAAATTCTAAAGGAGGAGAAGCGTTTAGAGAGGGTGTGCTAAGTTTGGGGTGTCAGGTGCAAATGATAATGGGGAGCATTTGATTGAACTTTGTATAGAAAGGGTTTTGGTTATAGGTAACACATATTGTAAGAAAAAGAGGATAAATAAATATACAAGATATAAAATGTAATAACAGTAGTTTGTTGGACTACGTATTGGTAGACAAAAGACTGTTGGGTAGACTTCAGGAAGTACATGTTTATTGAGGGCCCACAGATATATCACTTTTTAGTTGTAGCTACAGTGAGAGTAAAAGGTAGATGGGATACAAGGAAAATGGAAGCAGCAAGTAAGAGAGAGGTGAAGGTTTATAAACTAAAGGAGTAGGCAGTGTGGGCTAGTGTGAGTATAGGCAATGGGGTAAGTTTAAGAATATAGTGTTAGTGTGTTCAGCAGAAGTTTGTGGCTACAGGAAAGTGAGTGCGGGAGGGAAGAAGAGCGATTGGTGGAATGGTGTAGAGAGAAAAAGTTTATCATATGAGAGGTTTTTACAAAGTACAAGTGATGCAAGGAGGGAGGAGTATATGCAGAGAAAAAGAAAGTTTAAGAGAGTGGTGAAGCAATGTAAAATGAGAGCGGGTGAGATGATGTTAACAAATTTTGTAGAAAATAAGAAAAAGTTTTGGAGTGAGATTAATAAGTTGAGAAAGCCTAGGGAACGAATGGATTTGTTAGTTAAAAATAGGAGAGTTATTAAATAGAGAGTTAGAGGTATCGGGAAGATGGAGGGAATATTTTGAGAAATTGTTAAATGTTGATGAAGATAGGGAAGCTGATTTCGTGTGTAGGGGAAATAGGAATAACATCTTACAGGAGTGAGGAAGAACCAGTTGTGAGTGTGGGGGAAGTGCGTGGGGCAGTGGGTGCTGAGATTGATGGGATAAAGACAGACAGAAACGTTAAAAGCAGGTGGGAATATAGTTTTGGAGCGGTTAGTGCTTTTATTTAATAATTGTATGGAAGAGGGGAAGGTACCTAGGGATTGGCAGAGAGCATGCATAGTTCCTTAATATAAAGGCATTATTATTATTATGATAATCAAAAAGAAGCGCTAAACCACAAGGGCTATACAGGTATAAAGGCATAAGGGACAAAAGAGAGTAAAAATTATAGAGGAATAAGTCTGTTAAGTATACCTGGTAAAGTGTATGGTAGAGTTATTATTGAAAGAATTAAGAATAAGACGGATATCAGATGAACAAGGAGGCTTTAGGAAGGGTAGGGGTGTGTAGACCAAGTATTTGCAGTGAAACATATAGGTGAACGGTATTTAGATAAGGGTAAAGAGGTTTTGTGGATTTGGAAAAGGCGTATGATAGGGTGGATAGGGGGCAGCAATGTAGCAGATGTATGGAATAGGAGGTAGGTTATTAAAAGCAGCGAAGAGTCTTTACGAGGTTCAGGTTAGAGTATGCAGGCGAGAGGGAGATTATTTCCCAGTAAAAGTAGGCCTTAGACAGGGATGTGTGATGTCACCATGGTGGTTCAATATATTTATAGATGGAGTTGTAAGAGAAGTGAATGCTCGGGTGTTGGCAAGAGGTGTGGGGTTAAAAGATAAAGAATCTAACACAAAATGGGAGTTGTCACAGTTGCTCTTTGCTGATGACACTGTGCTTTTGGGAGATTCTAAAGAGAAATTGCAGAGGTTGGTGGATGAGTTTGGCAGGGTATGTAAAAGAAGGAAATTAAAAGTGAATATAAGAAAGAGTAAGGCGATGAGGCTAACCAAAAATTTAGGTAACGGAAGACTGGAGGATTGGAAGGAGAGATTATGGAGGAAGTGAATGCATTTAGATATTTGGGAGTGGACGTGTCAGCCGATGGGTCTATGATTATTATAATCAAAAAGAAGCGCTAAGCCACAAAGGCTATACAGCGCTGCAATGGGTCTATGAAAGATGAGGTGAATCATAGAATCGATGAGGGGAAGAAGATGAGGTGTGCACTGAGGAGAATGTATGAGAGTATAGTTACACCAATGCTCTTGTATGGGTGTGAGGCATGGGTGGTGAATGTTGCAACAAGAAGGCTGGAGGCAGTGGGGATGTCATGTCTGAGGGCAATGTGTGGTGTGAATATAATGCAGATAATCCGTAGTTTGGAGATTAAGAGGAGGTGCAGGATTAACAAAACTATCATCCAGAAGGCTCAAGAGGGGTTATTGAGATGGTTTGGACATGTAGAGAGGATGGAGTGAAATAGAACGACTTCGAGTGTATAAATCTGTAGTGGAGAGAAGGCGGGGTGGGGGTCGGCCTAGGAAAGGTTGGAGGGAGGGGGTGAAGGGCTTGGACTTCCAGCAAGCGTGTGTTAGGAGCAAATGGAGACAAATGGTTTTTAGGACGTGACGTGCTGTTGGATTGTAAGCAAGGTAACATTTATGAAGGGATCCAGGGAAACCGGCAGGCTGCAACAATAACACCCCTCTGGAGGAGGGGTGTTATTGTTGCAGTTTTATAACTGTAGTGTATGCATGCCTCTGGCAAGACAGTGATGGACTGAATGATGAAAGTTTTTCTTTTTTGGGCCACCCTTCTTAGGTGGGAAATGGCCGATGTGAAAATAATAAATTTGCTGTCCTTTTGCACTCCATCACCGCTCTTCACCTCTTTTAATCTCTATATGCTCCACCCTTCTTATATTACTTCTGCTCTATAAAATCTCATGCGCGACTTTTTTCTGTTTTATTACACCCTTTACTTCTTCATTCCACCATCCACTCCTCTTTTCTCCTGCACACACCCTCCTATAACCACAAACTACTTCTCTGCATTCTAACACTGCCTTTTTAAAACTATCCCACCCCTCTTCAACCCTGCATATTTCCTAAACTCTCATTAGCCCACCTTTCTCCGAGTAGTTGCCTATATCTCACCCTTACTTCTTCCTCCCTTAGTTTATAAACTTTCACCTCTCTATTACTTGCTGTTGCCATTTTCCTTTTGCTCTCTCTACCTCTTACTCTAACTGTAGCTACAACTAAATTATGATCCGATATCTCTGTTACTCCTCAATAAACATGCACATCCTGAAATCTACCCATCAACCTTTTATCCACCAATACATAATCTAACAAACTACTTGCATTATGTGCTATATCATTACTTTTCCACTACTTTCTATACATAATTCAGTTAAAGCCCCTTCCCCCCATTTTCGTTTTTCCCTGGCACCCCAAACTTACCTACTACTCCCTCCACAACAGTTTTACCTACTTTGGCATTTAGGTCCCCCAGCACAAGTACTCTTGCTTGGTTCAACACTCCCCATGCACTCATCTCCCAAAAATCTCTCTGCACTTCTCTTTTATCCAGGTGCATAAACAGTTACTGTAACTCACTTTTTACATCCCACTCTTATTTTACTCCACATAATCTTTGAATTTATAGATTTATATTCCATCATTTCCTGTCATAACTGATCCTTCAACATTATTGCTACACCTTCCTTAGCTTTAGCTCTGTTTGAAACCCCTGACCTAATCCCATTCATTTCTCCCCATTGAAACTCTCCTTTCCCCTTCAGATTTGTTTCACTTTGAGCCAGGACATCCAGCTTCTTTTCATTCATAACATCCGCAATCATCTCGTTCTTGTCATCTACACTACATCCACGCACATTCAAACATCCCAACTTCAATGTTTTATTTTTAGTAAGCTGCATGGGAAAGGAGGTTATTAGCCCATAGCTCCCAGTATTTTAGTCGACTTCTATAACACGTATGGCTTACAGAGGAAAAAATCTTATTCCACTTCCCCATAGATATGAAAGAAAAATAAGAACAAGAACTATTAAAAGCCAAAGAAAACTCAGACGAATGTGTATACATAAATATGTAGTGTGACCTAATTTTGATCAAAAGTAGCAAGATATACCTGTTACCTTGTGTGTTTATGAGACAAAAAAGCATCAGCACTCCTTCCATTATTTAAAACAAATACAATGTTTGTCTTACACTCATTTGGCAGGACAGTGGTACTTCCCTGGGTGGTTGCTGTCTACCAACCTACTAATATATGTATGTCGTGTTGAATAGGTAAACCTGGTCAATTAGCAAAAACTCGTTTAAAATTAAGTCCTAAAATTTTCTCTTGTACACTTAGATATATTTTTTTCATTTATGTTAATGTAAAAATTAATAATTTTGTACCAAAAGAGCCTTAAAAACTTACCTAACCTTATTATAACAAGCGCAATATAATTTAGCCTAATCCAACTAAATATATTTTAGATAAGTTTACAATAATTTAATAAACACAATGAAATTTATTTTTTGGTTAGGTTCAGAATGATTGCGAAATTATTGCATACACAAATTTTTGCGTGCCTTATTCGGCAATAAAAGCAATTTTTAAAAA